>NC_083644.1:4384615-4687115 GCF_963576545.1 Limanda limanda
CCACCCAGGAGCTGGTGGAGAGAGAGTCACTGTCTTGCTTGAGGACACTTCAAGGTCCTGCAGAACTGAAATAGAGCTCCACTGCTCACTTTCAGACTCACACTCGAGATGTGCACCGACAAAGACAGGAGAAGGTCGGACAGAGAAAAGGAAAAAACACTTGGCGTCATCAATATGGAAAGAGCAGGGACTTTGTTGGGTGAAGTTGGATTGTTGAGGACTTCATGAACATATTCATCCGTTTCTCTCCATAATCGTGGCGTTTGCAGGACTCATTCAACTGAGAGGAGGTGACAGGCGACTCGCTCAATGGAGAGCGATGTAATTTACATTTTGTTAAGGCCGAGCTCTCGGTCGATAAGACCTTAATGACTGGATTTCCTCCAAAAGGTCAAAAGAGACATTTTGTCCTTTTTTTCTAAATGTTCCTTTCCTCCAGTGGTGTTAAGGTTTTTCTCTGTGTGTGTAAGGTTAGAAAGTCGTAAGTCGTCTGGTAGAGGGAGATCATCACACCTCTGCACCATTGTGTTCATGCACATATAGCAACTAGTCTGACACATCGAAGAGAGCAGAGCCCAACAACAAAGAAACAGGAAACTGAACAAATGCGCATAAACAATAAAATAAAGAAAAACAGAATCACAAAGGTAAAAAGTAGTATTCCATCCCAACATCACTGCAAAATGTCCCTGAATTACATTGATGTGCTTGAAGAATCTTATTTAGTCATGAAAATATATAATAACTATCATCATTACTCATTTAAAAGGATCATTTTTACTCCTGTAGCTAACAAACATTCCTGTGACTGGTAATCGTGGTTTCCCTTTCTGAAGATCCAACTATTGTTCATCCTGAAACATGCGTCAGAGAAAGTGTAATTTAAAGTCACACAGAACTTCCTCAGGTGTCTGATGTTGTATTCTGTTTAAGAGCCTTTAAAAACCCAGTATAGTGACTTCCTGCAAAATAAAACTTTCAAATGGAAATGAGGCTTAACCAGTTCCCTTTGAGGAAAGGAATCTCTAAACCTTTTGTGTTTTTCTACCAGTAGAATTTTGCTGTCGCTTCTGTCGGTGCTGCGACGACAGATTTCGTAAATAAGTGACCCATCTGTCATCCCCTGATCAAAAACATTCAAATCACGCAGAGAGAGAAATTGTGCTTTTATGGACAAAGTCAGATATGAGGAAAGAATAATTTAAAGAAAATCTCTGAGCAGCTTAAGAGCAATGTCGCCGTGTTCCTCATTATCTTTTAAAGCCAGCAGAGGCGTCGCTGTCGCTGGGTTTTATTCCCCTTGAGGAACCGTTTACCTCCGACTGACTTTTTTTATTCATATTTTTTTGTTTCCGTGCAAGTTGGAGAACGTGTTTTCTTTGTTGCTTATGAATTCTGCATCAGAGGAAGACGTTTCATTTGCAAATGTCACATTATTCACCTCCGAAAAGTGCAAACAACACGACGAGTTGCCGAAATTCAAGAATTTAAAAGTCAAATTCGTAATTTGTCACTTCTGAAGAGGCCATAGTTCCCGAATACTGGGATCTCCGTTGTTTATTACAGTCTGCAGCAGGCAGTGATGTATAATCGGAAAAGAAAGTTCTCTATGAACGTATTTGGGAAGAGATGAAGGTGAGTTTTTCTCCAAATTACTTTTATAAGAAGCAGCAAATTTAAGATGCAGCAAATAAATCATACAAAACATTTGGGGGTAAATCCAGTAACTGGATGGCAGCAGCACAAAAGATTCAAGTTGGTACAACGTGTAATTTGTTGTTCATTTTCCTTGTGATTATGAAAGTTTATCAGAACAACAGGTAGAGTTGGTAAAGTTTTCTCTGTTTCCCGCCTGACATGAGAGAGGTTCTCAACCAATCATGAGTCAGTCGCATATGTTCATCGATTGGAAAAAGCAGAAATAGTAAGAGATAATAACTTCCTGGTGACAGAAACCATCTTTGAGAAAAAAGAAGACATGTATTTTGATGTTCGATGGGTCCATGTCCCATTTGCTAACCAGGAGGAGGAAGGGTCGTTGAGCAATACTGCAGACAGCCACCAGGGGGTGATCGAGATGCTTTGGCTCCACTATTGGGGATCTGTCATTTCATCCATCTTTACAGTTAATTGTCACTGCTCGGGGGTGATGACCTTCATCTCCTCCGGCTCCCTCGTCTTCTTCAACTTCAAATTCAATTCTCACCAAGAGAGAAGAAAGTCATGATCCTAAATACTTGGATTCAATCGAGTGGATGTCTTTGTGTGAGAAGCAGCGCTGGAGAGAATGTTCACATGAATCCACAAAATTGAGGACACGGCCTCTGAATATTTCATGATCATTACATTTTCCCCGGCCTGTTATCAAATGACCAGATTTGAATTTGTTGTTATTTACCCTGTTTGTGCATAATGCTCTTCTTCTGCTGTGCGAGTGGAGAGATCCCGAGAGGCCCTGCGGGAGAAGGATTTGAGTCATCGGAGAAGTAATTGAATCTTTATATGAGAGACGTGGGTGTAAAGGAGAATAAATTATCCCCCCCGCTGCGTCTCAGGTCAACACCTGCTAATATTTACCTCTTGATCTCGCTCCATCACGGCTCACGTGGGTTTTCCACAGTTTACCATCACTTCCCCACGAGTGACTGTAAAGAATATAGTGATCAACACATGATGGATGACTCTCACGTTACCTCTCAGCTGCCGTCCCTCCTGGCGGCGCCCACTGAGATATTAATCGCCACCGGTGGGCGTGAACGTGAACGTACATCGGTCATGCTCGGTCACAGCACGCCGGGGAGCAATTAACTTTAATCAGGCTTCGACTGGGTCAGTAATTCCAAAAGCAATCACAATACTCGTGACATTTTCGTAGACTTGGCAGCAAGCTGGTTTCTCTCGCCATGTTTGTTTTTCCGTGACGATCATAACCAGGAATAAACGTCCGGTGATTTGTTTTTTTTTGTCTTTATGCCGATTGGACCTCAGACAGGGATTTGCAAAACAGTTTTTATTTTAAAAGGAACGGGCCTCGGAACGCGGCCTCCGAGGAATATCACCTCATGTCTAATGCAAAACCTTAAGCACCAATAACATTTGTGTCAATGCCGCCGGAAGAGCATCTTCATGAAGGAGGGTGATGTTTGTTTTCCAGTCCGCTCTCTAACGCGAATTTAAATTCTGCATTTAACCGTGAACATTTGCAGGGCCGCCCTCGCTCCCTGAGGATTTGAGCTGCGTGTGTGTGTGTGTGTGTGTACATGTGTTGTTTTTGAAGCCCTTGTTTACATCTGTTCCAGTGCGCCGGGTTCATTGTGTATGAGCATTTATTCGATAAAGGCTTAGAGGGATTTCAGATGAATCTTGTTTTCTGTGTCTTTCACCGCTTTGGTGCGGAGGCTGGAGATTAGAAGGAGCAGAGCAACCGTGAGAGGACGCGTTGGAACTGTGTCGCCTTTCATTTGACCTCTCGGCTGATTTATTTATGAATCAATGGGACCTTTCAACTGTTCACATTCAGAGGTGATGTTTCTATAATCACTTTGAATAAACGTGTCCTTCAGTAACAAAGTCCTATCGAGGTCTGAAGCCTTCTGAAACGTTTCATGTGGTCTCCTTCTGTCAGGGTCGGGTTAGGCAGATGGACCCAGGACGCAGACTTTAAACAAAAAGAGTCCTTTTAATAAGTACATAAAATGATAATAGAAAAATAATAATAACAACAAACACAGACACAACAATAAACAACATAAACACAGGGATAATCATCAATCATCATCACAAGGAGGTACAAATAAACGGAAACTAAACACTCGAAAGACGAAACCATGAAACCTTTACAATAACGTCACCTTGAAATTAAAACGTGACAGTAAAGAACCTGGCGAAAAATACCGGCTCTGAGAATTTACATTCAAAAAATAACCTTCCACAGCCAGAATCCATTATATCCATAGGTCAGAGTGAGACGAGCTCGGGATTCACCCTGTTAGAATAGAGAATGACTGGTCTGTGAATAGACAAGCTGGAATTCTTTCACATCTCTCACTGACCCGACGCCTGCATGTGAATCCTCTGCCCACACACGTGAGGAAACATCAATAACCCTCTGTGAGCGTTGCATTGTGGGTCTGACAGGTTGCGTGGACATTCCAGGGCTTTGAAAAAACCACAGGTGCTTCTGAAACACCGGCAAAACGCTTCTAATCTCTCCAGTTTGGCAAAATCCAGATCCGTCGGATTCGATTTGATCACGATGACCCGAGTCACGTGACTTCCTGTCGCTCTGGCCTATCTGATGGAGCTGTGAGCCGTGACACAT
This sequence comes from Limanda limanda, assembly GCF_963576545.1. Taxonomy (NCBI): domain Eukaryota; kingdom Metazoa; phylum Chordata; class Actinopteri; order Pleuronectiformes; family Pleuronectidae; genus Limanda; species Limanda limanda. Next base: position 4,388,937 of record NC_083644.1, read on the forward strand.
TACCGGGAAACGACCGGCGCCCTCATCAATATTCGCTCCGCATCCCGAACCCACAACAAACAGATGGCTTTTGCTGCTCTTTTCTCTTTTTTTCTTTTTTCACATGAACCCACCAGAAATTGTTATAACTCATGCATACAGAGCACAGCATCGGCTGGAGTAATGGGTTGTCGCTCTGCATAATGTCCACATTTCTGATGGATTTGGGCTCATAATGGATTCTTAATTAATGCTTGTAAGTCTTGAAACGAGCGATAAGGTGCTCACGCTGGGCCCCGCACTCGCTTTCTGAAACCGCTGGACGTGAACGTGACGACGGCCATGTTGATGCTGATGATCATAACAGCTCTATTTGTCACGGTTTGGATGGAGAGATGGACCCAAATGCAGAAATTATAAAGTAAAAGGTAATTTAATTAAATAAGTATTTAACAAAACAAACAAAACATTAACACTAAACCGTAACAAACAAAACACGAGGCTTACGCGGGGATACAGGAGATCAGGAGATCATGAAAGCACCATGGAAGGCAGGAGGGATGACGAACAAACACCGCAGGAACACAGACAATCCGACAGAGGACAAAGGGAAGACAGAGGTTTAAATACACAGGGGAGGCAGGGGCAATTGAACACAGGTGTAACACATGAGGGCAGAGGAAGACAATCACCGACAGGAAGTGAAGACAGAAACACACAAGGAACAGACTACAAAATAAAACAGGAAACAAACAGAAACAGAGTGCAAACATGAAACTCAAACAAACAACAGAGATCTACAAGATAACTATGAAACAGTCTTGACCTGACAAATACAACCCAACTAGCCAGACTGTTACACTATTAGGATTCCTGTGTCTGTGCCGGCACCCGCCCGCCCGCCATCCATCCATCTGCGGCGTTCCCCCTAATATTCTGGAGCGGGGGGGGGCTTAGAGCATCATCTGTCTGGCGTGTCAGAGGCACTTGACATTACGGGCCCTCCGGCTCGCATCTCAAAGAGAGGATGACGGGGATCTGCCAGGCGACCCGGAGCCACGCGAGACAGAGCTGATCCATCACAAGTCTCTTCCTCGTGCACTTTGAAAAGTTAACCACCGAGACGACTTTAGGAAAAACAAACCCGGAGCCGATGGTCGGAGGACGAACCTGTTGCCAGGCTGCAGCCTCTCGGAATGGGAGTGATTACTCGATCAGGACTGAAGCGATGATAGGCTTTGGCCCATTTAGCAATTCATCCCGAGCTGGTTAAGTGGTGGGCTCGGGGATGATGGGAGGCAGAGAAGCACTTTCACAGATTCTGTGTAAAGCTTTTTTATTTCTCACGGCTCCCACAGACCCGTGATTGTCTGCGTGCTTCCTGGACCGTGTCGCTTTTTACAGTCGTGTGAATCAGAATTGGTTTTCCAGAGAATAGGAATTGATTGAACCCTTTTTTGTTTTTCTCTGACTGCTCCGGTGCAATCTGGGGGGGGGGGGCGGAGGGGGGGGGGGGGGGGGACTTGAACTCCTCCTACGTCTGATGAATGTCTACACCGTGATTTGTTTCCACCAGACAACCATAACGTCACCGTCCTGTCAGATTGATTCACTCTGATCAAGGAGCAATTCCAGCGGATACACTACGACGGCTTTTTTGATTTAGTTTTTGACATTTTTGCCAATATGTCTGACATGCAATATATGCAAATTGCTGCTCTCTAATGAGCGTCTTCTTCGGTTGGATTGGCTCGGGCCTTTTTTTTCCTCCTCTCCTCTGACAGTCTGCACATCTAATTCCTCTCTTGAAAATTGCCTTATTATTTTCCTGATAAGGGCACACCTATAGAGATGTCACTATTCTGTTCTCACGGAGCAATCACCCCATCCGCTCCATTAGGATTTGAAATATCACTTGCACCGCTCTGCACAGCTTGCAGGTGCAGGTGCAGGTGCACACACACACACACACACACACACACACACACAGACACACACACACACACACACACAGGAGCACCTCATCATTGTCATCTGGAGTAAAACTGGAATGATGGATGGTTTCACGATGTATTCAAGGCCTAATAGGAACACTGGGTTCCCTCTCCCAGCCTCTCCACTGTCTCAGCTCTGCCAGGAGGACTCGTAAAATCAGGCATCAATTCTTGGTGTTGATAGGCTCCTCATCTGAAGATAAAACAATGGATGGTTCTAGTTACAGGTCAGTGGGACTCAGGTTAACAACCTGTGGGGGAAACGGCATTAAGGATAAATCTAGGGAGGCTCTGATTCCTCCTGCACAGTCGCTGCACTCCCTCAATGCGGGCGAGAGCTTGAAAAACGAACGGCACCCAAACCTGTTACAGAGCAGCTGCACTGTGAAATTGATATTAATTAAAATTGATTATTCAATCTGGGACACACGGGTCATTAATTTCTAATCTCTCCCTTCAATCAATAATATCGCTGCCTCTAAAGCATCTTTTACAGCTTTCAACTCTTGTTTATGAATCAAAATGATTACAATGATAGCTTTCCTTAATTAAAGCCGAGGCGTCGTTGTTGTTTTACTGGATTTCAAGCCTCCACCTCTGCGAGAGGGAGAAAAGTAATCAAGGCAAGAGAAGAGAAAGATTAGGAGGAGGCGGAAACTGCCCTTAATGTTTCCAGTTTAATTCTCTCTGATGGATTTTGATGTCGGAGACAGAATGTGTGTTGTCTTTGTGTTTGTGTCTGAGCTTTGTTCCATCAGTGAAGGTTTGGGAGGGATCAGTCTGACGTGATGTATAGCAGACGGCCGTCAGGGACTTTAATACAATACTAGATCAAATGATAGACAACAGCATTATGTGAAAAATAAAAAAACAAAACACAAAGCAAATGACAGACACAAAATATGTTTTTGCAAATACCACTTTGTACTTGATGATGATCCAACATACGCACGAATAAATCAAAGTATTTCACTGCTAAATGTTCCTTCTTGAAATGTATTAGTAGTTTGAATTATGTCGTTAAAACCATCGCAGATTATACTGTGGACAACAAAGAGTGTTTTCAAGCCAATGTGTCATTGTGTGAATGAGGAAGTGATGCATTGTGTGCACTAAGTACTCGAGACTGCATATTAAGATGGAGCTTATGACAGCGAGCTAAAAGTGAAGCCAAATCCTCTTGATCGCCCCCTGGTGGCTGGCTGCAGCAGAGGTCATGCACCCTGTCTCATCCATGTTGGTAGAAAGGACATGGATACATCTTTCCTGAGGGTTGTTAATCATTGTCGGTGGTTCTTATCCCACTGTCTTCACTCTTCTGTTACTTGTACAGGATTTACAGATGTGGCAACAGATGTGTTGTGGTCGAATGGTTTTCAGCAAAGAGCAGCTTCTCAAACGAATCAGGTCTTTGCATTGTGAGAAAAACGGTTTCCACGAAAACAACATGGAAAAGTTTTAGTGTGTTGACTTTTCGAGTATGCTTGGTTTGGTTACATTTCCAGAGTGAATCCAGTTTGAACTTTAAAACCTGTGCAGAACTGATATGTTTACAATAAGGAACACAGCTAATGTCCAGAACCAACCTTCAGTCATGTAAAGCGTATTCAAACTCAAGTTCCCTCCACCGACCACTTCCCGAGAGACACAGGAATCGAACAGGAGCTCCTTCAGGCGCCTGATTGGACGTTGATTGCGTTTGTTGGTTCAACCTTAATTACCGCGGCTGTCTGCGGAGCCTCTTCTTCTCCCTGTGACTGCTGACGCGTCTCACCGGGAGGCAGCGAGCGGCATCATCCTCGGCTCGAGTGGCAGCGAGCCTCCTAATGATCACTTCCCAACACTCCAGGCGGCTCAAGGTCGGATCTGGAGTGTGTGTGGCACCGGGACGGGAAAGTCTTTCTGCAGAGAGCTGCCTTTTTCAGGGGACTTGGGCTTTTCTTGACTCATCGTTCTTGAGGATGTGAAGATGTGTTTGGGTTTCTGAGTGGATTAAATTACCTCCTTTTTTCTAAGTTGTATTTAAATATTGAGCGCCTCTGCTCAATCGCATGGAAATCTGCTAAACTGAAATATTTGGCTTGTATTTAAATGATTAGAAAATAATTATCCCAGTAAACGTCTTCAGATCTGTAATGTTTTCATTGGGATTTGCGATTATAGATGTGAACAATCTGACAAACTCGTTTATTTATCTGGTTTGAACTCTATTGATTCCTAAGCATTTTTAATTAAACTGGCGTCAAATGAAAAAACAAGGGAGACGGATGAAAACTGCTGTCTGTTGATATCATATAAACATTGATCAGTAGTAAATAGGACTTTTTCCAATACAACATATTTTAATACTGAAGCTCTGAACACAGGAGCATAATGGAAGAAAGGAATTCTGGTTCATTGTAGTAAAATTAAATACTTTAAAGGTACCCTGTTCATGTTTTTACCACTAGTAGCGCTATGGAGCAATAACCCCTCCATGTTTTCTTTGTTCTTGTGGATTTTAAATTGTTTGTGATTGCATATAAAGTGTTTATTTACTTTGTAGTATAACATAGTGCTAGTACAAGTTTGTATCCCAATTTTTTCTACTCCTATTTGCATGAGTAAATATATTGTAGATAGCTTTTTTATTTATTTAGTGCTTTAAAGAGCTGACGTACTGGACCTTACATGTATGTAATGTTGATGAATACGTTGGAAAAGCGGTGTCAGATGTAATGCCACTTTTTCTGCCGGCTGTTCGATTGTGATGAGTTTATGATGATGATATTGTATATTATATTTATGATTGTGATAGTGTGATGCTGAGTTATTTAATTTATCACATAAACTTAAGTGAAGTCGTTCAGCTGAGGACGAACATGTGACTTCAGGCTACAGCTACGAATAAAACCAGATGAGATTAAAAACATATGCGTATGAAGACATGTTTAACAACCCAACAGGAACTTAACATTTTATTTTGTTCCACATCAACCATTAATAATTTCTCGCATCAGCAGCAGATTTAATGAATCGTTACTCACGCTCAAATAGGTTTCACCTGATTTGACCGTCCAGCTTTTACTTGTCTTCCACTGTCGTTTTGCTCATTACTAAAAAAAAAAAAGCGGATGAGGTTTGAATTTGTGCCCCGGAGCTCATTCCAGCCTCAGGCTCCATTAGCTGGTGACTCCAGCCTTGATATTTCACATTATGCTCCAGCAAAGATGTGAACACGTCTCCCAGCACCTCCATCACCATCACGGAGTAACGACTGGGGCAATAACTGTAAAGACACAAAACCTAAAGATGGTTTTAGAGAATGAGGAGTCGTTTCTTTTCCGTCTCGCTCCGTTCACAGCTGATTATGCACGTTTGAAATATTCAGAAAAAGAGAGAGAGAGCCCAGTTGAAACGGCTGCATCGGTGCAGGATTCCCATCATCTAAGGGTGAGTCTGATGTTGGATGAGCAGTAAGTCAGTGATACTCTGTGGAAAAGCTGCAGCGGCTCATCGGCCTCCGTCACCCAGAGAAGAAACGGAGTGGATTTCACACATTGACTCTGGGGGTGTTTGTAAAAAAAACTGTGACACGAATCAAAATAATTCACAAATGACCTTGTCTCGCAGCGGGTCCTCGGTCCTCTGATGAGAACATGTCACAGCAAAGGATGGTCTAATAAGTGCTGCAGTGGGAAGCCGGGCCCGAGGATCCCTGAAGCAATTCTTCTGTAATTGATGTTTCAGCGTGAGATGATTCTCGTGGGCCCGGATGATTAGCTCGGGCCTTTTGTTGTGTGTGTGTTGCTGTCCGGCCGGGTCCAAGCTCACAAACAGTGGCTCAGCAGGTGGAGTGACATCACATCCAATTATCCCATTAAAGCAGATCCCCCCCCCCTCGCCCCCCCCCTCAATCCCGTGTCTAAATATGTGTTTGTGGACCAGAAGGGTTCCTCACATTAATATTAAAGCCTGATCGCTGACCATCGCTCGAGCTGATGAACAACACAAACACAAACACAAACACACACAAGCTGCTGGAGTTTATTCTGGAGTGTTGAACGCCATTCATAATTCATAGGGATGAATATGGTGGTGGTGGTGGTGGGGGGGGTAGTTTTCTCCTTCTCCTCTCATCCGTCTTGTGTTATTTTCTAATATTCTCTGTCATGTGGGCTCTGGGGACTCAATGCAAATGTCCTGATGTTCCACTTTTTCTCCTCGATTCAACAAGGTCCAATCAGGTCAGTTGACTCCCCCCCCCCCACACACGTATCTGTCCTGTATGAAACCATATTTCTGTTAAAAGATTTGGTGGGTAATCTTCTGGCTTCTGTGCAATATTCATGACACATCACACACCGTACACTACATAGAAACCCTGTGTAATACATGGTGAGTCCAGGTTTGTGTTAGATTTCCAGGCAGCAGCTCGCGGCCGGAGTTATGCCGGACATTTTATCTGACAATTATGAAAATGCTCCAAAATGGACTCGCAATGTTTTTTTTGACGACTTGTGAGCAGCACTCACACTGAGGCGGGGGGGGGGGGGGGGCGTGTCTGGGTTCTGCTGCTGCAGTGTGACATTCTGGAACAACATTTCCATAATGAAAGTAGAGCCGAGGTGTCCAAGTTAGTGTCTCATCGTCCACGCTGATGAGTTCATGCTGCTCCCCCCCCCCCCCACCCCCCCTTGAGCAGCATGACACTTTATTCTGATGAAACACTTCTGCAGCTTCGTTAAGGGACAAAGAAATGAAGGAATGGAAGAGAATTAGAACTGGTGATGAACAGTGAGCCTGATTGAATAATCAACAGATGGTCAAACAGAAAAACACTTCTGCCATGTTACTCTCTGCTGTTTGCATAAGATATGCATGTGTATTTTTATTTGTAAAATTAAATTAAAATCCATCAAGTCCATCAATATTAACATTCGTACTAAGAAAAAGTTTGGAAAAGAGACAATGGAAAATTCGCCATATTTACTCAATTAATTCAAAATAACAATATGTTTTTGATTTAATTGTCAATGTAGGTCATTTACTTGTCTTATAATAAATAATAAAAAATATAAATCCTTTTTCTTTAAACATATACAGGTATTAGAACACTCTCATATACGTAATATATATTATAATATTTGTTAACTGCCATTATTGTTTGTGTCACTGTGTTTTGTGCCCAATTGTTACTTATATAGTTCTATTTCATTGGATTCTAATGTTTTATTATATTATTTCTACCTATATTCTATATTTTGCTGCTGTACTATGCAGATTTCCCTCCCCAGGGATCAAGAGATGATCATCTTATCTAATATTTACCATATTTTCAATATCAAGACGCAGGCTAATTAGATACAGAGATAAAACTGAACTATGATGATTTCTGCTCTTCCTCCCTTTGGCTTTTAATCTCAGCGTCTTCTCGTCCGAACGCCTGTCGCTCGTCTCCCGCCCTGGATGATGTTTCTCTAGAATGCATCATAGTGCCTAATAAACTAAAGATTGATTTTGTGCTCAAACAAAAACACATCAGGCAGGAAACCATCACATCGGTAATAAATTGATGCTGATCTGGTCGCGGGCACGAAGCAGCCAAATGCCAGGAGAATTTTATTTATTTATATATATTTTGTTTCTTATCAGAGGATCCTCGGCGGTGCCATCGATCTCGGCGCCGAGCCTTTTGTTCTCCGAAGCAATAAAGCAGCGTATTGATTAATTGGTGGGCGACAGTTACCTTTCGCCTCCTCCTCCTGTTCTCAGCTGCGGCGTTGAGTCCCCGGGGGGGGGGGAAGTTTGGTCTATATTGAAGCCGAAGCTCGGCACTTTGCTACGAGACAATACTCATCCATACTGACACCGAGAAGCAGGCTGCCGCTGGAACAGAAACAATGCAGAAGGTATCGATCTGGACGAGTTGATTCTTGTTTGTGTGTGTCTGTGTGTGTGTGTGGACTGGGAGCTTTATCATTGTGTACAAATATGTTTGTTGATTTTTCTGCACTCTCCACTTGGGGATGAATGATCTCCTCGAGTTGTCATAACAACCAGCAGCCGCCATAATTGTGTGAATGTGACTGGGAAACAAAACGGCGAATGTGAGAGCCGGAGGAGAAAGCTGACGCAGCTGGATTTCACCTGAACACCAAACGAGACTCGACCGTCTCAATAAAGGAAGAGTTCAACCTGAATGTAGGACAACGCTTGTTTCCTGTTAATGTTTTTCACTCGTGCAATCATCACGTACGCTTTGAATCGATACAACCTGGAGTTTCACTGAAAGCAGACTAACAAATTCCGTGATTGAATTTGCACAGTATGGTTCCCCCCCCCCGTACCTGAAATAAAACCCTCCAACTCCACTGGAAATATACCTGCAGTCACTTCATTACAGAAGTGTGTTTTTCTGATGGATCCTTCCTTGCAGGGCGGAAAAAGCTTTATTTAATTCCAAAGTTAGAAATATGAGAGTTGGTCATCGTCGCTCTCTGCTGAGATGAAGAGTGAAAATCTACGTTGCCATGGATTCACACTTTATACTTTACCTGAAATTGTATTAAATCCTGTTTAATCAGAAGCCAAGTAAATCCATTGAAATCAATGTGATTTGTTCCACATGCTCAAATTCAGCTGACATAATTCTCTCATTGTTTTAGTTGCGTTATTTTTCATTTCCAATGTTCTAACAAGTACAACTATACTTCATATTTGTGTAAAATCTTCAGTTTTTCCATCGACATGGTTCTTTGGCTTCTTCTCCATCAGTTTGTCAAAAAAAGCATGTGTGTAGCATTGTGTGTTCAGACCGCAGCAAAAGAGCAAATCCTGCTTTGTGTTGCTTTGAATTCAATCGAGAAACAACAAATTTCACACATTCATAGAGTTTTGCTGAAATACTTATTTTTCTTAGCAAGATCCATGAATTATTCCTATGGTGAAAATGCCAAAACGCCCTATGTCCCACTCGGCCCATTGTCGGGATCTGTGCCAAACTTGAATAGGTTCTTTCTTGGCTCATTTCTCATCCTTTTACCAAGTTTCATGAAAATCCTTTCAGTAGCTTTTTGAGGAGTTCTGCTGAAAAACGAACAGACAAGAGTGAAAACATGACCTCTGTGGTAGAGGTTAAAAATAAAAGAAGCCAGAACACCGTCTCTAACCAGGGTCAGATCAGTCTGGCTCTCACATCTTTTTATTTATTTTTTAAATATTACCTCATTCATAAATCACTGAAAGCTTTTTGAGGCTAACCTACATCCTGGCCTGAAGGAATATCCACCTAACAGACCTGGGGCCTCATTTATAACCGTTGCGTACGCACAAAACGGGCCTGAAACGTGCGTACGCCACTTCTCGCGCCAACGTTGGGATTTATAAAAACAAACTTGACGGGGAAATGTGCGTATTTTTACGCAAACTTAGACCCACCCTTACGAGCGTTTTGGGGAGACGGGAAAACGGCGACACAGACGTGAGGTGGTGAACTGCAGCAGATTATTGATCCAATTCATAATTTACATTAAAAACAACAGTTTTTCTCGGGCGACGTATCTGCTCCACACGAGCCTTTTAATTAAAAAAATATAAAACAACTTAAAGCAAATTAGGTTCAGATTCGATTTAACGGCCGAGTTACGGAGCCGATTCATTAATAGGTTTTAATAATATCTTCTAACACTGTGCGTGTATCATCAGATCGCTGCAGTGAACGGGACACAGAGCGCACTGGAGATTACTTATAAGAAATGAGGAAACTTTCCAAATAATATCCCAGAGGAGGTGAGGATCCACTGATGTGAGGGAATCGGTCCGATGCTTTAAATAAATAAATACTGCTGTGACACCGGTGCGGGGTTCTGCTCGATGTGTGCACGTGACTGGAAGGACGAGGAGGAAGTGAGGGTTCAGTGATGTCTGATCTCACACAGTGTGTTATCCACAGCAGCAGCGGCAGAGTGTCAGTGTATTTTCTTTATTAGTGACATCACTGCTGTCCCATAAAGTCGCTCTTCACCTCCACCTCACTAACAGACACCTCCATGTCTGTGTCAGAAAGTTTCACTTCCTCTTCACATCGCTTGATGCGGTGACTCCGTCAGGACTCACGGTGGAAACCCATTGGTCAGCAGCATTATTTAATATTCACGCCGTGCTTTGCGTTGACCATTTATGGTTGAAAGTGGGCGTGTGGAGGGCGGATCTGGAGGCAGATCCACGTACGAACGTTTCCAAGTGGACTGTGATTTTTAAAGCGAACATTGCGTTCAGGTGTCAACGCACGGTTTTATAAATCGGAATTATCTTTTGCGTACGCCATTTCCGGATTTTGTACGTACGTACACTTTTAGTATGAATCCTACGCACTCTTTTATAAATGAGGCCCCTGAAGAGAGACGGCACTGGCAGAGATGCTTTGAACATCTGTTATGCTTAAGTATAACAAACACTAGCTTATTTTATTCACTTTTCCTCCATGTTAAGTTGAGCCAGCTGTATGAGATATTCTACAGGTGAAACTCGCCTGTTTGCTGCTTTGAATAAGTATTGTCTGTAGATTTATTTCATCCAAGGTCGACAACAGCGTGAATATTTTGTATTTTGGGTGAAAACAAAATCTTCAGGTTCAGTCGAAGCAGAGATAAAAAACCAAAGTAAGAGAAATAATTGCCAGTAAATCAAAAAAAACACAGAATCTCATCACGATTTGCAGCAAATGAAATGTGCTTTTCTTGCGTCTGCTGCCTTTGATTGGCAGACTGGTAAACATCAGAGCTCCTCTCATCACAGCTCACCTCACAGCCCCCCACTCTCCCACCGCAGCTGGAATTCTAATACCCACAATACTCGCTCCCAGAGCTGGCTTTCAATGTATGTACCTCGTGTTAAGACCAACTTGGGGAAGACAGCTTTCTATTATAAAGCCCCCTATATCTGGAATGAGGTCCAAAAATCTTTAAAGTTGCGCTCATGTGTTTCATTGACAGAGTTTTCGAGTCTGGTCTCATGTACAGCTGACTTCTCCTGCAATGACTGTAACTGCTAGTTGACTTTGCCATAGTATTTTATTGACGAATTGTTTTATACCTTGTATTACTGTGTATATATATATGCATATTTATTTCATTCCTATTTATTCAATGTATTAACTTTTAATGTATCAACTTTTTTATTGTACCCTCGGCACCATTGAAAATGAGGGTCTTATCCCTCAATGTGTCTTCCGAGGCTTAAATAAATATTCAATCAAAAAAAACACTCATTCACCAGCTCAAGCTAATGAATCGTGACTGCGTCTGCAGGACAAAGTTTTTTGAACTGGTCTGGTAATTGCTCATTGAGCCTCGGTGCCTTTACATATCATAATCATTGCTCCACCACCTTCGGGATCTGTTGTGTTTTTGAAGTAGGAGCAGGCACGGTTGGGGGGGTGGGGGGCGGCAGAATTATGTTTCAGTTCTTTTTCCATTTTTTCTTTGAAAAACATCATCAATACCCATAATTACTCAGCTTGCAGAGACTTAATTGATTTTTCGGGGGAGTGAAAAATGAGTAAATTGTATGACTTTCTCTTACCCCTGCAGTTTCCTGTTCTGTGATCTCATTCCCTCCCACGCTCAGGGTTTGAAAAGCCTTTGGGGAGTTTCGCCTCCTCATTGTTTTTCGGGACTATTTCCCTGAATTTAACGACCTCAAAGTGGGAACAAAGTCACCGTGCAGACTCGTAAACAGAACCTGAGGTGCTGCCTCTCATCCTGTCAGAGCCGCCCCCCCACCTCACTCCCACCACGGAACTGACATGGAACGGATCCGGGAGAAGACACGCTGACATGTGGTAATAAATTCCACCAGTGGCTCATCTCATCAAACACAGCGCTCGCTCCACGTGGCTCTCGACAGGAGCCGGAGTTGAAGGGAGAGCAGACACAGGGAGGTGATGAGAGTTAACCTTCAGGAGCGTGACCTCCCTTTGGTCTGTGGTGTCCCTACCGGTGTTAGAGGAGGAAGCTTCTACCTCAGGTTAATAATTCAGGCAGAAACTCTCAGAAGCAAATCAGTGTTTGAGTCGTCGCTGAATTAAAACTCTGTCTTATTGTAAAAGATTAAACAGAAGCCTGAGTCTTGAACTAGCAGCTTAAGAGACAAGACAGTTTTTAAACACAAAAATGTTTACCGTTCCACTTAAAAGTTTAACCTTAATAACAAATCGTGGACTAGTGACATTTCCAAAGTTCACTGCCGACATGAATCAGCTCCTGAAGCTGGTCTGACTTGTTTACTTTCAGAGAGGACGGATAAACCCAATGTTAGATCAATATATCCACTACACTAAGGAAGTTGTTGATCATGACAACAGCGTATTCACGACAACGATGACAACTTATCGTCTAGCAATTATTTAGCTACACCGAACTTTGACTGATCAGGTGACCAGCTCTTTGTGCAGCAGTATCATGTGGGCGTGGCTTCAGGGTTCTGCAGCCGGAGCCCAGAAGCCACAATGAAACCCTTTCACATTACACAACTTTTAAACTGTCATTCAGCTCGTTAGCTTGCACACTAATTAACTAATTAACTAACAGGGTGCTTTGGTGTGATGCTTTTAGCTTTGAGATGCAACCACATCTTCAGGTTGTGTCTCATCAAAAACAAAACACCGCAGTGCTGTTCTATTTCAAATGGCAAGAAAGGATAATGATGCATCTGAGCAGGATTGTGTTCAGGATTTCCAGCTCAATATGAAATCAAACTGTGATCAAGCCGCACCTCTGCATCGGTAATCCCCGAAATATTGGAACACATGAAATAAGGCGAGAGTTGATCCTCTGCTTTAGCTTGAGAATCAAAATGGTGTTATGGTCGATCTGGTTAAGGAAACAACAAAGTCTGCACAACACTGTCCTCTGATCCTACACGCTCTGGTTTCCTTCCTTCATCTTCTTCTACCTCAGTCGACACACACACACACACATTGTGTAGAAAGAACACTTCAACAATTGGTTGTTATTCTGCTACTCACTTCACTTGTGCACAAAGTGCGGTGTACTGCATGAGCCTAATTGGTGTTTGTGCCATTACCTTGTCTAAACTAGCCGTGCGGTGGAAGCGGTACCTCAGCTCCACCGTCCTGGATCCGTTCAGCCATGGTACTGCCGTGTGCCCGAGACCTCTCAGCTCGATATAGTAGCGTATCTGTGTGTGTGTAAGCGATAAGCGAGAGTGGTGGAAGTGTTGACAAAGGCGTCAGGTCGAGCTTACGTACTTTATGTAAAGTGCGAGCACGGCACAAGCAGATACACAGCTGGTGTAGCCGGCTGCCAGAGTTAATGCAAACAGATGCTTGGGAAGAGTGGGGAGTGAAGATATGTTTCTAACAATGCACTGCAGAGAGAGAGAGAGAGAGAGAGAGAGAGAGAGAGAGAGAGAGAGAGAGAGAGAGAGAGAGAGAGAGAGAGAGAGAGAGAGAGAGAGTCAGACTCCTGCTTCGGCTTATTTCCATCAACTCCTACAGTAAAAATAAATATAAATAGTCCCGTCTCCCCAGACCTGAAACCACGGCTCAACAAACGCTGACACTTGGACTCGGTTCATGCTCGATTTTAGACCTCTGGCCTTCACTCATCCGTAAATGACATTTTGTTTTGCGCACCACTGAATCATATTTGGCAGCAAATTACTTTGATGGATTTACAGCCTTTGTGAGTTAGTGTGTAAGTGATTAAACCTGTGAGTGATATCGCCTTTCAAACACGGTTTCAGTTTTACATCAGCTTGCCTAAGTGCAGTGGAGTCGGTGTCTAGCATTAAAAATGGGCTGTTGGTTGTTCTTGAAGAGACGGACCATGAATTGATCTGCATTAGTTTTATTTAATTTACTAAAATGTTCTAAATCTGTCTGTCTCACACAAAGAGACCCGACCAGGACCAGTCAGTTTAAAGACTGATATCTGAAAACCCTTTGTGAGGCACTTTTACTTTGACCTGTTTGGGATTAACTTTTTTAAATGTTGGGCTTTTTGTCCTTGTGAGAAAAATCCCTGTCTGTTTTGTGAAGTGATGATAAAATGCTGCAACACATGGTCGGAATAACATCATCATTATCTATTTAAAATTTACTTGGAACCATTCCCATTTCCCCGACTCCAATTTCTTTTCAAAACGAGAGGAAATCTAATCAAGTACCATGAAAAAACGCTGCCACAGCTGGGATCTGTTATAACATGATGTTTTAATATCAATTTATCTACAAAATTTTTACTGACACCACTCTATTCTGGTCTTCATGGAAAGTGCACTGTCACCGAAGCAAAGAAACATATAAAAATTACAAACAAACATACTGTACCATATATTATCTTCTTTTTTTTTTAACCATAAAATGTCCGTTGATTTCTGTTTGGCATTCGGTACTTACAGTATCAATGAGCAGAATCATATCGAAACAGGATGGTTCAACGTTATGCGGGTGTATCTGAAACTCTACTGTTGAACTGGTTCCAGTTGTGCATCGTCCTGGCCGATCCACCTCATTTTAATATAATATAGCACTGAAGTTAGTTGCCCACAAAACAATAAACCAAAACAACCAGATAAGTACATTCGTCAGCTGTCCACAGCCGGTCCCCTCCCGGTTTACCAAACAGTTCGGTAATCCACAGAGACGGAGAACGACTTTAAGCCACGATCACGTCCCGCAGTTGTCATGGAGCCAGTGACAGTCCAGATATCGCTTCCAGCAGCTGTTAACTGCACAGCTTGGTGGTCTCGTAATCCATAGAATTGGGCAGACGTGAGCTGAAGGCCTGTAAGGAGGCGTGGATGCGCACCACCTCGCTGGGAGTCAGTTTGAGCCGGTGCCGGAGCAGACAGGCGAACAGGTCCAGCCTCGGTTGACCGGGAGGCGACAGCCGGTTCACCCGGTCCCGGATCTCCAGGAGCTGGAGCATGGCCGTGTCCTGGGAGCCCTGGGTGTACGGGTAGTCCAGCTGGAGGATCAGGTCGCGGATGGCCTCCGGGTCAAAGTGCATGCTGTAGCCAAACACCTGGATGCTGTTGATCTTCATGTAGCCCAGGTTCCGAGCGGGATCCGTGATCTCCAGAGGCTCGTAGTAGACGCTGTCGTTCACCCCCTCGTGAGTCTTTATCCTGCTCCGAAGGTAGATGTGAATGGTTTCAAAGAACGTCTTCCACTTGTTGCCCAGCGTCAGAGTCCAGTTGTAGCACTCGAAGGGCAGGTCCAGCTTCTTGGCCTGCCAGTCCGGGAAGTTGTTCTCGTTGACGGGGATGTACCAGCTCTCTGAGTGGCTCCCTCCGAAGGGGTTGATGTAGAGAGTCAGGACCGGCTCCAGGGTGCTGTTCTTAGTAAGGCAGATCTGGAGGGACACTCCCAGCAGCATGTGGACCATGTTGGACTTATACTTGTTGCTCTTCAGGGTCAGCAACATCCTCTTCCTCCACGAGGGGTCGAACCAGCTGTTGAGTCGCATGTCGTTGCTGATGAAGATGGCGTGGACCTGCAGCAAGCAGACATGGAACAGTATGAGTGTAGTAAGAAAACAACAATAACACTTGAAAAAAAGATATACCGTCTTCTTGATAAACCCCTTGGCCAATGTGGCTACTCTGTTATTTATTAATTATGTCTTGTTTCTTTCCAGATCGTTACCTCTGCCAAGGAGGTTATGTTTCCAGTGCCGATTGTCTGTCAATAAGAAATATTACGCTAAGAACTACTGAACAATGTTTTAGTAACCCGATGGAATTTGCTCCTATTCCAAGCTTGTAGATGTACAGAACATTGTACAATAAATCCAAAGGGAAACAAACTAGGGGAAACTATAAAGTTGCCCAGTAGCCAGAAGGTAAACACTTTGTAAAGCCGAGTGTCTCCCATGAGTTCACGTACGCACCCCCGGCCACAGCTGTGAAGGATGTGACAAGATTAAACAACGGCTAAAAGAGAAATACCTCCAGCCTGCGGTCGGCTCTCTGCAGGAGGTAGCCCAGCTCCAGGTCCTGGAGGTCGGTCTCGAACCCCAGGTAGTTCTCCGTGGAGTCGGCCACCATGGGCCTGCAGAGCCCCTGCACCAGGCCGAAGCCCGGGTTGCAGCTCCCGCAGCGGGTGTGGTTGTCCGGTGCACACGCCGCACACGCCGAGCCTTCCCCGACGGTGCAGGGCGGAGGCAGCTGACACGGGCTGTGCTCGTATCTGCAGCTGCAGCTGTGGAGCTCCTCGGAGAAGGCACCGAGCTGGTTACTCTCCGAGCAGTACAGCAGGGACTGGAAATGACTGAGCCAGTAGGACCGAGGTCTGAACCGGGGGAGGAGAGATAAACAGGAGATGGAGAGAGAGAGACAAGCAGAGAGAGGGAGAGTGGGTTATTGGACAGGACTTATGGGTTTAACTCGTTTGATAAGTAGAGACTTTATTTGGTCCAGGGCACCTGAAGACAGCTTTATCATAAAAAAATGTAAAAGTATTATATATGAGGTCTGAGAGGATTGTGGTAATGGTGGTTTAGATCATTTACACAGAAAGAATCCTGGTGTCCTAGATTTATAAACACAGCCATCATTTCAATCTGTCCATATCAGTGCATACTATATACTATACTATACTATACTATATCTATACTACATAGTAAATTACCGTGTACAACATAAAACCAAATGTTTTGAGGAGACAATTGAACAATGTCCATGATAACCAAGCAAACTCTTTCCACTGATGAAGTTTATAACTGGTTCTGTGCTAACGTCATCAATTCTGAGGGATTCAACATTCAAGCTCAAAAGTAACTTTAAATAATTGAATATGCGTTTGTTGATGGAATAAACAAAAAATGTAGCTCCTCAAAATTATTGCCCTTCTGGAATTTATGATTTTCATACATCACAAGTTTTTTTTAAAGAGAATATAACTCCCATAACTAGAGAAAGTTTCTGTCTGTTCCTTTAAGTTTCAGTTGGATATTCACAGCAGGAAAACAATCTCTAGACGTTTGCATAACAATCCATTAGGACTTTTCTTTCATCAGGATCATTTGTTTGCATTATCAATAGAGTTCTGCCTGAGATTCTTTCGGAGCATTTCCTGCGTTGCCTTCAAGTCTCCTGATGAGAGGAGGATGTACATTCAGAGGATATGGGCACAAACATCGGTGTTTGACAAGGAAGAGGAAGCTGGAGACGGGATGTAGAGAGAAAGTTGTTCTTTGATCAGACTGCGACATTAATATTAGAAGTGCGCTGCAGCTGCAGGGCAACTGGCTCTCAGACATGCACACTGTATAATTCCCCCTTGTGAGCCGGAGTTTGATTCCCGTCTGTGGCACTTTCTCGACTCTGATCCCTTTATGCCTCTGATCCTCTTTGCTCTTTGCTGAGGAGAAGAAATGCACAGCGCATACCGCTGGCTTCCCTTTCAGGAAAACACAGAAGAAGCTTTTTACTTTGATGCCGGTGTATTGTGGTAAACTTTATGCTAATCTGGAAATGTTGCAGATTACCGTCGGGGGGGGCATACTTCCTCCATGTCCCCATCTCATTGTGTGGAATTGACTCCCGAGTTCAGAAAATCACCCATTTGAATATCAAATAACCTTCTAATGGAAAAAAAGCAGCGAAGGGAACTGAACCGAAAATGGCATTTCCTCTCCATCACCCCCCAGCTACCTGTGGGCACAGCAATTCCCCCCCGACAGCGTCAGCGGGGCAAAGCGGGCGCCGGGACAAGCCTGCAGTTGTGCTCTTAGTTCCCCGGTGTGATTGTGTACAGGCTCTCTGCCCCCCCGCAAGCCTGGTTCCCACCCGGCGCAGTAAATCACCGGGCCGTCTCACTCCCGGCGTTGAAGGGGCAGGAAACACAGTTTGGGAGGAAAATAGAGTCGAACTCTGGGAAGTTTGACGTGCTGAAGATTTGTGGAATTTAAAGATTTAAACCCACAGTTGGATTCCCTGACACAAGACCAGAGCCGAGTTTTACTCTTAACGTTTTGACTGAAGTAAAAGGAAAATAACACCCTGACATTACACTTTCAATCCATCGGCACAAATCTGCCACTATACTATCCTTGGCTCCTTCTACATGGTTTTCAAACCTAGCTGAAGAGATTAGCTGCATGTGCATTAATGAGGTGAAGCACAGATCAGAGATCAGTCCTGGCTCCACTTCATCCCACGGCTGAGGTCACAGATGTTTTCAGGTCAACTTCTTTGACTCCAAACTGGGAGAAGTATAAATACAGTAATGCACCTCCTCTTTTATCAATGTTGGTCTTGAAAATCTTTACTCCATTTCATCTCATGTATTTTCTGTGTGGCTGATGATGCATATGGAATATAACATCAAATCATCATGCAGTGCTTTGCACCTTCACTCCTAATTACACTGCAGGGTGTACTTAAAGAATAACTGATGCGTATTTCAAGAATTTCTCTTATGAAAGGACCAGTGTGTAGGATTAAGTTCCTCTATCTGCAAACATATAATAAAATAGTCATAAGTATGATTACATTGGTATATAATCACTACATACTAATGTTATGAGTCTCTTGTGCCATCTTGCACTGTCATGTTTCTACAGCGGCCAATGAAAGACGAGAAGGTTTCATCATGTTTACTTCCCTTACACATTGGGAAGAGGAGAGATATTGCAATACGTCACCTCACCTCTAGATGGCACTACATTCTATACAATGGTCCTTTAACCCCTACGTTCTCTCAGAGGTACTCTACATATGAAAAGATGCTATAGTTATATGGTATTAAAAACCAGCCAAGTAGTAAAGTTAAAAAATATGACGAGTGTAAAGGAATGAAAAGACCACTATCTCCCCCTCTGGCCATCTTCTCCTAATGTGACTGAACCAGTGTGAGGCTGTAAAGATGAGATTGGTCTGAATGCGTCGACAAGTTCATTAAAAATCTTTTCAACATGTTCAGGGTTACATCTTAATTTCACATTTATCACGATCTTTCTGTGCGTTTTAAAAATAAACCTGACTCCTTCTTTTGGGGAAGAAGCGTATGAATAAGAGAAAGGTATTTTTTAAAAATCTAATTAAAGCAGCGGAGGTGAAAACTCCTCTTGAATGACAATGTAGAGGATTTTGCCAAGTGTGCTGTGTGTGTTTTATCATTACAAGCTAATAAAAACCAAGCAGCCTGCCCCCCCCACTGTCTTATCCTCTCATAATTGTCAGCACAGACGAGAAGGAGCCAGCAAAATCAATCACATATCTCTCATCTATCTCAAGGATGCTAAAGAGAGAGTCTCCCTCAGACAAATCTGCCATTTTCACTCTGAGATTTTCTCTGAAGACAGAAAAGAATGAAAGCTTCACAGTTAATGCTGCGGTAATGGAAATAGATAAACACTCCACGGCTGAGGATGATGACGATCCCCATTCCTTCGCCACGCACGGGGGGGTGACGGGGGGGCGGGAGGATCAGCCGCACACATCAGTGATTAATGTGTGTTTCTTTGAAGAGAGGAGTTGAAGGGAGAGGTGAGCCGAGGGAGAGAAAGGGAGAGAGAGGGACTGGACATTGAAGGGACTCCACTGTATAGATTCGTCTGCCGCTTGATTTATGTGTTTGTGCTCCGTGGCGTCTCGCTGCCGTTACCGCGGCGCCTCCGTCAAACTCAACGCGCCGTGACTGACAGTGACGGTTGGATTCATCACCTTCAGCCGTCGTACTCTGTGACAGATGGAGGCAGACTGCTTCTTCTGTTTTTTTGTTTTTCTGGTGATTTGTTGATTCAAGAGCAAGTTAAACCCACATCGGTCAAAACAGTTAAGGGACTGTGACCCTTTTTTAATGTAGAATAAAGTATAGTGTTTATTATTGTCCCCTTGGAAATGGATGCACCTGACTGGAGATTGTTGTTTGTTAGATCTGATCAAATAAAAGCTGTAATAATTAGAACATACACATTGTACATTGTGTTTTGTTATGTGCAGTGAAATATGTGTCGATAACAGCAGGAGCACGAAAGAAAACTAAAAAAGATATGGTTCAAATAACGTATTTTGTTCAAGTTTCAAAATGTTGAAATCTGTTGGATCAATTTGTTTTAAGTGTGAAGCAAACTTTTATTCAAAAGAACCTGGAGATGTTTGTAGTTTTGAAATGAATAACAAAATGTCAGATAAACATGAAACAGTTAAGGGACTGTGACCCTTTTTTAATGTACAATAAGTAAAGTCTCTGCCATTAACCACCTGAAAATGGATGCACCTGACTGTTGTTTGTTATATCTAATCAAATAAAAGCTGTAATAATTAAAACATACACATTGTACATTGCGTTTCGTGCCGGGAAAATATGTTTCAATAACAGCGGGAGCACGAAAAAAAAACTAAAAAGATATGGTTCAAATAACGTATTTTGTTTGTGTTTCAAAATGTTGAAATCTGTTGGATCAATTTGTTTTAAGTGTGAAGCAAAGTTTTATTCAAAAGAACCTGCAGATGTTTGTAGTTTTGAAATGAATAACAAAATGTCAGATAAACATGAAACAGTTAAGGGACTGTGAACCTTTTTTAATGTACAAAAAGTAAAGTCTCTATCATTAACCACCTGGAAATGGATGCACCTGACTGTTGTTTGTTAGATCTAATCAAATAAAAGCCGTAATAATTAGAACATACAAATTATACATTACATTTTGTTATGTACAGTAATATATGTGTCGATAACAGCGGGAGCACGAAAAAAAACTAAAAAGATATGGTTCAAATGATGTACTTTGTTTGTGTTTCAAAATGTTGAAATCTGTTGGATCAATTTGTTTTAAGTGTGAAGCAAAGTTTTATTCAAAAGAACCTGCAGATGTTTGTAGTTTTGAAATGAATAACAAAATGTCAGATAAACATGAAACAGTTAAGGGACTGTGACCCTTTTTTAATGTACAAAAAGTAAAGTCTCTATCATTAACCACCTGGAAATGGATGCACCTGACTGTTGTTTGTTAGATCTGATCAAATAAAAGCTGTAATAATTAGAACATACACATCATACATTACGTTTCGTTACGTGCGTTAAAATATGTTGATAACCGCGAGAGCACGGAAAAAAAAAAATGATTTAAATAACCTGTAGTGTTTTGTTTGTGTTTCAAAATGTTGAAATCTGTTGGATCAATTTGTTTTAAGTGTGAAGCAAAGTTTTATTCAAAAGAACCTGCAGATGTCGTTAGTTTTGAAATAAATAATAAAATGTCAGCACTTCTTTAATTTCTCAAGGTTAATTGACTTGCACGTTTTATCTTTACAGAGTTTATTGATAGAAAAATACTCCAAAAGGGAAAGATAGGAATGTCGGCCCCTCGTGAACCATTCTGATGTAATATGAATAATAACCCAAAACCACCATTAAAAGGGGAATTTCTTCCTTTGAAGCCATCAAACCAAATTTGAAAGGATATCATGGAGATGAAGCCCTTTTAAATGAAATTAAGTTTTCATGATTTTCTGTAAATATTTAATGGGGATTTCTCTGAAGTTTACTTTTATTGCAGCCAAAGACAAAGAGTGTATTAAAGAACAGACGTCTCACTTGTTTTACTGACGTTGATGACTGCTTTCCAGCTCTGAGCCGGATGAACGTATTTGTTGGTGAGAGCTGAACAATAGAGATTAAAATATGAAATCCTTTTGCACACACTGGTATTGTTGCGGTGGCATTTCTCCCGTGTTCACTTTGCAAAGAAGCCATCAGCTTGTTTACCTCCACCTACGTCTCCTGGATTAGTGAGAGAGAGAACTCCCGTGACTCAACGTAGCCTCGGGGCGAAGAAATGCCAGAACTTTGCTTCTCCTGTGTGGGTTAACATCAACATGATGTGTGGGAATTCACTCAAAGAAAATGAGATGTCTTATTTACTCAGGAAAGTTTCCCTTGACCAGGAACGTGTGGAGAATGGAATGGAAATGCATGTTTCGGGTGGGCTGGCGCTTACCGGTCCCTCGCCAGTCGAACTTGCGGCTGCTTGTGACATCTTTTACTGAGACTGAAGAGCTTGAAGATCACCCGCTGCGCTCGTCTGGAAAGGACCCGCATGCTGTTCTCCAGCTGCTCGTAGCGCCACTGGAACGAACCGTCCAGGGACCACAGATGCTGGATGGTCGACACGTTGAGGAAGTAGCTCTGGGGCAGACGTGCGTAGAACCCCTTGAATTCATCTGTGGCGGCAAAAAGACGGAAGACACAAGTTTAAGCCAAATGTGAAAAATATGGTTTTATGACACTGGTATTCATGTGGATGGGTAAATGGGCTCTCTTATTAGAGTTGTGGTTAAAGAACATCTCTGTG
The DNA here is from genome assembly GCF_963576545.1 of Limanda limanda. Classification (NCBI taxonomy): domain Eukaryota; kingdom Metazoa; phylum Chordata; class Actinopteri; order Pleuronectiformes; family Pleuronectidae; genus Limanda; species Limanda limanda. Next base: position 4,411,219 of record NC_083644.1, read on the forward strand.
GCGCTCTAGCAATAACGGGAGAGAGGGTTTGAACGTCTGCTCTGATTGGCCGACTGTCCTCTGATGGACGAATGGCCAGACCAACCACAGGAGGCGAATCGGAGCCTCCTACTGTAGCTTGGTAAAACTCTAAAAGCGATAACAAGCACTGAAATGACCAAAACAAACCAATTTAGACGAATGCACTGGAGGCTTTGGTCTGACTCGGTTGCAAACCCCTGGAACATCTGTCTGTAATGAGGTGATTGTCCACATGGACCCTGTGGACAGACCGGTACAGTGCCCATGTGCATCGAGGGGAGCCTGCCTGGTTGCAGGAGGAACATGAGGGACAAGGATGGGGGGGTGGATTGGCAGCTGAGTCAAATGTGCAGAAGGAGAAGGAGCAGCCCAGCGATCCGTCACCAGCAGACCATGTGGCGTTTTGAATGGGATTGTTTTGGGACTGCAGACGAGAGGCCGTGGCATGACTGTGGAGTATGTGGGGAAATTATGCTGGAAATATGCTTTGCCCGGGAAGCGGCAGCTTATCCTTCCTCTTTTCTCTGAGCCCTCACTCCGGGCGGTAGATTTCATCCCTTAACTGTGAGTAAGCGAGTTTTCAGTCCACGCAGCCGTGAGATCGTCTGGGTCTCAGTCCGAGTGCAACTCACAGAACAACAGGATTGATCAAACTGGGAGAATGAAAAACGGCAAAGATAACGGTAATCCGACGATTGGTTGAAACAAAATATAGATATTTACAAACCAGACCTGCTTTATCATCGATGGAGATATGTAAATACTAATATAAGATATGTAAATCTCACTGTATACAATATATGGAACCTTTATCCATCCAACCTGCTCACACTGATGCATCTTAAAGTTATGAATAATTTACTTCTTATACATTTTGACCAAACAAGAATCTAACATTGTCTTTCAATATCTAGAAATACTATTTGTGAATTGAAGTAAATGCACAGTTGTTGTTTTGAAGTTCTTACATCAACGTTGATATGTATATAATTAGGCTTTACTCTTATTGTGTGGGTTTAAATACCAGCAGTGAAAACACAAGTCGTATAATGACTGAGGTTTACCATGTTAATAATAAATGTGTCTAAGTGGCCTAACTTTGATTTTCCTGCCCTACATGTTTGCGTCCTTCAGCAGCGTTTTTCATGCGTCCTGGTCTTGTCATATATTTACTAATCGATGATGACAACGTGAAACCAGAAACCTCGACAAGGCTCATTTCAAAGCTCTATTAAACCATTGATAGGTGCACATTGGATTGTGTTCTAGACACCAGAGGAAGCAGCAGAGCAGACGCTGCTTCTCTCTGTCGCTCAGAGGAACCTTTGAAATTGAAAGCGACCTTGGCAGCCGGTTTTATTTGGGCTGGAAACGTGGACTTTGTAGAAGCTGCTCTGGGACACGGCGTCTGGCAGGTGCCGCTGTGAGAAAGATCACTTCTAGCAATTTGAATCATCTTCGGCAAAGCAAAAAGGAAATCAAAGGCTACTAGGATGTCACTTAGGAGGGTAAAAGATGAGGAGGGGGGTCTGTTCTGCAGCAGGAAGCCAAATGTTTTATGGGAACTGTGGTTTTAAATCTTGCAAAAAAACGCCGGCGCTGTTGGATTGAGCTTTACCACGGTATCGTTAACATTTACTGACTCATCATCGTCAAGTTTGAAATGATTAACATCGCATCACTGGTGGTTTTATTACTGCAAATGCTACTCTTACTATTATAGATTATTGTGATTCTTATTTGTGCATCTTCCTCTACTGCTGCTGAGGCCTGGGAGACGGTCAGTCAGGAAGAAGGTTCTCCTGGCGCCTCCTGGTCACATGCTATCTTTATCTCTTCTCAGCCAATCACAACCTGACACTGTCGCCTTGAGCCAATCAAATGTTCCCTCTGTCAATATCTGAGTGACTCACCTCCACTCCTACACCACTTCAACGCCGGGTCACCTCCCTTCTCATCAGAAACCACTCAACTGCATTTCTTCTTGTTCGCATTACATTCAATAAATGTATATTTACTTGTGACTCATCTGTTTCCTAATAATACATCTCAGACTGAAATAAAGAATCAACTCCCTTGAACATTATTATCTCCTCAGAGATGAAACCACATTTATTCACTTTATTAGACTTATCTTTACTTTCCTCCTCCCACATGTCACCGTTCTGTTTTGTAGAAATTTCAAATTGACTTTGTGATCACTACATTTTAATGAAAATTCATATTCTGCTCTCTAGTCATCATTCATATTACATTTATCTTCATAGAATGTGTTTGGCTATAATTGTGTTTCTTTCATCCGCTACCTTTGCCATTAATATCAAATGGGGTTGTATTATTTTATTTGTCGTCACTGTTTTTAGATTTTGTATCGTATAATTTGCTGTTTTTGATTTTGATTAATTTAGCTTGTTGTCTCTGATGTATTGTTTCCTGGTTCTAACTCGTCCACTCTGTTTAAACACTTTATAACTTCTCGTTTGAAAATAACTTTACAAATAAGTTATTCATCATCATTATTACCTGCATTGCACATGAAGAAGAGCTAAAAAAAATGACCTACACTTTCTGATTTTAGTATTATTTCCTTTTATGTCACCATTAGATTTAAGGATAACAATAAGAGGCTGGAATCACTGTTCTTCATCTTACTTCAATCACATTTCATGCTTCTGTGTTGACGTGCAACAGCTGTGATTGGTTTTGCTTGCTAGCGTTGCAACTCCGGCAAACTCGCTGACATTTTTTAAATGAGTTGAAGGAGCGATCACGGGCGACATCTTTGTTTTCTTCGTTGTAGTTCTTTAAGAAAAGTAATTGCTCTTCAACATCTATCAACTCAATCTCCAAAACGATCGGCTGAGCAACAATCTCCATTTTTCTGAAGTAAACAGAGACGGCAAGACACGCAATACCAGCATAGAAACTCTCTCACGACAATGCACAACTATGAATCCTCGGCCCTGTGTGTACGTAATGTTCGTAACTTAGACGCAGAACCACGAACCGGGCTCTAGCTTCAGTATTTTCACCACCTACTGTCCTCGTCTTCTGCTGATAAAGCAGCAGAGCAGAAATCAGTGGACGTTTATGGATTTGCACATATCTGCATTCTGGGCACGAGCTTGCCCTCATTTCACACCCAGCCATGAAAACATTGAGAGTAATTGCACTTTGGGACATTTCAGCCAAATCTGAAGAGCGAGAGAAAGAAAAAAGAAAGGATGCATCCATTTTGATTTCACCTGAGTAATAACGAGCAGGGCAGGGTGACCGAGCGCGGCGATAACAACCCAACATTATGCTAAAAGCTTCCATTCCAACTCTGTCTCCCTGGTGATGTGAAAAGCTGGACCACCAATAAATGCTTTTTTTTTATAGCTGATTAATCTGCCGCAGACATATTGCAAACTACCCGAGCAGAAAGCTGGTGAAATGTTTAATTTGCTATTTCCAGATGTCGTGCCAGGACCCAGGACCGACAACCACCTATTATACTTCACCTATAAATCATAGAATAGGGAGAAACATGCATATAGGATCCACCTCCTCCTCCTCAGAGTTAATGGTGGAGATAAAACAGTTGAATTCCTCCTCTCTTCCCTCTCACATGTATGATTTATACTCTACAAGTAAGATTTCTCTGCAACACTCTACATTTCTTTCAAGGATTTTTTTTCTACCTGATTCCTCGAACTCTTTGTAGAGAATCCCCCAGGTCTCTGTGATCCTCTGCAGACTCTCCTCCATGGCCTGGATGTCCATGTAGGGGCAGTTGCATTCTGGGAACTTGGGGTCACAGCCGCACCAGCAGTCGCTGTCCCGGCACACGAATCCGCCTTCTCCGTTGCAGGCGATGTAGCTGAGAGCAGCCTGCACGAAACTTTCCCTCAGGTAGTCCGGGAGGATCATTTGCAGACCTGTCAAACAAAAAAGTTAGATAATCATCTTTGCGGATGTTTATTCAATGTGTGTGAAAACATATGAGAATCACATTAAAATCAGAGGTGGTCGTACGAACCTTGCAGCTGGACTTTGTTTTCAGGACTCTGAACCAGCACGGAGCTGACGGAGTCCAGGTTGTCATAGTTACTGCATCCGAGAGGACCTGTGCGGGTCTCCGTCACCTGGGAAACAACAAATAGAAAGTTAAGCTCATCTCTGAATTCTCCACAGATTTCATAGCACAACATTCTCCGGGGTTGATTAATTTCTTTGCTCAAAACAAACAGACGGTTCCTTGTGCAACTTTTCTCTGTGTAAATGAAGTCAATTCGACAAAATCAACTGTGATTGCAAATGTGAAAGAAACAGAAAAGCCTTTATTTGGATTCTTCTTCTGCACTCTTATATTTTGGGCCACACAACGTTTCCCTTTTTATCATCTGGCCGCTGATTGAAGACGATTCCTTTGACCTTTGCCACAAAGCAGCTCCAGCAAAGCTTCCTTTTTACACTTCATTTGCACGAGGAGATCTCTTTCCAGCGCTCGGCTTTCTTCTAGGCGGGGGGGCGGGCACCTGACCCACTCTCATTTTTTTCCCTTTGTAAAAGAATATGGTTGCGGGACACCATATTTTGTCTTTAATCAAAAACATGATCCGGAGGAGAGAGGTTGGCGAAGGGAGGAATAAAAAATCCACGATGAACGAGCGAAAAAGGGAAAAGAATGAAGATAATTCGAAGCGTAATTGTTCGACTGTAATATTTATATCACATCAGATCCCTTGTTCCTCTCACGGGGGAGTTTTTAACGCTGCTGTAAATGTGAGGAAATGAGATACAAGCCTCTGAATACAGATTTCATATCAGGAATGATTTGATAGTGCCATATGATACGCCGTATGGCAAAAAAATATATTGACTGATGAGCAGAGCATTCAATTTCCGCTTTGCTGAGCAGCTGTTGTTCACTGTAGATACATTCTGGTATATTAAAAAATACTTAATAGGAGGTTATTGGCCACCTGCATGATGACACGTAGCCTGGAGCTCGATCTCAGACTTCCTCTGTTGTGTAATTTAAAATCTTAACTGTGCTTTAAAAAGAAACACAATATTTTATACCTTGAAAACAGCAGTGTAATGAGTTTGATGGAGGAGTGGGAGTGAATCTGGATTCCTCTTTCATTCCCTGAGCGTCTGTTCTATGGAATTGAGCTGAACTGCAGATCAGTTTAAAAAGACTCAGAAGTTATTTAAAAAACAAGAGTTTGTCTCCAATATTCAGGAGGAAAACTTTTAAAAATATGAAGAAACAAGAGTTTGGTGGATTTGTGACAAGCAGCAGCTGCTCTGGTTCAGGAAGCAGAGGATCATGGGTAATATCCAAGGTTTAGTGAGTGGGACGGACACTGAGGCCAACGGAATGAATCACCAAGGTGTGGCTGCAGGGGGCGCTGTTGCTCAGTAGGAGTTAGAAAGTGTTGCTTTAAGTATTTTATTTCATTTACCCATACAAACAGAGGAGTGATCGTAAGAGATTCACAGGAAACAGTGGATTTCGAACCCTTGAAAAATACCTACAATCTTCATATACCACAATTATGCTACAAAAATCAATAAACAAAGTGAGATAATGTGGAACTGAGCTGAACTGCAGGTCAGTTTAAAAGACTCAGAAGTTATTAAAAAAAAGAGAGTTTGTCTCCAATATTCAGGAGGAAACTTTTAAAAATATGAAGAAACAAGAGTTTGGTGGATTTGTTACAAGCAGCAGCTGTTCTGGTTCAGGAAGCAGAGGATCATGGGTAATATCCAAGGTTTAGTGAGTGGGACGGACACTGAGGCCAACGGAATGAATCACCATGGTGTGGCTGCAGGGGGCGCTGTTGCTCAGTAGGAGTTACATAGGGTTGCTTTAAGTATTTTAGTTTATTTACTCACACAAACAGAGGAGTGATCGTAAGAGATTCACGGTAAACAGAGAATTTTGAACCCTTGAAAAATACTTACAGCAGATGATTAATAGCTAAAAATCTTCATATACCACAATTGTGCTACAAAAATCAATGAACAAAGGTCTTGGTGAGATAATGTCTGATTGGAGATGTGACACAAAAATGCATTTCTCCTCCACAACGAGAACACGACACAATGAAGAGGAAGAAAACACCTTAAGGCCCTCGAGGTTCCTGCTGTTTCTCTCATTCACATCTGTCGCCGGCTCATCAGCTCATCGGAGGACAGACAGGAAATGATTTTGGAAATGATTCAGTCGAGAGGGAGATTCTCCGACGCTAACAAAACTGACCCCCCCGCTCATTGACTGGTGTCATTACTCACAAGAGACAAACAAACAGAGCCTCCGATCACAGACTCTGAGTTCTTTAGGAAAGGTGAAGCTCTCCTCCATCCTCTCTCCTCCATCCTCCCTCCTCTCTCCTCTCTCCTCCTTCCTCTCTTCTCTTTCCTCTCTCCTCTCTCCTCCCTCCTCCCTCCTCCTTCCTCTCTCCTCCATCCTCCCTCCTCTCTCCTCTCTCCTCCTTCCTCTCTTCTCTTTCCTCTCTCCTCTCTCCTCTCTCCTCTCTCCTCTCTCCTCTCTCCTCTCTCCTGTCCTCTGTCCTCTGTCCTCTGTCCTCTTTCCTCTCTCCTCCCTCCTCCCTCCTCCCTTCTCTCTCCTCTCTCCTCTCTCCTCTCTCCTCTCTTCTCTCTCCTCTCTCCTCTCTCCTCCCTCCTCCCTCCTTCCTCCTCCTTCCTATCTCTCCTCTCTCCTCCCTCCTCCCTCCTCCCTCCTCCCTCCTCCCTCCTCTCTCCTCTCTCCTCTCTCCTCTCTCCTCTCTCCCCTCCTCCCTCCTCTCTCCCCTCTCCTCTGTCCTCTGTCCTCTTTCCTTTCTCCTCTCCTCCCGCCTCTCTCCTCTCTCCTCTCTCCTCACTCCTCTCCTCTGTCCACTCTCCTCTTTCCTTTCTCCTCTCTCCTCTCTCCTCTCTCCTCACTCCTCTCTCCCCTCTCCTCTCCTCTGTCCTCTCTCCTCTTTCCTTTCTCCTCTCTCCTCCCTCCTCCCTCCTCTCTCCTCTCTCCTCTCTCCTCTCTCCTCTCTCCTCTCTCCTCTCTCCTCTCTCCTCCCTCCTCACTCCTCTCTCCTCCTCTCCTCTCTCCTCATCTCCTACTCACCTCCTACTCACCTCCTCTCCATCTCTCCTCTCTCCTCTCTTCTCCTCCCTCCTCTCCTCTCTCCTCTCTCCTCTCTTCGGAGCATGAAAAACCCTTTTTCTCTTTCCTCCTCCTCGCTTTTTCTTTTCTGTGGCTACAAAAAGAAAAACCCTCTAATTCCCAAGAAATGAAACAGACAAAAGCATCAGCCTCTGCACCTCAGCTGCGAACGACCACCCCCCCCCCCCGCCCCCCCTCCTCCCACCCTGCACACAATGCACAGCAGTGAGAGGACAGAGCTTTGATGATAAGTACAGGGAGTCTGATTCATGTTCTGCCGCAGTGGAAGAAGAAGTCAGTGCACATCAGGAGTCGACTGTACGGAGGAATGAGAGAAGGAGGTGTGGAGGAGGGTCATCTTCTCCCCCCCCCCTCACCTCGTTAACCCCGTGCAACCTGCAGGCGACAGCCGGCGGCACAGACCTGAGACCTGAGCCGAGTTTCACCCGATTCATTCATCTTCCCTTTTCACTTCACCCTAAACTCCGTGTGCTTCCTGGAGCTGGAGATCATATCTCACCACACACAGGCGGATGAAAAGCATCGTCGTATGATTTTATTATTACAAGGACAGTGTTGACAGTTGTTATAACACATAAATGCACATGGTGCAAGTTTAAATTACAATTAAAATCTATTAAAGTGTTTTTCTATAAAAGGATTTATAACAACGTGTTTACACAATTTCACACTTTCTTCACAAGTCGCTTAATTCTCAGCTGTTTGTTTTATCACTTTCCCTCTGAAATATCATGACTGTATATTTTGTAAGTTTCAATATTTGCATGATTTCTCAACTTAGCACCTTCTTAAATTTGTATTGCCACAAAACAACAGTACATTGGTCGTGAATCCTGGATCTGCAGATATCATCATTAAATACTGTCTTTACCATGGTCTCTCACTATCAAGGTGAATAATGGAAAGTATTGCATATTTCATGGTTACAGATCTATTCTACTATTTTATACTATATGCTGCATAACTCAGGTTTTGCACTTATTATCTGTGCCATCTTCATTTCTGTGAGTGAAACTCAATGTCAATATATAATCCATTTCACTGCACATGTGTTCTCCCACATTTATAAGTATGCTTCTTATTATGACTTTACTTTGCTGATGTCTATTTCTGACTCTCGCTGCTGTCAGGTTCCACATCTCCCCACTAAAGGATTATCTGTCTTATCTTACCTTATTGTGACAGTATTTCAATATTTCTTCATAAATAGAAGATAAGAAACTATGGGACAGAAACTCAAATCACTTCTCCCAAAGGTAATTCATATTTAATTCAGCGAAGGGGTTTCTGAAGAAGCTTCTCTTGGTACTGAGGTAAATCTGAATGAATATTAAAACCCAACAAATCATGAAGCATTACTGTCAATGTCATGTTTACTCTCAAAGCCAGTGATATGTAAAGGGAGGGGAGACATATGAATGTGATATTCCAGACCTTTGTTAATATTATTCATAAAATACTTGATTTATTTGGACTAACACTGTTTGATCGGCTCTACTCACGTCCCAACTTTGCCTTAATCAACTTCTTTGCTTATTTTCCTGAGTAGCCGCTGATCTTTCAAAGTGATTTGCTGTTTCTTCTCCTCTCTGCTTACTGGAGATCAGCCTGCCTCATGAGGACTAATGATGTGACTCTGCCCTGTTATTAGCTCAATATTATAATTTGCAAAGTGCGTAGCTTAGCAACGCAGGATAATGGTTTTAGTACTGACCAACAGACAATGAGAATTTACTCCCTGGTCGTCTCCTTGGCTGTTGTGGGTCATAAAGAGGCAACGATATTAAAACGAGATTGTTTTATAACCAGTTAAAAAGTTTACAACAGAAGTAGAGGATGACTTCATATGAAAGATGGAGACACACATCTGTCAGGAGGATAAACCTTCCTGCTTTACACCATCTGGTTTTCATTTGCTGGGATGAAGTGAGTTTGACGAGATTGATGAATCACGGAGAATCAACAGTCAACAGAGTCTTCATATAATTCGTCGCGTCTCGGGAACGGAGGCGTTACCTTGATGGCGGTGGAGGCGATCTGGATGTGGTGCAGCTTGCGCAGCGTGCTCTCCCGGTCGATGAAGTAGGAGGCGGCCAGCTGGTGCAGAGCCTCCAGCGTCACGGCGGAGGAGTTGCCCGAGTAATCGCTCACCTCCGCTTTCTTACTGAGCTTCCTCTTGTCCACGAAGATCGTCAAGGCCTCCTCTCCTGCACGGGGGGGAGAAAGGGGGTGTGGTCACATCACCTGCTGCCATTAAAGGGCTTTGGAGAATAAACTCAGTGAAGCGCTGAGCTGCACGACTCTGACAGGAAATCAAAGCGTGAACATCTTGAGTGACTTTCGGTGTTTGTCTGTATCTTTGCTTCTAAGCACTCGTTGCTGAGGTGTTTCAAACAATGCACTTCCCACAATGCAAATTCCCAGAATTTAACACCCTATCGGGTGTTAAATTCTGTCAGAACTCTTTAACTCAGATTTCCCGGGCCTGAATTTGCATCTGGAAAACGTTTCAACCCGGCACGTTGCTCATTTTCTCCCAATTTCACTACAATTTAGCTCATTTCCGTGTTTTTTTAAAAACCTGCCACCTGCTCGGCAGCTCAGCCGGAGCTTTTTCCTGTGAAGCACAAAGATATTTGACCTCAGTCAGGACACCACCCCCCCCCCCCTTATCAGCCGCCTCTGATCACAGCTATCAGCCCCTCATAAGAGCCGGGGTCTCGGTGCAGCACACACACACTTTGCTCTGAGTGCACATCCCGTTTCTCATCCTAACGCAGCGTTAATGCTTCAGGGACATTTTTCTGCCGACTCTCTCTCTTTCTTCCCCCGGCTGCTGAAGGGGCGGCCTCCTCTTAATATCACAATCTATTTATTAATTACATTAACTCCAGTTGTTTCTGAACACGCAGGCAATCCATTCAGAAGCACGCAGGCACATCTCTGGCTTCAGCCCAAGACAAACTCCTCATTCTCCTGTTTGTGCGGCTAAGTGGCCGGGAGCCAGCGTGCAGGGCTGCAGCCGGGGGGGGGGGGGGGCGGGGGGTTGTATTATATGCATCCACTCACACTAAACCTTTCCTAACCAAGGAGTCAGGTCTGAGGTAATTGGCAAGCGTTGCTCTTTGAGAGAGAAAAAATCTGCTCTGGGCCTCTCCGGCTTCTTAAATGAGTTTATTTCTTTCTCTCCGCTCAGACGACCATTAGCGCTCGTCCATTCATCACGCTGCAGAAACACGGAGAACTGGGTTACTGTGATTGGTGGTGGGAGCCGTGTGTTTACAGTACACAGCCATTTGCATGTACTCATACATCTCCGAAGAGGGATCTCTGTGCCGCCGGTGGCGTATTATTCTGCTGCAGTCGGTTCTGCAGCTACTTACTATGACCGAGTTCCTGCGCCACGTCCATCTGTTTTTCCCAGATGCGGCGCCGGGAAGAGAAGATTCTAAAAGCTTTCATCAACACAAAGTGTGGACTTTCCTGAAGTCATCGGGGAGAAGTGATTCCTGAGGACGTGTTTTCCTTCTAATGGTCGAAAACACTATATCTGGCAGAAGGAGCTCTAAGGATGAACCTGCTTCTTAATTTTAAAGTTAATCGTACGACATCACCTGAGACTCTTTAGTTTTATCATCACTGCAAGATCATCATGCATGAAGACCTATTTTGCTGAATTCTCATTTTCTGTCGAGTTCATTGAAATGTTTAAAAATCAAGCAGCGAGCGAGAGAGAGAGCGAGAGAGAGAGAGAGAGAGAAAGAGAGAGAGAGAGAGAGAGTTTTCATCCAACTCACAGAATTCATCTTAATTATCCGTCTGGTTACAGTTGATTAAATCTGCCAGCAACGGTTTTTATTTCACCTGGAAAAACTGACGGTCGCTCATTGACAAAAAATAAATAAAAAAGGCTTCTTGTGTCTGCGTCTGTGGGGAATCAGGGATCTGTTGTTCCAAAAATACAATGGATTTAGAATCTGCCACTAGTGTAGCTGCAAATTGGAGACATACTGAGCTATAATGAGGTTGTCATTTCCCCAATTTATGAAATGAAAGAGTGTTTATTATTGCCAGTAAAAAGACGGCATAAACAAATGTATGCAATACAATCGATCAGAGTTCAATTTAAGACAGTGATCAAGTCAGGTAAGACTGATATGAAGGGATTTTGGTGTCCCAGGATTATTAAACTTTTCAAAAGTTACAGAGTGTTGTTCAGAATAACCCTCAGACCACCACGCTGTTATATTGATACGACAGAAACAGCAGGAATCCATAGTTTCTCCAACAGCTAAACCGAGCAGACTAGATAATTAACAGCAGGGGGTTTGAAGATGATCAGTATCAGTTGCACGTTCGTCATTTTCTTCAAAAACTAATTTCTGAGCAGTTAATTTAATTTTCAACATTATTAAGACTCTATGAAAACATATTGAAGACCTACCACGTAATATTGTACATTTTTGATTGAATTTCAGACTCTTTTAGCCTTTTTAACCCTGTAATAAAATAATAGTCCAATGCTGGTTTACCTCCCAGTGTAGCTGACAACAGGAAGTGGGTGCCGTACTTCCTGATCAGGTTGTCAGTGACCATCTGGGTGGTGGGCCGGCGTCCCAGGAGTCGGATGTTCCTGATGAACTCGGGCGTCAGAGGTAAGGCAGACTCCAGGAAGTCTCTCCTCTCTACAGCCAGGTTGTTCACCTTCCATCTCCCGAACTCCCTGCACACAAACACCAGAGCACCAACATATGGTGATTAGTTAATATACATCATTATAACAGAGCATTCAGTTAACAAGAGGATCATAAGATAATACAATTTAAGTTATTTGTAATAATGGGAAATTGAATGATCTATTTTAAGATGAATTATTATTCCAAACATTTGTATTATGTATTATACAGACTTTGTACATTTTATTCAAAAAGAAAAAGTAATTTCCTCATGTCCTTCACCTTCGTACTGAATTCACAGCACATGAGTCTAAAGAGGCAAATTCACCCTCTCTGAATTTTATATATATATCAATATCATATCAAACATCCTTCCGAGAGAGCGAGAGACATAAATTGAATCAATGTCACTCTCTGCTTTTTGCGATGTAAGGAATCCCTGGACCGCCGCTGATAGAGAGCGAGCTGAAGTGAGAGTGAACTGATGGAGTGAGAGAGAAGAAGAAAAAGACAGAAACACGGTGGAAAGACATCCAGAAAAATAAAAGCAGGTATCGTACACGACACAGACGACAGATACTTTCCCTCAATGGCTTCCTCATGTACATGGAAATGAATGAAGTCAAAAATGAAGAGAGAAATCAGAATATTGTTTTTACAATGAGAAACAAATGGTGAAGAAAAGACCGAGAGCTTTTGTTGCATTTTCCTTTTCCTCTTCTGACCTCAGACAACTAAACGACCTGACCCCGGCTGTGAGTGCTGCTTATATGAATCCCTTGTGCTTCATTGATTATAATCTGTGTCGCATATATAGCCAGACCTGTCTCCCGGGCGCTGTGTCAGCACCGTGGAGCCATTATCCCTCCGCTGCAACGCCGTGTCGGGTGGGAGGACATGTTGTGCACACGGGGGGGGGGGGCGATCCCATCATTAAAATGGCCGATTCCACACAGAAGAGACAGATGTTTGTGGACTTTGCGAAACGCCGAGATTTACTTCCTCATCAAAACCTGGTGTTTTCTGTGTGTGGGTTTCCAGCTCGGCTCCTGTTGTGAAACGTGGAATTGAAAACCATGTCCCCATGTGATCAGCCCTGATAGGACATTGCTGTTCCTCACAGCAGGAAAGGGAAGAACTTGAATAACAGCTTTGAATCCTGCAAAGAAAAAAAAAGACTTTTCTTCCTCCGTATCTCCGTCGTACAGCTTTTAAGCTTCTGTGCTTTTCTACTTTCATGTAAAGAAAAAAAGAAGCGCAGCACATGTTATTAACGGAAATAAATAGACGAGTCAAACGCAGCTGAACTGCAGCCGAACTCCAGGAACCAATGGATACAAAAGTCAGATCAATAAAGGACGAGCTGGCATCCGACCTGCATTATTCCTCGTGTGTTTTGTAAAAGACGTTTTGCTCGAGACGCCGCTTCCTGAGGTGACACTGGATTCACCGGCGCCTTGACTCACGCGGCATACAGAGTTATTCCACCACCAGTTCAAGCTCAAGCTGTTCAGTGGGAGATTTCCATGCAAAGTGTCCTTCACAGATGCTTTTGTTCACTCTCTTCTCTCCAGCGCCGCCACACTCACTTCAACAGGCGGCGTGCTCCGTGCATGGAAATCAGCCGACGCCGTGTTTTCTTTGTCTGACACTCGGTGAAAACAGTTCAGATTCAAGACGCCGCACGTTGACTTTCCAGAGGAGACGTGTGCATTGCATCTGAAAAGCTCTGCAGAGTCAGATAAGTCACCGAAGGCAGAGGTGCGCTGAGATATAAAGGCTTTTTTATTTAATGTGAAAGAAGCGAGGTGTTCATATTTCTTAAATTTAATAAGGAGCAGCAGCCACCAGGTTTTATTTCAACAATAAACTCAGTGGTCAAACCTCGATTCCTCGCCGCCGGCGTTTAGACGCATCCAGTGACGTGTGTTTCTCAGTCATTACATCAAATATAATTAATATGATATCAGGCTCCGTGTTACACCTGCGACCCTGAAGCTGCTCATCTGTGCTGATTCCTTTTTAAATCACAGTTCATGCAAGTTTCTTTGTTCAATAAGACGAGTTAAACACTCACTTTACATTCATACACTTATCAATTAGATAATATCCCAACATGATTTCTAAAGGATCTGTTTCAGAGCCACAAATTCTAAACTGGCTCAGTTCTGCTTTTCAACATGACCCTCCTCTGTTTTAAGAACATTTTAGAAAAGTGCTCTTTCACATATGAATAATATTATATATTGTTTTACAAGTTTCCATCAGGAGTTTTGTGCCTGAAAGAAACAGCTTTTTAGTAAAATAACTCTCAGACCTGATGCTCACTGCAGTTTCTGCTGCTGGCGTTTTGCTAGATTCAAGTTCTGTATTTAATATTCAAATATTATATATTAAATTTATTTATTATATAATAATATTATAACATAATATTACATATTATATGAATAAATACCTTAAAGACTATTACAGCAACTGCACCTGATATATTCCATTGCCATTGGATAGTGTTAGACCACATGACCGTGCAGGTGTGAATGTCAAGCAATCAATTAAAACACAAGTGTAAATACATTTGTGGTGACAATCCACATGCAACATCAACATCAACATTGACATTGAATCTCTGCATCAGAGCACAACCACAAATCTGTATCTCATCTCCACCTTGTTCCAAAACTCTTCTGCCAAACTTCTGAAGATATTTAACCATAGTAGACCTGCACTTCATTGATCCCCTGCTGGTTGTGGCCTGCTACTACACTTTCTTTGTGCCCTAGGAGGATATAGCTGCTGCCTGTGTCCCTGCAGTTGTTTGTAAATGAAAGAAACTTTTAGTTCGAGTCCTGCTGCTGTGGAACTCCCTCTGTGGGAGGAACTTACTTCTACAAACTCAGAACCCTGATTTAAATTGTCCTAAAAATCTGTTGGGAATCTATTTTTACTTGTTTTTATGATGTGCTCCATTTTATCAGATCCTGTGTCCTCTTTGTAAATCTTAAATATTTATGTGTTTTTTTTCATAGCAGCTGTGTGTTTTACCTGCTCTGTGTAGATAGTGGGAATGAATAGATATTAAATTGATGGTTTATACTTTAATTAATTAATCCTGCCCAATTACTTTCTGATCAATTAGCATTAATGACAGCAGGAGTTGGACCAACTCTGTCTGCAAACTGGAACATGAAGCCAGTGTAAGTTACGGAGAAGGAGGAGAAGTATTTAATTTTGTCATTTGAGTTTTGACGAGACACTAATGACTGAATGGCTTCTAACGAGCCTCAAGAGTGAGACGTTAATCACGAAGGAAACAAGGATGAAACTAATCAGCAACTTCTGTCACACACACACACACACACACACACACACACACACACACACACACACACACACAAGCTGCCATGTCAGACTGTGTCAGTGCCTCTGAAAGAGTTTGAACTCATTTCTGATGGAAGCGTTGCCACTTGCCCTGAGCAGGTGAGACCAGAAGCTTTCTTCTGATGACTGAGCAGCGAGCGGCTGGACTCTGACCGACGCCCACCTGCTGGATCAAAAGAACTCACGGCCAAACTCCAGCAGAATAAACTTGCTTTAACAGAAAATAAGTTCAGAGAAATGTTCGCCGAGCTCAGGGATTCCACATCTGGAGCTCCTCTTTGAGTTTAAAGACCTGAAAACACACGGACACGCTAATCCTTTAGGTTATTTCACTTGACAGATTCCTGTATTTGTGTTTTGTCTGTGGTTTTCTCTCTGGACTGGCTTCCAGTAAAAAAAAAAGGTTGTTAGATCCTCACACATATTGTAAATTTGGATTCGTAGAAAACGTGTGGTGAGATTTTTGACCACTGCTATTTACAAGGTAAAAAATCGGCGTGGAGCAGAAAGTCTTTCATTGCTTACGATGTAACTTTTAATCACGTTAAATATGTTTACAAGGAAACACCTCTTCTAAATCTTTCAATTTCACATTAATTGTCCAAGTCCCTAATTTTCATTGGCAATTATAAGTTTGTGTCAAGCCCCAGCAGCTGTAGACGAGAGACCAGGATAAAAAGGACTGTGAGCAAAGTATTGGATTGGACCCTGGAAACCACCGGGGAATTCTTCACCTTCTGAGACTTTATAACTTGCAGCCATAGAGAGCAGAACACCCGACGAGACCTGGAGCAACGTGCTCCTCTGTCCGAGGACGTCTGAGCTGCTCAGGAATTTGCACAACAAACAACAGGTTTGAGCTCAGGATGGTTATATTAGGACTTTGGAGCAAAGCACCTCGGGGCAAAGATTCATGATCAACAAAAACACAAATTTTCCCAAAGGTCCCTCAGGGGTCACTGGGACACTTCCTGTCTGTGGTTCTTGTTCCCATTCTTAGCAACAGGTGCACGCTGGATGTATGGGATATGGAGGTTATTTATAGAAGCCATCTGCTCCTTATGTTCAGCGAGCTGTGTGAGAGCCACGGCGCTCGCTGAAGGATTGTTTATAAGATTTCCAGTCGCTGTTGGCTTCTTGCCGATTCTGTTTGTGATTTTCATGGACAGGATCTCAAAGTGCAGCGAGGGGAAGGAGGGCGTCCTGTTGCCTTTCCTGCTTTTTGCAGATGATGTTGCTCCGTTGGCTCCATTAAGTCGTGACCTTGGCTTGGCACCAGGAGGGTCTGCAGCCGAGTGTGAAGCGGCTGGAAGGAGAGTCGAGACCTCCAAGTCCGAGGTCTTCTTCACACACACTGTTACACCGAGCCGGAGATTGACGGACGGATCGGTGAAGCGGCAGCAACAATATGGACGTTTGTATCGAAGAGGGAGCTGAGCCGGAAGGTCAAGCCTTCGATTTACTCCCACCTATGTTGTGCATTTTTGGAAGTTGAGAATATATATCCTATATATCCTGGATTCAAGTGGACAATGAGGTTCCTCCTCAGGGTGGCTGGACTCAGACGATGGAAAGTTTAAGGAGCTCGGACATCCAGAGGAAGATCAGGGTTTAATTAATACTCAGGCAGATCATACGTTCCCCAACTGGTTTGATCTCACTACAGATCCAGAACAGGCTGTAGATACATCTCATCTGACCTGGAGGATGACGTTACTGGGGAGATGGAGGTCTGGTCTACTCTGCTTAGCCTCTATTACCCGACTATGGCCATGGCAAAGAAAATTGACGAACGGACATTTTTTCTAATATATCTCCACTGCTGCTCATTTAACGCAAATATCTAATGTGCAAGAGAAATAGTTCAGATTCGTAAACAAGTACAGATGCTATTAGTAGGAAATGAAATATAATAAGAGCGCTATTATCATTCTCAGACCTATATTTTGTTCAGAATTCACCAAGGTCAAAAACATTAACAGAGACTCCAAATCGATTCTTTAAAATGGTTCTATTTTCATAACCTCAGTGAAACTATCATAACTGCTGCTAACAGACTGTGGAGTATTTGTGTTTTACCCGTTTATCTTATTGTCTCTTTGTGAGAAGCCCTTAAACTCAGTGGTTCAGCCATTTGGCAAATTTTGTCTTTTGCTGTATTTTTTCGACATAGTTTCTAAAGAGTTCTATATTTCATATTTAAAAGGTATAAAGGAGATGTCACCCTTGCTGTCAGGATTTCAGTCTAAGTAGTTGTTTAGTTTTCCTGCATGTCGAGTAATTGGCTCTTCGCTAAAGCTTATGTTTGAAAAGGTTATTATTAAATATAGACAACATGAAACGAGACAAGCCACCTCCGGAGCAATAACCTATCTGAACTGGAACTAATTAAATGTGTGCTTGTAAAAATTAAGATTCTGTCTGAAGCCCACAACGACTTCTTGATGTTTTTAAAAACCGAAACCTCTCTGATAGGACGCCAGAGTGTCAGGAGCACGTTTTCCTTCTATATCACAAATCTGCACGGCGATGGATTTAGAAAGAGACAGTTATGAAGTCGCAGACAAATATAACAACAGCTGCAATTATAACACATCGGCTGTGATTGCTTTGAAATGTCTCGGGGAGTGCGATGCCAATTTTTTTTTTGCTCGGCTCTTGGCTCTGCCACCAATTTACTCACATAATCACGCCTGTGTGAGAAGAAAGAGTCGGAAGACGAGTTCCTCAAAGAGACGTCTGTCTCCTGAGACGGCGCTCCGCTCGTTTTTTTAATTTTTTAATTTGAAGGACTACATAGTGATGCTTTTCAGAGAATAATTTAAAAAAGTATATATCTGTCTTTGAAGGAGTCACATAGAATGATGCGGTTGAATTGACAGATGGATGTTTGTGTCAGATCTCATCGTGTGGGAGACGCCGAGAAACGTTCAGCGAGTTAATGCGAAGCGGCGTCGGCCCTTTAGTCTGATGCTGCTCTTCTCTCGCCTGACTGTTGTGATCAGACCGGGTTGAACAACCTTGGCCACATGATGATGGATGGGCCGAGTTTGGCCTTTTGAAAGGGTATACATCACATTAAACCAGGAGTGATGAGGAAAGCTCAAACAATCCAGATGTTTGATTCGCTCAAAGAGTCAAATCCAAGAAAAAGAAGACAACGAGCCGAGATCCACAACACACACACACACACACACACTTCCTTTTCCATCAGATGCGACAGGAGGCCGAGGCAAACGGCGTTAAGCAGAAACCGCCGGCGCCGAGAGCGGGAAGTAAACATAACGATGCTAAATGGATACGTGGCGCCCGTTGACCTTTTTGCTGACACTGCAGTATTCAGACAAAGCCTTTGACTAATCTGTTGCTCACATGTGTCTAGTGTCGCTATTAATCTTCACCTCGTTTCATGCCACGCAAATAAATGACCTCTTCAGATGGGACGCCGCGTTTCTCTCTCTCTCTCTCTCTCTCTCTCTCTCTCTCTCTCGAGTTCCACTCTGCAGCAGGAGCTCGGAGCCGCAGCACGTTCTGTGGCAGCAGAGGAAAATAAACAGGGGGAGCGGGGGGGGGGGAGCAGGTATAGAACGAGTATTCTCAAATCCCCGCGCTGTCGTCTCGTTTCTCCCGTTATCGTAGACGGAGATAAGCTAGGCTCCGGTCTTATCTTAAACCCCCTGTAGGCCAAATGGTTCATCCTGAGGGGAGAGAGGGGAAATGAAATGGGTTTCACCACGGAGCAGATATTAGGGGGGGGGCTGCAATCCCCCCCCGACAACCGGCTAAGTCATTATTATTATCAATTTCACTGCAACTCGTCGCAAGAGGCACATCGCTCTCATCGGTTTGACTCTGTCAGAGCCGAGTTGTTGAGTTTTTTTCTCAGAAGGAGAAGGAGGTTTTTTATTCTCAGCTGCTTCGTGCTATCTGCAAATGCACTGGTGGAGAAAAATAACAAAAGATCAGGAGAATAATACGGTTTCTAATATTCATACATCACTTTTTACGACTGCATGACAAATTAGACGACATCTGGTTAACCTTTTTTTCTCCCCAGCGTATTGATTTGAAAGCCGTTACTTTGAGTTATAACCAACATTATGCACTTACACGATGCAGAGTGTGATTATGATTTAAATAGTTTTAGATTAAGTCTGTTTTTGTACCTTTTGGGCTGATGAGCCCTCAACAAATGAAAAATATGCTTCTACTTGTTGAAATAAAAGTTGCAAAGAATAATTTCTCCTCCTCCTAATGAAACTGTCTGGGTCCAAAAAAGGTGAAATTACCACTATTACAAAGTCCAGAGGAATCTGGAAAACTTTAGCTTATTCTTTCATGACTTTCCAGCTCCATTAATCATCTGATAACCTGTAGATTTATCTGGTGACCCCTGGGAGGGAGTCTCAACCTACCCCACTGAATATTAAGTAGTTACCATGAGCTGCACCTCAAATACATAACTGCTACTTCAGTTTGTCAAATGAGCCATTTTCTGCAAAATAAACTATTTTAAAATTGTGCTGCTATTTAGCTGATAATATTTAAGGTGATTTATGGTTCGTGTATTTTAAGATACTTAGGTACTTTAGTTAAGGAAAGAAATAGTTCCTCTGCTATTGTGCTTTTAAAACTTCCTTCATTTGCATTTATATTCACATTTATTCACCGGGTTTAAGCAGTTTAATAATATTTAATGGGCATAGCGAGTTCTCCGCTGCTGAATTGTATTCATAATGAATGAATTCTTGGTCCATAAAATCATAATCACAGACATTATCCCAGTGCAATATGTTCAGAAAAGGGGCCAAATACATGTAAACACTCCTGCTCTCCCCCTGGTGCAGGTGGCAGCGTTCCCTTGGCAACGTGCGCCGTGGACAGGTGGCTGAAGCGGAAGGCCCACATTGTGTTTGCACTGGAACCAATGGGTATGCTCTCCCATATCCAAAACACACACACACACACACACACACACACACACACACACACACAAGCACACACACTCTTTCTTCATTCACTTCTACACCGTTGCCGCGGCGGCTCCAACACTGTAACTCACGCGGCTGAATCTGGTAAATTCATCTTCTCCTGTCATCGAGCGTTTATGAGGATTTAGCTGAGGTCTGGTCTGCACATGGACCAAGACCAGACCAGAAAATAATGGTGTCACTTTCAATCACCCTCCTCCTCCGCCTCCCTGCGTTCTGGGCGAGAGAGATGAGCCGCTCCACCCGACATGGACTTGTCACAAATGATCATTTACAGCAAACACAAGCTGGAGATTTATGTATCGCTGCGGCCGTTTGGATCTTCTGGACACGTCAGGACGTGAGCGTCTCACTTCATCTGAAAATGCATCTGCTCAGAATCTGCTGACACAACGAAAACGCTGCTGGTTTTAGAGTCAGGATTCAGGCCGATCTAAATGTTATGTCCATCCGTGCAGAAGTTATTTAGATATTTCAGTTGAGAGCTAAGTGTTGGATCCTTTCATGTTGCTGTTTTGGTCGTTCCTCTGTTGCAGTGGAATCTTCACCACTTTTTACACTTTAACTGAATCCGACTCTTTGCGAAGCGGCTCCACGAGAGACAGTTGCCTGCAGCGCCAACAAATTGAACACGAGTGAGAACCAAAGGAAAAACCTGAACAATTAGCAGAGCTCGCTCAGGGTAGAATATCTAATGTCGTGTCTCCTATGACTTTCCAAAAAATAAAGAAGTGATATTTGATATTAAGACTGGGGGAAAGCATCTAGAGTATATCAGGGTGTTCACCACAAGCAGCAACGTGGAGCTGCTGAGACCTGGGGGGGGATTTCAGGTGAGGACACGAGGAGCATCAGTGAGAGTGTGATGAGGAGCAGCGCCGAGGGAATCTGCTCTAAAACCTCCACGCTCCTCTGGGCTGCTGCAGACTCCCTGAGGATCTCAGAGATCTGCTGCTGTTCCTTGTGTCTGAAGCGGATCTTCTATCAAACGCCGAGCGGCTTCTCCTTTGATGGAGGTGAACTCACAGGGTGGGTCCCGAAGACACTCATTAAAGATATCAGTAATTTACACCTTTTGAAACACTAATCCGTGGTTTGCAGTCACTTTACTGAGTTTATCAGGTATTTCAGTTTGTATACATGTATAACTATCTATTTAGCCTTACTTTTGGTATTTATCAATATAGAGAACAGGTTAAAAAACACATTTATAGATATATAGAAAGCTGAATTAAGTATAAGATAATTATTAATTCACGATTTATGGAAAAGAAGAGATTAAACATCTTCCCTCCCTTTTAGAAAATGTAGATTAAATAGTTTCAATGAGTTTGATTATTTTTCTTCCTCATCAGTTTGTAAATAATATTTTTAGATTATGTTTTATTTTCACCACATGTTCAATCATTTCCACATTAAAAAAGGAAATGAGAAATAAGGCATTTCTGGTTGTGGATGTCGAGGTAAAGCGGATCGTCTACTACCCACAAGGTCACAGGTTCGATCCCTGGGTCCTTCAGTTCCTGTTGAAGTGACACTGAAGCCATCAGAATGTGATGTAGTGATAGAGAAGCTGTATATAAACTATATGAATGGATGAAAAGCTCTTTGAGTGGAAGAAGCCGCTCCAGCAGCTTTCTCATATGGAGGTTTGATTCAGGGACGATCAGCTGAATCTATTTAAACAAATCCATACTCTTTGTTACTTTTTACACTTTAAATCACATTTGAACCTTGAGCGACTTTGCTATTAAAGATATTTTATTGGGAAAATCACTTTGAGGACGTGTTATATTAAATAATTCACAAATCCAGTACGAAAATTGACCCAATCGTTAAAAAGTCGATCGCAGATCAGCACTAGTGGTTCATTTCAAGTTTAAAGTTTGAATTAAAGTTTGACTTGATTGCGTCGACATCCCAGAACCCTGTATTTGATTTGGTTTGTTATTATTCAAATTAAATTATAATTAAATATTATAGAAGCCTTTGGTTGCGCTGCTCGATCCAGGGACGATCGGCTGAATCTACTTTTTACACTTTAAATCACATTTTAACCTTGAGCGACTTTGTTATGAAAGATATTTGATGGGAAAATCACTTTGAGGACGTGTTGTATTAAATAATTCACAAATCCAGTACAAAAATTGACCCAATCGTTAAAAAGTCGAGTGCAGATCAGCACTTCAAGTTTAAAGTTTGAATTAAAGTTTGAATTGATTGCGTTGACATCCCTGAACCCTGAATTTGATTTGGTTGGTTATTATTCAAAAGAAAATTATTACTAAATATTATATAAGCCTTTGGCTGCGCTGTATTTTCAACCTGTGGTGAAGCGCAGAGCAGAAGGGTTCAGACTGGTTGTGCGTCACCTCCACGGAGCGTTGTGTTATTTTCCAGTTGGCACGCGAGCGCTCGGCCTCGATGAGGAAACTCTCAGGACGTCTGATCCATATCAACACACAGCAGGGGGCGTCGCTCCGAAGCCACGCCCCCTGGAGAGAATATTGCAATTTCACAATAAAACAAGCGGGCTGAATTCTTTACGAGCCAGCTCCAGATGTGCGTTTCTGAAAAACGATCACCACATCTCAACCCAGCGGCGTCAGCACTGAAATAACGACATTAGAGATCTGCTCCAACAGAAGCTGAACCACAGCTGGGTCCCTCTTGTCTTTATTGGATTCTTATCTTAAAACATCCAATGGGACAGAATCCAAGTGAATTCAATTTGGGGAAGATTTACAGGCTATTTACTTTTTAGGTTAGTTTTTTCCTTTTTAATATCATCACGATTAATCAATGCCGCATTGTGGTAATCTAGAGGGCCTCAAACGCACCCTTGCAGCTGACAGAAGCCTCTCAGGGGATTCTGTGATAATGCAGAGTAATAAGTGCTAAGAGCTCACTAATCACTTGGCCACATGATAAGACTATTAATCTCGCCGCTCCTGCAGCTCGGCTCCAAACGGGCCGCTGCCTTTTGCCAGGGAGGGAAATATTAAACCTCTCTAACACGGCAGCCGAGCGGTGAAGCCGTAAAGCATCCGGATGCGAATCCATAGATGTCAGGAACCCTGTCCGTCTTTTTTTTTTTTCCCGAGGCCTGGACGTCGTCCTCCTGAATGTCGACGGGTGTGATTCACGACCCCGGCTCCTCTGATCCGCTCACATGCCGACGCCTCGGTGCACGCCGCCGCTGCTGCAGCCGTGACAAATCATCTGCTTCATTTTCCAGTCGCTGATTAACATATTCCATTCCAGCACCTGATCAGGTGACCCGCCCGGCGGCAGAACCGGGACGCTCGGCCGGGCGACAGCAGCACGTCTGCACGCCACGCATTGTGATTCCGTGGAGGCGAGCGCCAGACGCCCTGTGAACGCCGGCTCTGAGGAACCTTCCTGCACGACAGCATCGGCCAAATCCTGCAGTCTGCCTACTGAGCAGCCGGGAACTCACAAAGCACGTCCTCCCTCCTCTAGTGCACTAACATCACACATGCAGTTGTGTTGCATTGTCTCCCATACATCATTTTGATGGCGCAATAACAAAGAAGGCAAATGTACGAGTAATAAAAAGAAATGTCCCGTGCAGCTGTGAGCGCGGCCGTGACATCATCACCACGTGTGTAATGAGGAGGAGCACGACCTCGGAGTGACCTTGTCCTCGACTCGAACCTGCTCCTCCTCCACCGAACAGATGTCCACTCGCAGGTCGAGTCCGCCGGAGCAGAATAAAGTTCACCTACACCTCCTTCCTCATCTCTATCATTTAATTTTCGACTCCACCTGAATTAACTGCAGCACATTTCACTGCGAGCTGTATCATTCCCGCCGCAGAGCTTTAATAAGGGTCAGGTGAGGATTTGTATGAGTTTTTTGTGGGGCCTGGCCTTGAAGCTGCTGGAATTCATGGTCCACATTAATTATGAAGAACACTTCTCTAAATCTAGCCTATATATTTTTCCTCTAACGAACCAGTTCAGAATATATGCAGTGTATATCCTGTGTGTGCAGTATTAATAGCATCACGCAGGGTTTCTCTCCCTCCACTTTACAGAATGATGCTGAATCCTCAGAAACCTCTTTAAAGGTGTTTCTCCCCGAAGCAGCGAGTGGATCCCACAAAGAAAGTGACTTATGGAATTATGGAGGATAATTATTGTTGTGACATGTTCACACGGCAGTAACGATGAAGCAGGGGTGAACTCCTCCTCTTCCTCCTGACTCACCTGTAGATCTTGTACCTGGTGGAGAAGCCTTGCCGGTTCTTCTCCACAAAGTCGATGTACTCCGAGGAGTGGTGGAAGGGCCCCTTGTCGGACAGGAGCCAGTCCAGGGGGCCCCCGGGCTTCTCATTGGGGAGGCTGGGGGGTGCGGCCGCTGCTGCCGTGGCGACAGACCCTAAACACACCCAGCAGTGAAGGCTGAGGCTGACCACGCCCCATAGAGCCATCAGAGATGGAGGGGGCGAGGGGGGGGGGGCGGCGGTCGGCGGGGGCGGCGGCGGTGGTGGCGGGGGGGCGTTCAGAAGCCCAGGCCACTCGTGATTCGCTGGCTCCTCCCCTGGGATGAGCGGGGGAGCTGCATCACCTGAATGTCCCCCGGACTCCTGCGGAGGAAAGACAGACGAGAGCTGAGGAGACCAATCAACACACACGAGCATCACATTTCACTTTTTACTTTACTTTTTATATCTTTTATCTTTTGTATCTTTTTATTTGATATATTGTTTTTTATTGTTTTTCTTATGTGTGTTGTATTTATTGTGTTTTTATGTTTCTATGTTCATTGTATGCACCAATAACCAGAGCAAATTCCAGGTCGGTGTAAACCTACTTGGCAATAAATACCTTCTGATTCTGATTCTGAAGAAATTATAAAACTGTTCTGATCTGATCCTGTGAAGAACTTTTAATGACTTTCTGATTGGTTTTGATTTTGTTTATATTTCTTTTCGCCTAATTATCGAGATTCCGCAAAAACTACTGGATGATTTGCCAGGAAACTTGATGGAAGGATGAGTCAAGGAAACACCAATCAAACTTTGTTATGAATCTGTATCATGGGACGGATCCAGGATTCAGTCACTTTCAACATTTTTGAATAAATTTCTCTTGATGAAAATTATTTTAATTTTAGGAAACTGATATTTATGCATGTGCGCAATTTGGTGCAGATCCAAATTAAAAGAAACATCTGGATCTAGTGAATTTGAATATGGTTTCATGAGGGGAGTGTTCATCCATTTAGTTCCCTGGTGTTTTCTCACGTTTCTGATTGTTCCTGTTTAACTTCTGACTTGTTCCCTCATGTTTCCTTTTATTCGTTTTTTTAGTTTGGGTCCCTTTCATTTCTCTTTGCCTGTAAACTTGTTGTCATTTTATTCATTTAAAATCCAATGTCTCTTCCACCTGTAGTCTTGTTAAATTCAAACCACAACACTAATAACATTTTACAATATTTTGAGCTTTAACTGGTCCAATTTTCCGATTTTTCAAAAGGTTCCAATCTGCATAAATACTTTGACATGAAAAATATCATAGAATATAATAATTGGTTTTGTGCTATTATCAGTCCTTGTTTAGACAGAAAACAAACGAATTAATCTTCTCCTCCTGTGAGTTGAGACTTTTTTATTAAATTCAACTGACAAACTTCAGTTAATTAAAAAGATAAAAGTTTTGCAGGTTTGGTTAAAAACAAATGATCTAATACAAACTTCTCACCGGAGACAAGAGCCGCCGCTAAACTGCAGCTTACGATTCTATTTGTGAATTCACAGTTTCAAAGTCTCTGTAACTCGTCTAGAATCATATCAACATGTATTATCAAGGAGACGTTTCCGATGCAGAATAAAGTCTGTTCTGCTGCTGCTGTGTTCCCTCAGACGACCTGCTGTTCACACTGATGTCCGGGGCTCGTATCAGTCTCCATCACCATCCTGAGGCCTGTCAATCATCCCCCCCGCTGTGACACACTCCTCTACAATGTGTGTGTCTGTGTGTGTGTGTGTGTGTGTGCGTGTGTGTGTGTGTGTGTGTGTGTGTGTGTTTGTGTCCGGGGGTTTGAGTCCCATTCCAGTATTCCAATGACAATCTGTCAAGTTAACTCAGCCACTCTTTGTGTGTGTGTGTGTGTGTGTGTGTGTGTGTGTGTGTGTGTGTGTGTGTGTTTGTGTGTGTGTGTGTGTGTGTGTGTGCACTTCAACACTCCTTGCTATCACACTCCACAGCCGACAGCCTGGGATGAACACGCATGTGTGGATGTGCATGAGGAGCAGCAACAGATATGAGATGTAGAATTAAACTCAGTCACTCTGTGTGTGTTTCTGTGTGTGTGTGTGTGTGTGTGTGTGTGTGTGTGTGTGTGTGTGTGTGTGTGTGTGTGTGTGTGTGTGTGTGTGTGTGTGTGTGTGTGTGTTTGTGTGTGTGTGTGTGTGTGTGCACGAGGAGCAGCAACAGATATGAGATGTAGAATTAAACACAGCAACTCGTTTAGCCGCAGACAGCCGGGGTTAGAGTTGAGCTCGTGGGTGTGGACTTTAATTTAGTAACTTTAATAAGATAAGATTAACAGGCAATTTGGAAATTGATTCTGGTGAGACATCGCTGTCCCCAGCTTTGTGTGACCCCGGTGGGGGGGGGGTGTGTACATGTGTTGGTGTGCAGTTAATTAAAAATAGGCAACGACTGGATTCTAAAGCTCATACGTGGAGTTTTTATTGATTTGTCAAACCGCTCCGTCTTTAAATTTGATTTCTCCTCATTGACAGGAGCTGGTTTTAAGTCTCCAGTCTCCCAGATGAAAGTCCTGGTCCCAGGTTAGGGACACTTCAAAGCGTTTTGGGTCTTTTTTTTTACTTTCAAGGCCCTTAAAGTTTTTTTCACATCGTCAAAATGCTTAATTGAGTCTCAGCTCTGACTCCGGACTCCAGTCTCTGTGCCTCTTAAGTCTCAAGTCACGTTTGCGGAGCAGCGAAGTACAAATGAAGTCTCACAGTCCTAATTGCTCGGACTGGGAACAAACCCGGAGACTATTAAAACCTACAAAGAGCATAACTGTTCCCAGATAGATGGAGAGAGGAACCGCTTTCTAAGGCCTGGGCAAGTTGGGGGGGGGGAAGGTAAATGCAGGAAACCGGGGGACTCTGCAGCCGGGAGATAGAAAAGCTTTATGGGAATGAGGTGAACTCTGCTCGGCTGTTGCTCGACAATGAAATATGAGGAAGTGGATTAAACTGTTCACAGACAGCAACACACGGCGTAACCATTCGGTTTGACGGCTTTTACTCCACCGAGCAAAGAGGATGTGATTTTCTCCCCAGTCGGCTTGAGAGTGTGTGTGATTGTCAGCAGGATTGTGCAAAAAACTAATGAACAGATTTACATAAAACCTGGTGGAAGGATGGAACATGGGACAAGAAAGAACCCTCAGACTTTTGGCACTGATGGATAAATCAGTTTTCCATTTTCTTTAACATTGTGACATTTAGTTTTTTGGACATTTTCACCTATTTCCCAGGAATCTATGATGAATCTATGATGAAAAATATCTCAGAGAAAATTGTATCTGACTTGTATTTAAGGTACAATAACAAGTATAGGTGAAAACTTGCAACGAGAAGCAGATTCAAGTTGTCCACTAATTGCATTCTCGTATTTGCACGTTTTTTACAACTTGAATCATGTTTTATCGATGGGCAGAGACTTGAGAAGAAGCACAAACTAAATTTGGTTCTTAATACACGACAGAATATTTAATTTTATATCCCAACTGTCTGACGCTCAGACTGTGACGGTCTCAGCTCAAACGGGTCCAATCAGTCTCGTCCCAATATCCCTCGATGGTATGTACAACATGATGGAAGATGCAGGAGTAACTGAGGTAGAATTCTGCTCAGTACTGCAGCCCCCCCCCCACTAGTACTCTAACTTCTTCTGTTGTTGATGCAGTTAAACTACGAACAAGTCCTTCAGCGGTTTCTGTTCTGGTTCCAGCTGTGTTGAATAGTTTATTGGCAGCGAGACAGAGGAGTGAGACCTCTGTCTTCTTTGTTGTTTTTCGTATTCCATGCTCTCTGTTCCTCTTCCTCACTTTCTATTCCTTCTGCAGAGGAGCGACCACACAGAGCTGAGCCGAGAGAGTTTCAGGGAAAAATCTCACACTGGGTTTTTTGGACTTACTTGTTTCTAATCTTTAAATTATTTATTTATTTCCTATACCTTATCTTTAACTGTAAAAATATGCATTTATACAGTCTTTGCACGACACACAGAACAAGATGAGGTGTTTCCATCAGTGTTGGATAACGTGTGATCTGACTAATAGCTGATGCTCAGTCTTCACGTTGTTAATTTTCACATCTCATGGACGTGATGCGTTGTGAGTCAATCTGCAGCTGTCGAATTAAATAACCACAAAGTCCAGCGTCGACTTCACTCTTTATCCAACAGATGAAAAGTTTGCAGCCCACTAACTCTGCGCTGACGTCTGGAGACCAGGTTCCTGTACGATGACTCATGACAATGTGTCTGTGCTGCAGTAAAACAAACCCCAGATCACCTGCAGGTCCATGTTGTGTCAGTAAATCCAAATCTATTCTGAGCTTTGACTAAACATGGTGGGTGGAACCAGGCCGTGCTTTACATGGTGCAGGTTGTGAACAGCGTGACCTTGCTCAGAGCGTGTGGCGTGTTAATAACAAAACAGAGCACGGAGGTCAAATTCAAAGACGCTTTAATCCCATCATCCAACAGGCAAGTGTCCAAAAAGCTGAGGCAGGAGAACGCAGGCGTCTCTCAGCCTTCTGTTGCTCACCTGCCTCCTTCCTCCTCCTCTTCCTCCTCCTCCTCCTCCTCCTCCTCCTCTGAACCTACTCTCGTCCTCCTCTGCAATAGCAAACACCTCGAGAACCCACTCCTGACTCTCTCCTCCTCTTTGTGTTGTGTTTTTTATTTACACACTCGCTGTGTCTGCAAACACTCACTGTTTTCAGACAGGTCTCCGCCAGCCTCATAATCAAATTATCACCCAAACAGAAGCCGTGCACACACTCAGCCTTTTTGTTATCGGCCGCCCGGGTGATATCAGATTCCTTTTTCACTTCACAAGGACATTTCATCACATTTCCAATCTTATGCAAACACCGCTTTTCATAAAACAATGTTCAAACGCTCCTCCTTGAGGCAGGGAGCCCCCTCGTCTAATCTAGGAACAACAAATCAAATGCCGTGTGATACAGGAAGTGATTTTCAATTCAGGCAGTAAGCAGCCGGAGCCGGTGGATCCACTCAAATATGATTTTTGCACAACATGGGCCAGCGATGACCCCGGGCTGTTTGGAACCTCGGTGCGAAATGAAAGCCGTGTTTGTTCCTGTGCGGTCCTCTCCATGGAATAGTGAGGGGGGGTGCACATGATGCGGTGACAGATTTTCCCACACACGGATGTAATGAGGACTGGAATCACCGGAATGGGCAAACGCCATGAATAATATTGGGGGTGAAGAAGGGACAGATGTGGCATCATCCAGCAAATTCGGCCCCTTTACCAATTACTCATGTTTACTTTAGCTATCGAGTGACTCTCCGGAATCTGGTTCCAGATTATGAAAACATTGCCAGACGTATTCTCAAAGCACCGAGGTAATCAGAATTTCGAGTTAAATTAAAAATTGCACGAGTTTCCCTGAAGCATTTTTCTGTGTTTTTCCCACTTCTACGGGCCCTCAAGGTTCACAAGGAGTTCTCTTGTGGAATTGACGCACGATCACTTAAGCTTTGTCATAAGACGCATTATTTTTCTTTTCATGTCTTCAGAAAACATGTTTACTGGAAACAAAATGCTCCTCCGAGTCGAGGGAAATCACGTTCACTGCCGTTCATCTCGGAACAAAACACATACGACGGGATCCTGTTGGTTTCTGCACAGGAGAGAAATAAGTCTTTTCTCCCTCGCTCTGGCAGTCGGATAGAGAAACAGGAGGCGGGGGGGGGGGCAGAGGTGTTAAACAAATGGCCATTCCAGTGAAGTACAGCCAACAGTGGATCAGAATCAACACCATTCCCTTTACGCCCACTGCTCGTCATAATGACAGGCTGCGTTCAGTAAGCACCAGTGAATGTCAAACACTCCGGCAGCCGAGCCTCTCAGCGAGACGCCGGTGATGACTCCTGTCGGCTGCAGGGTTTTAATATCTCGTCATTACTCGAGAAGAAAGGCTCAGCACGGTGACGACCTGCTGTAGGTTTTTCTTTACCTCATTCTGTTCACTTCTATTTACCGAAGCTGACTGAACTTTTATCAAATAATTACCTCCACCGAGGAGCAGTTGTGTTTTCCCCTCGTGTGCGTTTATGCAAAACCCAAAGAAAAGGAATTTTTCCATGAAACCTGGAGCAAGAGAGAGAAGCCGAGGAGTTCTGGTTTGGATCTTGACCGAGGAGCAGATCAGGATTTATACTTATTTATTAACACTTTCTTTCAAATTGCCAGATTTAATTTCAAATGCATGGATCTGGATATGATGACACAATAGAAAACAAAATGGATTTAAGACTCTTGCTGGTGGAATGGATTCTCAGCTGGATGAAATAGGATAAGAGTAAGATAAGAGTAAGATAAGATTATCGTTAATTAATCTCACGACAGAGGAATTTGCTGTCTTGCAGAAATAGAGAACAGTCAGATAACAGACATCGGTAAAATAAATAAATAAGTAAACCTGCAATATAGAAATAGAATAGAAATTATATAAACGATGTAAACAGAATGTGTTCAGTGTGATCAGAATATAAACTCAGTGTTATACACATTTTTAAATATAACCTCGGATTAAACAGCAGGATTTGTTTGTTTCTTAAATAAAGCACAATGCATCCACCAGCAAATCTTTATATTTCATCTCTTTTTATGAGCAATGGACGATAAACAAGGAGGAATTCACTGTTAAATCTAATCTGTGCATGACAGCAACAGCAGGACAAGGTGGGAGAAGTTGAACAGAGCTTTCTTGTGATAAATAAAATATTGATAAGAGTGAGTATCAAATGTATGTAAGTACCTGAAGGCAGATCTGATCTCCAGCTACGTCTGAGAGGTCGTCCACCAGACTTCTACCTTCATATCTCACTTTACACTTTGTTCAACTTCAATCCAGCTGCATATCCGTTGACTCATTTGAATGATTTTATAACATTGCGTGGTTTCCTCATTTCACTCGAGACGATTACTCATCTCCGGTAGAACCGAGACCAGCTTGGAACACAGCACAGATCCCAGCAGAGCGTTCTCACTGTGGGAATCCAAGCAGCTTCGGAGAAAACTTCCCGATGTTAAGAAAAGAGGAAATGGTTCTGAAAGACCATTCAAAGCAAAAAAATGAGAAACGCACTCGTCGCTTGCTCATGTTCTTCCCCGAGGCTTCGTGTTTTAAAACGTCGATGAAGTGACGAGAGCAGTGAGTCAAAGGCACTTTTCATCACGAGCACTCCCAGTAGCTGCGTTAAGGTTCCACGTGCACGGAGTGACGTGCACGGTGTGGGTCTGTCCTCTGGCTGTTTGGATCCTCAGAGGGAAACGATAACGCTCTTTGTTTTCACCCTCTTCCTCTGGATGACCAAGAAAAAGAAAATCTGCTGTTATATAATTTAATGTTTACTGCTCGACTCGTACTACAATTTATAAATCCACAGCCTTCGGGGAATAGATATAGAATGTCTGCAGATGTGTTTATCCATTACGATGGAGTAAAATGGCCGTATTGGCAAAAAATTGGATTTTAAGCGTATTATTGTAATATTAAAAGACTAAAGTCAGAGTTTAATGAACACAAAGTTATAATACTATTAGTATAAACTAATTATTTGAGAAACTACATAACCTTTTGACACAGACTCACTCAATCTGGTTCTATCTTCAGAACAGACTCCGTTATGGAGCTGAATCCTCCACAAGATGAAGGATTTCATTTTTTATATTAAAGTACAATCTATCAAGATGCTTCACATTCCTCATTTCAACACAGGTGACGGACCGATCTGCTGATATTCACCCTTGGAAAATCACACGTAGCCTAAAATAATAACCTTTTTCCTTTTAATATTTTGACTTTAGACTTAAAACCTCCAACTTTACACCACGGTATTAATTTGAAAGGGACAGGAAGTAGTGACCCTAAACATCCAGGCGTCAGTTTTCCCCAATTTCCTCTCATTCCTTGAAATCAAGTCATAGAAGTTGGGATTTCTTTCACTCCCGACATTAGTCAGCTCTTGTTTTGAAATTACGTGATCGATCCACAGCCTCCTCGAGCTAATTGAACCACATTGGCAGCGTTGCTACTTTGAATTAATACCTCAATTGATCCAAACGTCTGAAACAACCCTGGTTCCTCCGCCTCCGACGCCAACCCGCTGCCTCCGTGATGAATGGGCTCATTCTGCCTTTAGAAATAACTGTTGGTAAATGTTTCAGACTGTAGTGCCGCGACTCCTTCTGTAACTTTGGTGCAAACAGCCAGAATCGCTCTTAATCCACAGGTATAATCCCGGCAGCTGACAGCAGAGTCGGCTGCAGACGCTGGCCCGAGTCTCTGGGAGGACGCAGTGATCTGGATGAGACGTGGGAACTCTGAGCCTAATCTTCCTTAAGAGACTCGGCAGCAGCTTTTCATCGGCGACGTAGACAAAGAACTGAGCATTCATCTCATAAACATCTGCTCCGCTCACTGTGCAACACCAACGCTGTAACTGTCACCTACTCCAGCTGTGTGTGTGTGTGTGTGTGTGTGTGTGTTTGTGTGTGGATGCATTGTTTGTGCGTTTCCCTGCAGTGTGGTCGCTTTCCATGACTGGAGCCACCGCCACAGCAGAATCCTCTTTGTTGGCAAATTGGAACGAGTCTCTTTCTGCGATATCTCACACTTTGAGCCCATTCGAAGGAAAACAATGGGGCAGAAGGAGAAAAGATGGAGGGGAGGTGCTCTCTCTGCAGGTGGGTGGGGGGGGATGGTTGATTAAAACGTTTCATTAGAACCTTTCTTCAACAGGATCCACTTTGTTAGTTGTCTGCGGGCCAACCCCAGAACCATCCTCAAAGTGGGGAAAACAGGAACTGATAAGCTCTACATCTTCCCCTCCAACGCTGACTAATGAGCTTTTTGGCCCTAATTAACCCACTTATCTTTCCTCCTACAACTGTCAACAATACCTCTCGCACCAGCGCCCGGGGGGGGGGGGACGCTGCCTTTGTGAAATTATAATATGGCTGCCAGTCGCACTCATCCGGCTGTCGTACAAAACAAATACAGAAAGGAATGAACTCCCACGGTGTCCCGGGAAACGACATCAAACACAAACGTGTGATTCTATTAAAAGGTCTTTTTACACACGTGCACGAGAAGCTGAATGTACAGATTCATAAACATCCACGTTAGAAGCTTCAGAAGAACAGATCTTTGAACTTATACACGAGAGGCAGAACTGGGTTATAGCAGAGATGTGTTTGTTTTGTAAGTTGTGTATTTGACTTCTCAGCCTCCTGGAGAAGACGTGGAGCTGATTTATTGATATCGAATTTAGTTTCCAAACTCAAAACTTCCCACGGAACACAACTTCCCTCACTGTGGTCTTCAGGTCCAGCTCCAGATTAGGGAGCTGGACACCGTGAACCATCGTTTCATGCATATTAACTCGAAGCTTTCTAAACAACTTATGCTCTTTATCGCTGTAGTTGGACTTTAAAGTGCAACGCTTTGCATTTTAGCTGCAGCATTTCCTCATCTTTTATAATCCTCTTTGTATGTAAATTAGTTTCGGTGAAGTCGCAAGCTTAAAAAAAAAAAAAAAAAAAAAAAAGAAATCTTATTTACATTTGTTATTTACATATCTGCTGCAGCTCTGTATGCAGACTCACTGTATGTGAAGCTTTATCAGGAGCGACTGTCGCCTGCGGCTTCTCAAACTCTCGACCTCTGTTGAATTTGGCTTCACTTCCTCTTTGTTTGGAGCCTGTGATTTCTGTGAAAGAGGCTAATGTGTGTTTGTCTTTGAATTTATCTTTTCACAAAGCGCTCGCATGTAGATTCAAGATGGATACGAACACTTTATCAGGCCAAATATGTTTGTAGACACATGAATAACAGACACAAATGACCAGAAAGTCCAGATTCTCTTACTCAGACGTTTGTGTTCTCACATAAGGCTCCTCCCGATAATATCAGGAGATTATCGAGAGTTCAGTAAATGTCTGGATGCTGCTATAGATGCACGTTATTTTCCTTTTAACGTCTCTAACACATGTGCATCAATATCAAAATCATCTCTTAATCTTTTTCTTATATTTACCTAAAACTCTATTTTCAAACAATCTTTTAAAACTGTAAATTCGATTTAATGCTTTCAATTCATCCTCAAGATAATTTGATGAAGGTTCAAAATAAATAAAAGGTTAAATTAAGGCAAACAAAGAAGTATATTAAGTTCCACATTCAGCTACTTGGGCTGCAGAGGAACATTCTTATATATATATATATATATATTCTCTTAGCAGAGCAGTTGAGTAGGAAAACGATCCTCATTCTAAATCATGTTCTCGCTCAGTTTGACCTCAGACTCCCGAGGTTTGAACTCCTGAGCACAAATTGTTCTGAAACTCAATCACAGACACGTTTGACTCGTCTGTTGAACTCTGCTGAACAGCTGAGGCTCCAGAAGGCTCCTGGAGCACGACATCACTTCCTGCAACCGGCGTCTGAACCGCGCTGTTATGTCACCCCAAACTATTTCACTGATTCTCATGAATAGTATTTAAAAAAAGCTCATTACACATCAAACTGGGGCAGTTTGGAGCAGTTTGCAGGAAACCAAAGAGAACATGAGCTCGGCCTCATGCCCTGAACGATCTGTTTTCTGTGGCTGTTACAGAAAAACAAAAGGTCTTTGTTGTCCGTGTGGAATGAAAGCAGCCGGTGGACAGAGGAAACCACAGAGAACATCCTCCAATGAACCCGGTCGGTGTTATTCTGTGTGATCTGTTGTCCGAGCCGGAGCATATGTCACTTCAGAATCGTGTCTTTTCTCAGAATCCAGTTCTTCCCGGCTCCCGACCGCTGCTGCGAAATACGACTGAAGAGGGGGGGGTCCAAATCAGATCTGTCCTCGGAAACAGATCAGGCCGACAAATCCTTCCCTCTCACAAGAAATAAAACTGCACGATGTAAATTTGTCCGACAGAAGCGATAAAATGAGAAGAAACACGGCGACCCTTCCTCTCTTTTATTACAGCGACTAATCATCACGGATTCTCTCTGACAGCCAAACACAACACGATGCAAAGATGGAAGAAGGGAGAAGTAGCTTCACAACAAATTCAAAATTGTAGAGACTATCAATTATTAATTAGCAATCAATTACGTTAATATAGGCAGAATGTGTGTTTGTGTTACAGCAACAGTCATTATTAAGGTAAAGATCCAACACCCTGCTGGTGTCTGTCTCTTCCTGCCCATGTGCATTTACTTATATAAGTTCAAGTTAAAATCATCTCAAGCTGATTAAAAGCTGAAAATGAAAGCGAACAGGGGGAGGAGTCAGAGGAAAGACGGTTCCCAGACAGTAAACTTCTCTCTGGCACGTGTTTTATTCGGCTGCAGATCACCGAGCGGCCGAGAGCGCCCGTTAGCGAAGCTGCTATGAATCACGGTAAAAGCTCAAATAGAGCTCCTCTGCTGGTGGCCTTGTGCAAACAGGGACAAGAGTCGCTCTTAAATTAAAAAGGAACTCACTCGCCTCTCGCTGCCCTTTGCCTGTGATTTATTTTGTTTGGGTCTTCAGCTGCTGCTCCGACTTCCTGATGACCTCCCGACTGAAAAATGTTTATTCCATTTTGTACAATGGCTGCAGGGTTGAAATCAGATTTCACTGTTTGTTTTTTCTTTCCTTTCTGTACAATCGAGAATTGCTTTTTTGAGTTGCTAGATTATTTTTTAATGGGGTAACATATATTTGCATGAATTGTTTAGGTTATCCCTCCGAGCTAATGCATGCTAACTCCCAAACCCTAGATGTCCAAACCTCATCTTAATCGTATGAGGTTTCTCTCTCAGACTCGACCTGAGTGCAGTTGTGCACATTTTGCAGACAGGAAAACTTGACAAATCTGACCCTAGTGAGCGGTATAAAAACTAGGAGCGCCCACTCTGCAGCTACTTCTGGAGACCAAAAACGTACACAGAATTTGCTCCACAAGGGCAGGCAACAAGTACACAAAAATACACAAAGGCTTGTCTTGAAGTGTTTCCACTTTCAGGAAGCAGCTCTGAGTTATACTTCACTTCCTGTCACTACACAGAAGTGGTGGGGTTAGGAAAAGTATGAAGCTCAATATTTTATTTCTTCTGAGGGATGCATTGTAATGATGGATTCATTTGTATTATTGTGTTGTGCACATTACGTCCTCAGTCTAAAACAGGCCTGTAAGACACCAGAAGAAGAAGAAGAAAGAAACTAGAGCAGCAACATCGATGATAAAAACCATCCTGAGGTTCCTGAGGTAGCCAACTCAAATTTAAATAGTTATTCCATTCTGTCATCATCACTGCACCAGAACATCTCTGGATTTCGTACCGACATTACTTATAATTCAGAAAGAAAATACGATTCAGTCTCATTCTGTCTTAATTCGAACAACTTGTCGTCCTCAGAGATGTTTTTGAAGGATTCCTGTTCTCTGCTCCTCCGTGTGTTTGCGTTAAAACAAATAATTTAGTGGCTTAAGTGATTTTTATTTCAACATATGTTCATAATTTTGGTTTTAACACAAGATCTTTGAATAATTTTTCTTTATATGTATCGAAAAAACTCTCTTACTTTAAATGAGCTAATCTGTCAATTCTGATGCCTTAAATTTCGGTTGTCTGATTCTTATTCATGGTATGAGGGCGTTTAATTACCATCCATATTTCAGAAATTAACCTTTTCAGAAAAGATCAGAGTTCAGGACGTGTTTTGAGATGCTGATGTTTTTAAAACTTATGAACCAAATTTCTCTTTTTCATCCTCCCTTTCGCTCTAAAATGTTATTATAACTATTACATAAACTCATGAAAAGAATATGGAGTCATTTACTTTATAATCTATCCCACAGGAGTGTTCGTGTGACTGAAACTTCTTGATCACAACTTCACATGTGGAACCTACATGTTCCCTCTGAAGGCAGCTTTCATTCTGATTCATAATGACAATCATTTGGTTATTATATTAAATATAAGTTATAGCCTGTCGGCCATAATGTGAAGATGACAGGACTGCAAATTTTGCACTTGCCTCGGCCGTCTATTATTGTGTTTGATTTTAGGAGAATGTTCAGATTCAACATTCACTTATCAGCTGCCTCAGAGAGAGAGAGAGAGAGAATTCAGTCGAACGCCCCAGTCGCTGCTAATCTGAGAGATTCTATTTCAGCGTCCGAGTCAGTCACAAATCGTTCTTCTCTCCTTTTCTTTTTATCATTTTCCTCTTTTGCTCTCACTCTCATCTTCTCATCTTCACCACTTTCCACACTCTCCCGCCAGCTGCTCCTCGCCATCATTTCAGATTGAAGTCAAACTCGCCGGTTTTTGCTCATTATCATAAAATAATGGGCTGTGGATACTGAGCAGAATCTAGTCAAAATTCTCTCTTTCTTTCTCCCTCGTCTTCTTTTCAGACTTCGTATTACCTCTCTCCCTGTCTCTTTTTTCAACTCCCACTTTCCTGCAAGTCCAAGTCCTGTAATGCACTGCGGCAGCACTTCACACGGCGAGGGCCCTCGTTCATTAACTCCAACACTTGTTAGCATTCTTCTCCCACACCTGCTTATCACTCTGGAGTTATGATGGAGAACGGTGCGTACTGAGCACTCTGACTCTGTTGTGTGGCATGTTGACAGTGGCAGTGGGAGGAGGGCTGCAGTGAGCCTCTCGTCTCCCTCCTTCCTCTCCCACTCGCACACCCACACGGAGGATGACGTCTCATCCAGCCGCTCGACGCTGAGCTGCAGGAGGGCTCGGAGTGGAGATGCTCTGTGTGTTGTCATTAGTCCAGAGGCCTAGAGATGTGAAGAAAAAGATTTTCTCGAGCTGGAGCAGATCCCAGGTACGTTCTGTCCTCAGCACCCAGACGAACAAGTGCACTGAGACGTAGAGAATTAGACGAATACAAACATGGAGCCGGGCCGCACGTCCTAACGGTGACAAACGGTGGCGTCTGGGGATGTAATGAGCTGAAATCTCTCCCTTCATGGGAGGAGACAGTGTTCCTTTCAGGCCCGGACACGCTCGGGTTCACCAGTCTCCCAGGAGGATCGATGGGGACGCCTGCTGAACAGTGGCCCCTGTTGTGGTCCTATAAACAGTCTGAGGCTCTGGCACCACCGGCCCAACCCCTGGCAAGTGGCAATGAGAATTACAGCAGTGATTCACTGGGCTCTCTCCTCCACCATAAAGCCCCCGGCTACAAAACTGCCTTCCTGCCACTGGGATGGGATGGGAGGGAGGGAGGGAGGAGGGGTTTCACTGTGAAATACTGGTTCAATATAAAGTTCCATCTAAAATACTACAACCTGCACCTGTGCCAGTCGGCTCCTGGGCCGGCCTGATTGCATTTAGAGTGTTATTTGTTTTCTTGGAGGGCATTTGGCTCATTATCAGAGGCTCCGCTGCCGGGTCCCATGCGGCCGCCCTGACTCATGCGCCTCAACGTGGGTGACGCTTCAGGGGGAAATGTATAATTATGAAATCAGTGGGACTTCTTTCCCCTT
Organism: Limanda limanda; assembly: GCF_963576545.1. NCBI lineage: Eukaryota > Metazoa > Chordata > Actinopteri > Pleuronectiformes > Pleuronectidae > Limanda > Limanda limanda. The sequence continues at coordinate 4,450,260 of NC_083644.1, forward strand.
TTTTTTTTCTCCTCCTCCTCCTCCCATTTCTTTATAGTTTTATGTTTTTCCTCGGCAGAGAAGGGAAACTGAGCAGCGTGCACACATCAGTGTTACAGATCTGATCCTGCACACGCGAGAATTCCAATACACCCCCAAGGAAAAGAGATTAGACGTGTTCTTTTGGAAAGGGAGATAAAGGGTGGGTAAGGGGGGGGGGGGGGAGGAGGAAGAGGAGGTGGGAGGACATGAGTCTCATTGTGCTCATGTACATATAGTGACAAGGCATGAAAAGCAATATTGTGTTTGGTTTCCTGAAAGCAGAAGCAGGAGATGGGTTTGGGTATTTGTGTGTGTGCTGTGTGTGTGTGTGTGTGTGTTCATTGTGTGTGTGTGTGTGTGTGTGTGTGTGTGTGTGTGTGTGTGTGTGTGTGTGTGTGTGTGTGTGTGTGTGTGTGTGTGTGTGTGTGTGTGTGTGTGTGTGCATTGTGGACCAAGCCTCAGAAAACATCGCACACACACTTCAGAGCCGTTCCAACAGAAATCCTGCGCAGGTTAATTGAATCTATAGATTCATATCCACACAACCCTGATTCAACAACACATGATAATAATAATAATAATTGATAATAACTCACCGTGGTTTGGAACTGCAGATAAAGTTCAGCTCAGTATTTCCCATCCTCCAGATGAATCTCTGTGGCTCGCTGATGCCCAGTTCGGCGAGAAACTCATCTTCCAGTTCCGAGGGGAAAGGGTTGAATAGTAACTCCGCAGATGAAGAAACAAAACACTCCAGGTAAATAAAAACAAAAAACAGTCCTGGATCCAAAGTGATCGGTGAAGCTGCTCCGGACGAAAAATCCCAGATTCTGCACCGGAGAGAAACTTTGGGTCTGAATCCCAGTTATCCCAGTGCGATGCAGCCTTCTTGCAAAACACAGGCTTTGACCTTTCTGCTCATAATGACTTTACAAAATGAAATCATCCAGGAGGAGATGTGGTGGAGAGGAGAGGAGGAGGAGGAGAGGAGGAGGAGGAGGAGGAGGAGGAGGAGGTGGAGAGACTGGAGGAGCGCAGAGAGGTTTTGTCGATTAGCAGATTAAAACGGAGCGTTTACGCATCGTTTTCAGCCTCGAACCTGCGGAGGAACAGCCTCAGGATGCTGTTCCGCGTGGACGCTACTACCCCCCCCGTGGAGATGGATGGATGGAGATCCCGTCCTGATTCCAGCCTGGATCCGGTTCTCCTCCTCCCGCTACTTCACCCTCCTGCTCCGCATCGCCGAGTGGAGGAGCTGCAGCGGAGGAGACAGGCTCGGGATGCTCAGCCCCCCGCCCCCCCCCCACCAGTGTCCCTCTCTCACTTAATCACATGTTTAAGACACAAGGAGCCTCTGTAATAGCTGCCAACGAGGGGATGGGGGGGTGGTGGGGGGGTGGGGGGGGGGGACGTGTGGAGAATCCTAACCAGTGCTCGGTTACCAGTCACCTCCTCTCCTCCTCCAGCACTTTAAATGAGAAGCACCGGTGCGCACTAAGCGAAATGACACTCCTGTCATTAACTTTACGCCCCGATATACTTTCCCTTTAATGCTGCAGTTATTTATAAAGACATGGGCGATGGATGTAATTGAAATACTCCCCCCCCTCCCCCTCTTCCTCCCCCCATCTTCCTCCCATAACAGCTGGGGCTCTCCATGCAGAGAGGACGTCAACATTCAGAGTCCTGATTTGTCTGAGGTTCATGTCTCATCCTCCCTGGTTCTTCCACCTGGTGAAGCGTGGACGTGCACGAGCCTCAGGTCATTAAGTGGCAGCGTGCACGAGCCTCAGGTCATTAAGAGTCACCGTGCACGAGCCTCAGGTCATTAAGTGGCAGCGTGCACGAGCCTCAGATCATTAAGTGGCACCGTGCACGAGCCTCAGGTCATTAAGTGGCACCGTGCACGAGCCTCAGGTCATTAACTCGCACCGTGCATGAGCCTCAGATCATTAAGTGGCACCGTGCACGAGCCTCAGATCATTAAGTGGCAGCGTAAACGAGCCTCGGGTCATTAAGTGGCACCGTGCACGAGCCTCAGGTCATTAAGTGGCAGCGTGCACGAGCCTCAGGTCATTAAGTGGCAGCGTGCACGAGCCTCAGGTCATTAAGTGGCAGCGTGCACGAGACTCAGGTCATTAAGTGGCAGCGTGCACGAGCCTCAGGTCATTAAGTGGCAGCGTGCACGAGCCTCAGGTCATTAAGTGGCACCGTGCACAAGCCTCAGGTCATTAAGTGGCACCGTGCACAAGCCTCAGATCATTAAGTGGCAGCGTGCACGAGCCTCCAGTCATTAAGTGGCACCGTGCACGAGCCTCCAGTCATTAAGTGGCACCATGCACGAGCTTCAGGTCATTAAGAGTCACGTGCACGAGCCTCAGGTCATTAAGTGGCACCGTGCACGAGCCTCCAGTCATTAAGTGGCACCATGCACGAGCTTCAGGTCATTAAGAGTCACGTGCACGAGCCTCAGGTCATTAAGTGGCACCGTGCACGAGCCTCAGGTCATTAAGTGGCACCGTGCACGAGCCTCAGGTCATTAAGTGGCACCGTGCACGAGCCTCCAGTCATTAAGTGGCAGCGTGCACGAGCCTCAGGTCATTAAGTGGCAGCGTGCACGAGCCTCAGGTCATTAAGTGGCACCGTGCACGAGCCTCAGGTCATTAAGTGGCAGCGTGCACGAGCCTCGGGTCATTAAGTGGCACCGTGCACGAGCCTCCAGTCATTAAGTGGCACCGTGCACGAGCCTCAGGTCATTAAGTGGCAGCGTGCACGAGCCTCAGGTCATTAAGTGGCAGCGTGCACGAGCCTCAGGTCATTAAGTGGCAGCGTGCACGAGCCTCAGGTCATTAAGTGGCAGCGTGCACGAGCCTCAGGTCATTAAGTGGCACCGTGCACGAGCCTCAGGTCATTAAGTGGCACCGTGCACGAGCCTCGGGTCATTAAGTGGCACCGTGCACGAGCCTCAGGTCATTAAGTGGCACCGTGCACGCAGCTCTTCCAGTGGATGAATGGATTCTGGCGGTTTCATAATGACGGTGACAGATCACATTACAGCTCCGTGGATCAGCGCTAGTTTCAGAAACTGTTCACGTGCTCAGAGTGACACCTGGTTTCATTCTCAGACTGCAGGTTGATAGGAACCAGTGCAGCCACAGCCTGATGGAGGTGAGAGACCAGGAGGAGTCTGGTCCTCTGGTTGGCTCTTATAGAGATCTGAGAGCAATTCTTCATATGCAGAGATACAGAAGAGAGAGAGAGGTCCTCTGTGTGGAGAACATCTGAGACACAATCTGACTCCCCCAGTGGACACGCACATAGACAGAGGACACTTACTTACTTACTTAAAACATCATATTCACTTCATGTATTTACGCCAACCGGTCCCACAGAACTAGGTTTAAAATGGGAAAAAAGACGAGATGTAATTATTACTACAAACCTTTAAGCAGATCTCTCCAAACTGTCTTAAAGGGATAGTTCACATTCATTATACAGGATGCTGATGGAGGTGGTGGGTGAAGTGTTGGACTCCACAAATCACTTTTGGTGTCTCAGGGGTGCAATTGTAGTAAATGGTGACCACTTATTGAAACATTAAAAAAAAAAAAACAGACATAAAATGCCTCCAAAGTGTCCGGAAGCCTCAACATTCAAATATGACTTGAAATTGCCTCATTTAAACCAAGTTTTAAGCTTTAAAGTGGATCACAGCTGACATACAGGCTGGAAACACGGTGTAAAAGATGCTGTTTCAGATCAGAAAGAAAACAGACTCTAAGCCCCAATTAAAGCTTGATGCTAACCAGTTCACAGGCTCATGGGAACAGGATCTAACTACGAGCTAACTGCACGGATCCATACGTACAAAGTGTTAACGTATAGGAAAAGACAATCGCAATAGAAGCTAAAACTGCATCTTAACATGGAATCAAAGTAGTTTCACCTTAAAGACTTGGCTTAATGCAAACAGCATCCAGGTTTAACCTCTAAGAGAAGGAGGAGAACATGAGGTTGGTGTAAAGTAAAAACAAAGATTGTAAAACGAGCATAAAGACAAAAATTGTATAATAAGGTGTCAATATTTAAGTTTACAGAAGCAAATTGTACAGTTGTGCTAGTGGCTCTCAGGCAGCAGCAGGATAAATGTGTATAAAGTCCACTTCCTCCACTTGTCTTCCATCTGTTCTTGTAGTTTCAGGCCATGTGTCAGTGTGTAGATTTCTTTACTCCATTGCCTTCGAGTCAGGATGTCGATTCCCCCCCATTTCCTTTTAAAAGCCGTTTTTTGCAAGCTATTAAAAATGATCTCTTCTAGCTTCCCATCTTTAGTTCGTATATGTCTTGTTCTTTGGAATTAAACCTACTCCAGAAGCACGTTTTAATGAAGATAAAAACCGGTGACACGTGGCGACGCTGGGTCCGGGCGCTGTCTCGTCCACGACACGTTGTTTGCTAACTCGTGATCGGGGCCCGGAACTGAACAAATGAAGCCCACCTTTTTAAAAAGAGGAATTGCAGAAATGAGTCCATGGAAGCAATCAGGCGCGGAGTGGTGCAGGCGCAGCCGCCTCAGTGTGCTGCTAATTAACCCAGTTCCCCGTGAGCTTTAGTGTCCGTTTAGTATGCTGCGCCGCGCCGGAGCTGTCCATAGACCTGGAGTTGATTTATGTCGCGTCCCGGCAGAGATTCGTGCCAGATACGCTGAGACACGGACCCAGTTCCATATTCCCGACTGTCAATTTGCCGTCAAAGGCATCGCCCGCGAGATTGTGACAACTTGTTAGAAAAGTGTCATTAATATAACAATTTCCCTAAGTGGATTCATCCGTGTGTTTGCTGCGTTAGAAATAAAAAGTGTTGTTCCCGCTTCGTGATCCATTTGTCCTATTAAACCGGACTGGAGCCGTGGTCGGGGGGGGTGAGGAGCTGATGGTGGAGGAGCAGAGAAACCACCAGACTGGTCGGAGCCGTCAATGTTGGACTCAGATTAAAACACTACTCACGTGATTGGATAAATGATTCAGTGTGTTTGTATTATCGAGCCTTAATTTCCCTTAAAAGACACAATATGAGTCAGTGTCTTTAATAAGATGTCTTAAAACAACGAGACTATTGTTATTCAGTTGGTTTCCTTGTGTACTTATATCCAGATTGTTTCCAATCATGTTCAAAAGGGACGTTTCTGTTTTGGTTGACAATAAAGAAATTAAAAAAAAAAGATAATTCTGCCTAAAACCAAACTAACAAGCCCTGTTTTTGAAAATGTAAGAAGTGGAAAGAAGAGACATCTCTGTTAAAATGTAGGAAACAGAAGTAAAAAGTCATCGGAGCTTTGTTTTTGTACTTTCTTATTTCCCACATCTTGTGTTTCACGACACAAATCACAACGATGACTAAACGACTGACACGATTTTTGTTTTTCACTGGCAAAGACATCTCAACAGAAATATTATTATTCAGTATTATATATACTGGAACTGCCTCCGCTGGAAAACTGTGTCCCTTTCTTCCCGGCCACGACCTGGTAAGTACCATAATTCCATTAACTTCACTATCAAGCATTAATGACTCCCATTAGCATATTAATGAGTGATGTTCATGAAATGGATCTCCATCATGTCTGCTGGAAGCCGGAGCAGCAAACCGGTGGATTCGCTGCTCCGGTGTCAGTGATGATGAGTAAGGCTGCGTAACTAATTTACACCTTAAGCACAGACTCATTAGAGGAGCTGAGAGAGTCTGGAGAGGAAGTCTCGTCCCGTCTCTGTCTGGGACGAGTCCTGAGAAACTGTCTCTCTCTTTACAACGACTTGAATGCACGACGCCATTAGCATGTTCTCCTTGCTCTTGCTCTCCGTCTTCGCAGATCTGCGTTGAACTCTCCAGGCAGTTTCCTCCACAGTCACCGACGCCATCCTCCCTCCGTAGTTTGACCTTAGCCGTCTCCAATATCCCTCAGGCAGCCGCGGAGGACGCTCGATTCAGATCACTCCATTCCACCGGGCCCGTGAAATGAATTGAGGTCTGTTCAGCTAAGCGCCGGTTCATTTTGGCTTCATTTTCGCCGTCTATCATTTCCTCCCGAACGCCATCAGACCCGCAGTTATCTCCTCTATATTTAAAACAGCTGGGATTATTTGGTGCAGGGGATGAATAGGCCTCATACTTCATAGAGATTCCCTGAAGCGATCTGGCGTTACCTTCTATCTACTGCGGCACTACAGATTCTCTATTAGAATACAAGCCGGGCACCAGCAGCTTTATAGCCTGTTTATTATTATGAATGCTTATCGCTGAAGACTTGGGAACAAAAAGTTCACAAAACAAAAGGAGCTTTTTAAAAAATTGCTCAGAGATAATATTCAACTTTTTGTTGCATCACAAAATTCTGATGCTTTCTGTCCTGTTGTTTTTTCTTAAGAAAATCAAGAAGCAATAAATGTTTTTTCCTCTTTATTGAAGGAAACTAAATCTCAATTATGCATCACACACAAGACTTAATGAGACTGTCCCGGGTTAACGATTTCATCTATATGAATTTCCCAAATGCACTTTTATCATTAATAAACAACTCATTTCATATTATGGCGTGTTGATGACCCTCATGAGAAGAGGAGTGAAGCTGATACCAGACCCAGACGTATAAAATCAAGAGATTACCTTATTAACGGCTGGAAACAAGAACAAAAAGAACATAATACTATGATACTTATCAGTGTTTTGACTCAAGATATCTCTCACTGTACTGCAGCCGCTGCTAATTCAGTGGGAATGGGGGGGGCGAAGTGCGTAAGGTAAACAGAGATTGCATTTTGCAATCTCATGCAGATAATGAGCTATTCTTTTGAACATCGATCTGCTCGCATGACGCCAGCAGCACAGCGGGGGTGAAAAGTGCTTTACTAACTACAAATGCAAATTGTGTTCTTGCATTTGGAGTAAAGTAAACTCTTCACAAACAACAAACCCCCCCAAAAAAAAGTGACTCATGCTAAAATCCCTGGACGGACTCAGAAACAGAGAATCGTCTGCTGTCGACGAGCCCTGAGGTGAGACCCTGAACTCACCACGACCCCCGGCAAGCTGCTCATTGGCCGAGCCCGAGCCGCGGTAAACATTTGACAAAGAATTCCCGCTGCTCCCTTGTTGCCGCTTTAATGTCTTCGTCTCTTTAACAACCCGAGCAGATTCAAACATTAAAAGAACCACAACAAATAACTATTTTCATTATTACGATCCGCGGCACAGCTGGAGTCCGACTTTGTAGTTAGAAGTTTTAACAGCGATGACGTTATCAGTCGCTTCTCCCTCCAGAGAATAAAGATAAATAAACTTAAAGAAATGCGGGTAGGGACACACCGGTGCTTCGATATCCAGAGTCCACAGCCGTGAAGGAAGCCAATCATTTAAACCCAACCAACACATGGCTCGGAGATTTATCAGAAATGATATAGTGCCGTGAAAGAGAAGGCTGTGGCTTCTCCATTACCCATCCATCACCGATGATGTATTACAGATAAACTACGAGCTGCAACAAGCTGGCGCTGAGAGCCTGACCTCGTTGATGAAAGAGAGAAACTCCCCCATGGCCGTGGCGGCGAGCGCGGCCCCCCCTCTCCGGCACACACCAGTCAGAGCCCGTCTCTGTACCAGGGATCTCATATCAACAGTGTTGCTCGTTGGGGGTTGGTGTGTGTGTGTGCGCTGCCGCTGACACAAGAGAACAAACACACAATTTGTCTCCGGACACGCGACGGCAAGCCGCTCTCCTCGACACCCCGGCTCCTTGAAGGTGAAGTCAAAAGGCTGCTCTCTCACTCTGCCTCTTCACCGCAGTCTTTACCTTCGCTTCTCAAACAGCAGCCGAGCTTATTCCACACAGACGGTGATAAACAGACCGGAGCTGCCTCGGCTTCGTTTGATGGGAAAGGAGTGAACCGTGAAATCTGATGGGGAAAAATAAATCTCTGTTTTCGTGCTTATGAGAAATAAAAAACAAGACTTTATCCAAAGGCTGGGAAATAAAACTCATATCGCAAATAATTACAATATCGTCAATAGCAAGGTTCAATTTATATTTATGTAAACCCAGTAGGGAGGTGTTGTTCATAATTGATATACGTCAGTAAAGTGTTTGTCATTCTCTAATTCAACCTTCACTCAGGAGAATAAATCTTCTGTGTTGCCTTTAGATTAGAAAATAAGACATTTATCATGACAGTAATTGATATCGACTGATATGAACATGTTTATCTTGACGTATCATCCATACATCAGCTGTAGGACTTCTCCTTTTAGGGTCATGGGAGGAGTAGAACCATTTCCAGGTGGCGTACTCCCAGTCTGTCATAGGGCTAACATCTAGAAACCATCAACCAGTCACACGTCCACCCAATGAGCAACTTAGAATCTCCACTGACTCGTTATGTTTTATGAGTTTTATGTTTTTCCACTGGGGGACAGAAGCACACCAGGAGCCGAACCCACAACCTCCCTGCTGCTAATTGTGAACATGAGTATCCAGGAGTCAGTGAACTAACTCATTATCAGGCAAAGTCGGTCCATAAACACAACTAAAGCGAAAGATTCATTTAAAAATACGACCCTCGGCAGCAGCTTTGCATAATAATATTCTGGCAATAACAGTTTCTGCCTAAGTCCCATTAAGGTTTCACTCCTCAGTCCTGATTTAAGTTCTAATACTGAGGTTCGGCTCAAAGAGGTCAACTCCATATTTACACTTTCTGTCAGACTTTAGCTGCACGGTGCATAAATTACATCCTGCCCAGATCAAAATTAATAAGCCAATTTATAGATTTATTTTAAATCGTTTGCTGCTTGCATTCAGGAAAATACCCTGATACTATAAAATGTAATTGAGTGTTTGAATCTGGGCGTGTGGTTTTAGGTTTGGACGGGATTAGGATTTAGCTGTTAGCCTTTGAGAAATGTACTGAAGTTTAGATTGATGTTCAAAAATACATTTTAAATATTATTATTATGATCCCGGTAACTGCTACATTATTTATAATATATTTCTGAGTCAGGCTGTACAAAAGATTTGCATTGTAAATGTGGTAAGGACGCAGATGTGTTTGTTTTAACGAAGACATATTCTGCTCATATTCAGGTTCACGGTTTTAATTTGTGTTATTGGTTGAAAGGGTTAAAATATTCATCAAGCTGTACATGGCTAAGATTCAGCTCCATGTATTTAAGCAGAAATTTGTCTTCTCCCTCCAGATCAAACATCTGCAAACATCTGTGTGAACTTAAGAGTCTTGTTGTTCAAGAAGGAACATGAACGGGATCTTAATGTTGTTGTTAGATCACATGCTAACGACAATTAGCTGCTTCGATGTCAAGGCCCAGAGTCACGGAAGAAGAATTTTTGATTAAAACCTGCTTATTAAACCATTTCAAGACTAAATACCAACACATGTATTATTCTTCTGGGAAAATATTAAGTCCAACCTTGGCCTGAGCAGACACTATTCCTTCTGAGGTTTTTTCTTTGGATAATCGTCCATCACTAACTGAAATACTCTGAGCGTGTGAGGGTTTTTCTTGCATGTTCTGCCCGTTGAAAATCCCTCCACCACATTTCAATGGGATTCAAATGTGGGCTTTGACGAGGTCTTTCCGTAACCCTCCATTCCTTCTGTGTGAGCCTTTCCTCGGTGGGTTGGAGCTCTCAGGACCATTATCCTATTGCAAGATCCACATTCGGACAGATGGCCCCACATTATCTTCAAGCACTCTTTGATACACTGCAGAATTCATAGTTAAATCAATGGCTGCAAGCTGCCCAGTTCCCTGAGGCGGTGAGGCGAAACCAAACCATAACATTTCCACCACCACGCTTCCCGGCTGGTACGAGGTCTTTCTGCTGAAAAGTCTTTAGTCAGCGCCCAAACAACTCTATCTTTAATTCATCTGTCAGGAGGACATCATTTCAAGTGGATGCTCGTTGGCAAAACTGCAATCTCGCCCTAATATTCCTTTTGGAGAGCAAAGGCTGTTTCCTGGCACGCGTCCCGTGCAGTTCACATTCCTGCAATCCTCTTTTTCTGATTGTAGACACATGCACTTTGACATCAGCAGCGAGAGTTACCTTCAGAAGCTGGGATGAAATTTTCAGGGTGGTTAAGGGGGGGTGGGGGGTGGGGACAATCTGTTGCCTGGGCTGAACTTGCAGCCGCAGCCGTTCCTGGACGAGTCGCCGGTCGTTTGTAGATGAGTTTAGCTTTTTTCTTCTTTACAGCAGAGAGTTTTATTTTAAATAATTTGGATATGTTTTAATAATCTCTCGCCAGACGAGCTTTTTTCCTAAAGCCCTTAGAGAGTTCTGCATGATGGGAACACTGCACATTTAGAGAGAACACCAGACCCTGTTTTCACCAGTTAAGTACGACAAGCTCCACCTGCTCTCTCTAAGAAAAAACGTTTTAATTTATGCCTACTTTTAAAAAATACATATTTTAATGGTTTATATGTATTTTGTTATTTATTTTATGTTGCATGTATTGTCTTATTTCATAGGCCTCTCTTAGATGACAGCACACATTTTGAGGTCAGAAGAAAAGTTATATAGAGTCACCATTTATGTTATAATACAGAGTTCCCTCTTTTTCTCCTCATGAAGTTTAAGGGCTTTAATGAACTATTATGCGAGGACAACTCTCTGTTAACTCAATAACGTCACTGCAGTTCATCTGTCTAGTTTCCCTGAAGCAAGTGTTCAAACTTTATTTCATTATCCTAAAAGATTTCTCTCTTTCTTCACCATCGTCCCACAGTCCAAAGACGTGCAGAGTGGGATTGGCTCGTTGCTTGAATCCAATTTTTATTTTTGCACATCTTGTATTCATTCTCATTTATTTCAGTCATGTTGTTTCCTTTATCTTTGACAGCAATTTTGCCTGCTTGTCTCTTTTTATTGTCTTTTTTGTATTTAGTCTCTTATTCTTTCTATCTATCTATCTATCCATCTATCTATCTATCTATCTATCTATCTATCTATCTATCTATCTATCTATCTATCTATCTATCTATCTATCTATCTATCTATCTATCTATCTATCTATCTATCTATCTATCTATCTATCTATCTATCTATCTATCTATCTATCTATCTATTTATCCATCTATACATCTATCCATCTATCCATCTATCCATCTATCTATCCATCTTTCTTTCTATCTATTTATCTATTCATCTATCCATCTATCTATCCATCAATCCATCTATCCATCTATCCATCTATACATCTATCCATCTATCTATCCATCTTTCTTTCTATCTATTTATCTATTCATCCATCCATCTATCTATCCATCAATCCATCTATCCATCTATCCATCTATCCATCTATACATCTATCCATCTATCCATCTATCCATCTTTGTATCTATCCATACATTTTTCTTTCTATCTATCTATCTATCTATCTATCTATCTATCTATCTATCTATCTATCTATCTATCTATCTATCTATCTATCTATCTATCTATCTATCTATCTATCTATCTATCTATCTATCTATCTATCTATCTATCTATCTATCTATCTATCTATCTATCCATCCATCTTTCTATCTATCCATCCATCTAACCCATTGTTGCACATCTTATACTCGTATTTAAATGAATATATGAATATGAGTGGTCTTTGTTTTTCTCATGACTAAGTCTTGTATTGTCGATGTGTTTTAAGATCTAAGGTCTAATGAGATGACTCACAATGCGTTGGAGCTTTTTACCCACACACAGTTTTTCTTCCCCAGTGTTTATAACGGACTTCCGTGTTTTATTTGGGTAAATATGATAAATCCATGGTAACTTATCTCAGCAGCACTCCATGATTTAAGGTCGAGGGGGTTTTACATAGAGAAGAGCATCAGACAGAGGATTGTCGGGAAACAGAGTGGCTCTCTTGTCTCTTCTCTTTTTTTTCCCTGTGTGTTCTTCTTATCCAATCTTTTGCTTCAGCTTGAGCGAGTAAACAAATGACAGAAAGCTGAGTTGAATTCGGAGAGAGAGATAAATCCTCCACCTGTGGTTCGCGGAGGATTGAGAGCTGGGAGGAGGGACAAGTGGAGGCATGTGAAGTGACCCGGGCCACATTACCCCTGTCACTATCTGTACTTCCCAGCCTGGCCTGATAGATCCATAGGCCCTGTGCTGACAGAGATAATACAAGGCAGAGGGAGAGACTGGTTTGTGACAGCGCTGGGAAAAAGAGAGGAGCAAGGCGGACAAGGGGGGAAGGAAAGTGCATGAGTCAGCGAAAGGTGTCGCACCATTAAAATTACATTTACAGCTGGTTTCAGACAGATCTCCGAGCCGTGTGTCTGCAGGAGGAGGCGGCTGGGCGTTTGGAGGACATTACAAATTGACACGCCGGTTCTCGGGACTTCTGAATCATTTATTACACCTAGCACTACTTAAGCTGTCTGAGCCGCGATGGGCTTGGCTCTGTGTTGTCCACAGTTAATTCATCAGAGGTGAGCCGGCTGCTGCTCAGTTCTGTCGAATCCTCCTCTGTCATTAAAGGAAATGTCCGGCTTCCGTTTCGTCAGCGGAGCTAAAAGGAGGAAAAGCCGGTGAATGTGCTCGATGGAGCGTGAAGCAGAGGAGATTTACACGTGTGTCGATATGAAGGATGGACGTAATAATGCAAACATGCATCGTCGACAGCTGAATGTTAGAGGAGCAGAGCCTGGTCACTTTGAAAGGGCACAGGAGGTGCACCCTCCTCCTCCTCCTCCTTCTCCTCCTCCTCCTCCTCCTCCTCCTCCTCCTCCTCCTCCTCCTCCTCCTCCTCCTCCTCCTCCTCCTCCTCCTCCTCCTCCTCCTCCTCCTCCCATAATGCAACATGGTCGACCCCTCATCATGGCATTGCTGCCTTTATTTGTTGATTTATTTTTTAACTAGTGTTTGTTTTTGCCTTTCATATTAATTAAAACCCAGAAAAACTTGAAGCCTATTTTAAAATGTATTTATATTAATGTCAATATGTCTGTTTTTTCCTATGATTTTCATCTAGAAAAATTAATGAACTTGTATTTTTACCTTTAATATCTGTTTGCCTTTGTTAACGGTTTGTGAACGTATGACTTATGATTTTAAATGTGTTTAAATGACTTTAATATGTCAGTTTTTTTCCTTAGTTATTTATTAATGAAACTTAATGATTTAGAATATTTCTGGCTTTGCCTGTTATTTATTACTTACTCTTTTTGATTTAAACTGTATTTAAATACATTTTCTATGAAATTGTATTTAAACATATTTGTATATAAAATGGAATAAAAACCAAAAACCTGATGAAAATATAATCAGCTAATTAAAAATAAATATTTATCTGGATCCTCTTGGGACCAAGGAACACGAGAACTAAAAGCTGGTTTGGATGAGGTGAGATTTTAATTAAATTTTAATATCAAATATTCTGGTTGTTGCCGTGTTGCCTCCTGTGTTGATGATTCTTTCTTTAGAAAGTAAGTCAACTAATTAACTTTTGACTTATACAACTTTGCGAAAACAGAGCTTTTATTATTCTTGCCAAAGGAATTTGTGAGTAACCAAGTCTGACAGATACATTTAAATGTTTGAATTAATGTGACTCAAAGACTTTAGAGGACGTGATGCATTTCTTCAGTGAACTATGACCCCTGATTGACCACAAATTAAAAGCATGAGTTAAGCCTGCATGGATTTCGTTGTTGTTGTTGAAATACCACTTATAATAGCAGCACTTCCACCATTAGCCAGAGGAATTGATTTTTTTCATTCACATTACTGTAATAACCCTCAAATTAATTATGTCTATTACATTGCAGCTTAGAAGAATGGATTTGAGTTTTCCCAGGGCCAGAAAGCTAAAGCCAGTCACTTTTATTCTGACAATCAACCCCTGGCTGTGCTTCCAGTTGTTTGAAGTCCCTTGTTCTTCAAAGTCCTCCTGATGTAATACTTTATTAATGAATTAATTGTCAAAACAAACGTCTCTTGTGTATCAGCTCTAATAAATGTGTTTTACTTCCTGTCTCTGTCAGGCAATGAGCTTTGTGCACAGCAGGTTCACACAACGTTCTGCTTCACTGTCAGCAGACGATAACACAGTGAAGGTTTCTGCTCATGAAGAACCAACACAGAACATTGTCACTCTCTGACCGTTGATCCTGAGGAAATGTAAATTCATGCTTTGCAGATTTCAAGATCTAGTGTCAACTCTGTCCCTCAGACTCTCCTTGGACGTGGAGTTTTGTATCAAGAGCAGAAAAGTTTAAATAGGAAACAGTTATGAGCTTTATTAGTAAGAGGCTATGATATTTATCTACTAATTCCAGAAATCTCTGTCTGTCTGTCTGTGAGTCACATATCTGAAGAACTGTGCATCTTATCAGCTTCACACTTCACACATGTCCGTTGTGCAGTGGACATACGATATATCCGATATTCATAAACAGTTAATAAGCAGGTCAGGTGACAGGAAGGACGTATCAAGGAAAGTGTTGTCGTCAATCACGACCACGACGATGACCCCAGATTCTCCAGCTCCGAGTTCTGCTCATAGATGAAAGCTTCACTGAGCTTTGACTAACCAGGTGAGCAGCTGTTTGTGCACCAGTGTGTGTGGGGGGGGGGGCGGCCTCAGCAGCTCTTTACCTGCTGCAGCTCCAATTACCTGGAGGTCACTTTGACAGTTTCACAAAGAAAACTGCAGCCAGCTTCAGCACAGGCCGAACAAAGAGCCCATTTCAAACAGGATTTCATTCATTTAATAAATGTTAACCTCACTGAATTCAAAGAAATTCTCTCTTTTGGGTTATTATTTTTGCTCTGAAAATTAAAGAATTTGCTTTTGTCTGAATCTAAGGTTCCTTTTAAATGAATTAGAATTTATGTAACTGCACTTATCTGAATAAAAAGTATTTTTTAACTCACTTCACATTTCTGAAAACCCTCTTTCAAGCATCTATTCAATCCAGTGCTGTTTCTGCTGTTGTGGCGAGTTTTTAATGAATGTAATAATAAATACTGATCGGGAGGGTGAAGTGGTTTTGGGGAACCGGCACCAAACTGGAGCGCTGCAGTCTCGAACGCTGCCGCCGACCTTCGTCGTCCCAACTGTCAATACTGGCTCAACATCGTGAACATGCCTACAAATTAAAATGTTGGTCTCTTTGTCGAGGTGGAAACAAGTTTGAAATAACCTGTAATATTTCTTTTCTAATCTTATTTCGCTCTGTTTTTGTTGCTGTAACTGTTTTATAGAAACACGCAGAACAGTGGTCTTTTGGCTTTTGACGCTTCAACACCAACTTTCACCCGTCACCATAAATCCTGAGTCTGAATGTTGGACAATCTGTTTTTCAGGGGGCTTTGGAGGAAGTTGACTGGGAGACCGAGCTGTCCCCAGTCCCTTGGTGGTGATGTTTTATCCCCAGTACAGACAAGGGATTTAGACGCCCCTTTAAAAGACTGTGATTGACAGCCATGTCAATTACAGAGGGTTTCCAGATGAGGCTTCTTCCCCTCGTGGTTCCACCGGTTGCAATTTCAACCTCAGTCCTGTGGAAACGTTCTCCTGCTCCCAGGCCTCCACCACCTCCACCACCACCATGCACTCACTGCTGAACAAAAACCAAACGCTGCTAATGCCGTCAATACTGGCTCAACATCGTGAACAATTGGTCTCTTTGTTGAGGTGGAAACAACCTGTAATATTTCATATTTAATCTTATTTCTCTCTGTTTTTGTAGCTGTAACTGATATATTCTCCCGTCACCATTTAATTCTGAGTTTGCATGTTGGACATCTGTTTTTCAGGGGGTTTTGGAGAATGTTGACTGGGAGTCCTCTGGTGGTGTCGTTTTATCCCCAGTACAGACCAGGGATTTTAATCGCATCTCTAAAAAGACTGTGATTGACAGCCATGTAAATTACAGAGGGTTTCCAGATGAGGGATCTGCCCTCGTGGTTCCACCGGTTGCAATTTCAACCTCAGTCCTGTGGAAATGTTCCCCTGCTCCCAGGTTCTGATTTAACAGTCCTAACCCCCCCCCCACCACCACCACCACCACCACCATGCACTCACTGCTGAACAAAAAACAAACGCTGCTAATGCCGTCAATACTGGCTCAACATCGTGAACAATTGGTCTCCTTGTCGAGGTGGAAACAACCTGTAATATTTCATATTTAATCTTATTTCTCTCTGTTTTTGTAGCTGTAACTGAGTTAATTAATAGAAACGCAGCTGCCCGGGCCTCAGACAGACGTGCGGCGCCAACAAGGAAATCTTCTTCCCTCTCGTACGTGTCGGATGTGACAGTAACGCCTCGGGTTCGGCGGGACGTGCCCTCGTCTCATTTGCTTTGTTAATTTTGTTTACCGAGACGTCGCTGCATAAAGAGGGTTGTGATTAATTCCGTTTTTTTTTTCTCCATGTGCCGTCAGATCTGAGAGGAAGTCGGTTCTTCTGCACGTTTCCACTCAAAACACTCACTCGTTAAGAATTCGATCTGATGGAATCCAAAGGCTTACAAGAGAAACCGCCCGCGCTCATGAGCCTCAATATTTAACAGCTCTGAACATTTGCATCTCTTCGCACAACACGTGGGTTAAAAAGAAAAACCGAATCTGTTTTCCCACATTATATTCAAGTGATGAATATTTATCAGCGTGAGTCCTTTATTTTGTCAAGTGTGGATTGATGCAGTTGGAAAAGAAGCAGTGTATCTCCAGCACTACACAGTACTCCCACACTATACTCACAGAACATACAATACACAAACTACAGTATACTTCAACACTATATTATGAAATGCCGAAGGACCCGACTGTTTTGAAAAAGGTCAAACTCAACATTACAATAAAAAGAAAGCTCTTTGGATCCAGCAACAACTTCTACTACAGACAGAGCATGAAAGCAGCCTGTGAGATAATCACTGCATTGAACACACCAGACCTTCATCCTTCAATTACAAGCATCTTCTTCACAGACGTTTTCCTATGTAATCCCTCCTCCTCTTCATCAAGGGACCTGGGTAATTGAAAGGATAGATAACAGCATGTTTGCATTGGGGCGCGAACGCTTTATCTAATCCAGTTTAGAGGAAGATAATTAAAGGTCAAACGACTGACCAGGGCAGTGCCTCCCCCCACCCCCGCCCCCCCCCCACCCCCTCTGATAAAGCACCGTGTCACCCAATCATTTAATTGACTTTTGCTTTACATGTGGTATCTCAGAAATGAAGAGCGATATATACGATCGGGGGGGAGGCAAGGTCATAAATCATCGAGTCCGCCTGTAAACACTATCGCTTAAAAAGGAATAGCGGAGATCTCACAGGCGCTGTTAACAAATCTCCTTTGACCTGAGAGAGAGAGAGAGAGAGAGAGAGACTGGCAGCCCCCCCCGCCCGCCTTCAACACACACAGACACACACACAGACACACACTTACCATTCTGTATCCTGTCCTTTAATTTTTTCATCTACCTCCTGATATGAGCAGGCAGGTCAAATTGAGAAACATTGCCCCGAGTATGGTAGCTGTGGTCAGATAATGGCCCTGAAATATGTACGCACCCCCCCCCCCCCGCCCCCCCCCCCCCATGCTATTGATTCCTTCGGGGGTCTTCATCAATCACGGCGATAACTTCACCGTCACATAAGTTACTGAGAGCCATCAATCAGGCCGGAGGCTGAGAGAGGCCACGACAGGAAGGGACAGAAATCTATGGGCTCTTTTATCTTTCCCTTTTATTTGACTGTGTTGTTGCCGCCGCCGCTGACTGTGTGTGTGTGTGTGTGTGTGTGTGTGTGTGTGTGTGTGTGTGTGTGTGTGTGTGCGTGTGTGTGTGTGTGTGTGTTTGTGATGTCATTTGAATCGGCTGACAGGTTCATTGACAGTTTCCCTCTTTATTGGATCGTCTCCTCTTTGTCGCCTCTTAACTAATCAGTTCCGCAGCATTGTCAACTCGCAGGTCTTTGGGATCATGTGTCATCTCGCTCATATTTGTCGTCGCACACAAACGCAGAGTTTCAACATTTCATCTCTGCTCCACTCACCGGTTTGATTCCTCAACAGGGACGTGCAGGTAGTTCAATAAAGAAATAAAGTTGTTTTTAAGCCTCATTAATGACAAAAACAATTTGGAACATCAAATTAAGTGGCTAATTATGTTTGTACCTTTTAAAATGAATGTATTCCCATTTTCAGTTAATTTGGCAGCTATTTTGTAAATGATCAAAAAGTTTATATAATGTTTAAAAGGAGAAAGTTACCAGATCCCAAGGTGACAAACTTTTAAAAGTCCTTATTTTTTTCTTTTGCTTTAATAAACCAAACTTAAAGTGGCCATTTCTCTTCTTCATTTGTTGACAGTTTTAAACATTTCTGAATTATTAAAAGCCAAAGTTCGCTTCTTCATCAAAATTATAATCACTGCTGCCTGAAACGTCTCATTAGCGTCTTTGTCACCTGACAACAACAGAGATGTTTGTTTTTGAAGAAGCTTCTGAGGAAGAGGTGAGATGTGTCTGACACACGCTAAGTGGATTCATTCAAAACGAGTTCATTATTTTAATTAGTGTTATTTATTGAAAGAGTTCTCACACTTTAGTGTTCAGAGAAAAACATCACTTTTCTTTGTCCACTGCTGCAGCTCCTCTATTCAGACTGGGTGATACAAGTAGAGGGAGATATACTGGGAGGCTGTGGGAGACATCTTCAGACTTAGGGGAAACAATTGCTCTGATATCGTTTGTATATTGTTGCACCTCCTGGTCTCCTGGATGCATCAAGTCTACATTAAAACCTTCTGCTGCCTGACTTCTCCTTTCACCAGCTTCCAGAACACGTCCATTACAGTTATCTGTGGTAGAGAGGAGCTTCCTTTACTGCTAACTTTGGGCTTTTTAACTTTAGAGAACTTTTAAATTTGCAAAAAAATCCTCTATAACACACTCAAGGGGGAATAGAAAACACAGAAAAAGCATAATTTGTCTCCTTTAAGCTCCTTCCATGGCGGTACATGGTCACTGTCATTGCGTTCTGTGTGCGATTGGTTTAAGAAATACAAACGAGCCAAAGCGTTTTCTCTCCCCTGTAGCCTGGTGATAATAGCTGCTCCCAGAATGTTCTCCCGTGCTGACACAGCGCTGTAGGAGATGAGCTTCGGCTTTGTGAGAATACTGTGCACTTGACAACCATGATTCGCTCTCCAACAGCAACAGGGGGACTAGTTTTCAGCGAGAGCAGCCACAATAAATCTTATTGTCCACGACCTGTCCGGCACCGATGAGTGGACAAACAAACCGGGGTGAGGACAAGGAGGGAACCTGTGGCTGAGGATTCATCAGGTGGACAGAAATCTAACTCTGAGAGAATTCTAATGTCAACTTGTGTCTGTTAATATATAATATTTGCTAACGTGTTCACAGTAAAACCATGTCAAGGCTTCAAGGAGGCATGTTTTTGTCAGTGCTTCTGTCCTCTTGTGTGTTTTATAGGTTTTTGGTAAATGCAAAAGTTCTGCAAAATTTAAAAGCCCAAAGTTAAACGGAGCTCCTTCTGCCTTAAAGAGAAAGCGTTTTCATTCAGAGGCTGACGAGAGGAGCTGCAGCGATGGACAGTTTTGAGGAAAGTCTTGAGCCGTTAAACATTTTCATGTCATCACTCAAATAAAAATAACGATCATGAATATGAGATTATTGCTCCTGGCTTGTTCTGGTGAGTTGTTTTGGTCTCAAGCGACCACAGAAGAAAAGTTGTTTGCTCTCAGTATAAAAAATCATTACTGCTGTATTTTTAATATTCTGAATGTTGTTTGAGATGTTTCCAGTTCGTGGTGAAAATGATGAATACTTACTCCTTCCCAGTGCTGATACCCAGACACATTGAATATCAGCACAACACACTGGCAACTGAAAAACGTCCCCATCAATAATCCCCCCCCCCGTATCCGTCGCCCACATCTCAAACGCCATTTGTTTCTTCGAGTGCCACGAGGTTCGGCGTCGCCGTACATCAATGCAATTAGTTTCCTGACAGTAACAGGGATCTATGAGAAAGTCAGTTTAGTACATTTCCTGTGTGACTGACAACCGGCCCACGCTGCTGACACAGTCTTAATTGTGCCGGTGCAGTAAATCCCTGCCAGCATGTACCGCACACAGATTAAAACACAGAGATTGATTTGCACTTGGTCTCTGACCCCCGGTGCCTCGCTCGCCCGCCTGTGCAAGTGTCACTCACACGTTCCAGCAATGAAAAAAAAACCCCGAAAGGCAGCAGGGGAGAATAAATATTTAAAAAATGATTTGTATTTTTTATGTGAAAGCAAAAAGGTTTGTTCTGTTTCTTTTTAATAAAAAAAACACACAACTGTGAGTAAACAAGTGGCCATTGTCTGATTGCTTTGCTGATGTCAAGTCTCCCTGGAGATCGACATCAAATATTCATGAGGCGTGTGTGGAGATGCAGTGGGATGTGAACTCACTGTAGAGTTTTCCTTTGTAGGAGATTTTATTCTGGAGGAAAACAGCAGATTGTTTCCACAGCGAGCAGGTGACCTCGATTCAGGCTGAGGAGACTTCTGCTCGGGTCCATGTCGAAAGAAATATCATTAAATAATATTGCAGAATCTCAAAAGGAGCTTAATAAGTTGAGTAACTGGATAATTCAAGCGCTAGTTGAGGAAACAGGTTAAATTGTGTTGTTTAATTTGTCTATTTCGTTCACGATCTCATACAAACCGACACACAATCATAGATTTTCAGAAAGATTCCTGTTAAAACATATTTCAGTCTTAATAATATGTGTCAAACAAATTATCAAAAACAAACTCCCGGATAAAATGGGAACATTTACTGAGGATTAGATTTTGCAGACTTTAAAGTGTTTTTCTTCTTTTGAGTTGCTACCAAACAATTTTCATACAATTTAACAAAGGGAGGAAAATCAACTTGGGAAGTGATGGGACCTGTAAGAGAACGTGTTGGATCCTTTGTTATGATAATTACACATTTGCAAGCTCTGAAGATTATTAAAGGAGTGAAATGTTTGGAGCGAAAGAAAGTTAGCACAGTTTGAACACATACGCACATACAACCACACACACACACACACACACACACACACACACACAAACACACACACACACACACACACACACACACACACACACACACACACACACACACACACACACAGACACAAGCTCCTATCACTACAAACAAGTGCAATCCCCTGTGTGTGTGGATCACGTGATGTTTAAGCAGATGCTCTCTGATATGAACTCCTGACACAAACTAAGAGAGTGTTAAAAGCCTCGAGTCGTTCAGGCTGAAACGTGTGAAGATGAATGTTGTTTATTTAAACACTTTATTTACTTATATGTGAAAAGCACATGAATTTCTTACATTATCCTTTTTACGACTCAGAAGCCTTTTTTACTCGAGCACTGAAAAACTATAAACACTTCAGAATTAAATTCTTACCATATAAATTACATTTACATGATCTATATTATAATATATATATTTTGACCTTTTGTATTTACTACTACAACTCCTGCTGACTTCTATTTACCACATCTTGATGTTACTATACATAGCTTCCCACCACCATGTTTCCTTATGCCTTGGTACTATGTTGTACTGTGTGGTATGTTTTAAGTACTTACTATGTTGTATACTTATATGTTCTGTCTACTTATATGTTTAAATAAAGGATCAGAGAGAAACGTCATTTTAATCCATTTATAAATGGACTGAATGTAAACTTCTCTGTTTCCTTCCCTTTTCACTTTGCTCCTGAACAAACAGCATCAGTCAACCTTCCGACTGATGCTGCTCAACGTTTAATAAATAATCTGAAGACTGGAAAACACAACGCTTGTGATGTGGAACTTTGAATGACATTTTGAATAAAAAACATCAACAGTTCTTTATGGTTCAGTCCATCAAAAGTTCGTAGAAGAACTTTCTTTTCAGAAAGATTTGTCTCATTAAGTTAATTTTGCCAAGATGTTGTATTTGCTTTGTGCCATAAACAAAGAAACTGTCACCAAGTCCAATTACACATCATTTGGAGATGTTAATTAATTATTATTTATCAAGGCTTTTATACAAATATATTCTTTTATTTCTGTGTCTCTGCTCGTCCATTTAAGGCTTATACAACACTTCTTATTTTCAAAAAATGCATCATCCTCTTGTATCGCATAGACAAAAGAATAAAAACTTTTTATGTGTTTAATATTTCACATTTCTTCATGTATCCTTGTAAGATTAAGCTTTTAAACGACTCGGTAAAGGGATGAATTCGCTGCTGGATTTATTTCCTTGCTAATGGGTTAAATTTGCAGCATCTGCGACGCCAAACAATTAAGATAACTCCCTGGGAGAAGCCTGGGAGAGGTCTGCGCTATTAACAAATGAATCCCAATTAGCCAGTGGACAGAAACCAATGGATTGCACTGCTCATTGAAAACAACCTGCAGATTAAACAAGAGGAATCTCGTCCTTTTCACACTGTTCCTGTTTCAGCTGAAATAAAGCTGCTGTAAAATATCTTTCCATCCTCTTCCAATAGCTTCGGATGCATTTTCAATAGCGGCGTTGCAAAAATAAAAGAAAAAAGTCTCTTATTGACGTTTGAAACCTAAAGTAACTGTGAGTTTCAGTCATTTCCAGTCACTTATGCTGGAGTTGGAGTCAGTGAAGGATCCATGATGATTGAGAAGCAGCCATCACGCAGAGTTCTGAGGCCGGTCGGGTTCCAGCTGGAGCTTCATCACCACGGACTCCTGGTTGGAGCCTCCAGCCTTCGACTGAGCTTCCTCTAACTGTCAGTGCAGGAGAGGGAAATTAGCGAACGTCAATCATTTCCTGACACTAATATCAAGAGGGAGTCTGAAAAGGCATCATCACGCTCTGAATATCAACTCGTCACCTAAGGTTCCTCCTCCTCGCTGAGCTGAGCTCTCGCCCAGGGGGCTTCACAGCGGGTCGGCTCCTCCCCTCGTCACCTTGTTTACTCAGAACGACAGCCGGGGGAAACAAGGTGGGGCGTACCAATTAAATGGCAGCGATCAGTGGTACGGTCCTTCTCTTCCTGTGGATGATACAGAAGGGAAATGATCTGAAGTGGCGTCATGTTTACTGAGATCAAGGTTGGGAGGTTGATTTAATGTTTGTCTCCCATGATCAGTTTGTTTGTTTGTTAGTCGGCAGGAAAACACAAAAACTACGCAACTGATTTCCATGAAATGTAATCGAGCGGTGGGACACGACCCAAAGGAGAAAATCTTATATTGTGTTATTTAATATAAATATTATAGTTTTTCCTCTTAGCCTTGGTAAAGTTTTTCTACACAACCAGTTGAATTACTTGGAAAAAGAACTTTATAAAGGGATATATTTATTTCTATGGGCGGCTGTGGCTCGGGGGCTGGAGTGGTCGTCCTCTAACCAGAAGGTCGGCAGTTCGATCCCAGTCTTCCCTGTGGTCCGCATGCCCAAGCGTCCTTGAGCAAGATCCTAAAACCCCCAATTGCCCCTTCTCATAGATAAACTATGAATCTGTACAGGTAAGTTCTTTGACCGGTCATCAAGACTAGAAAAGCTCTAAATAAAAACAGATCATTTACCATCAGCAGAACTAAAAACCTGTTTTCAGACTCCAACTCCAGAACATGTCTGGAGAAAGTGGTCCAGACCAAATCTCGGCAAATTGACACCAGCTTCTTTCCTCATCGCCAAAAGAATCTCTTCGTCTTTCTACGTATTTACTTCGTCTTTCTAATAAGGAGATATTCCTATTCTGTTCAGTTTTTCCAGTTTTTGGGTCCGTCTCGTGATTAACCATCATCAACACACCCCCTCGCTCCAGTTTAATCCCTAACACTTATTGAGCAAAGTGTTTTTACAGTACTTTGAAGTATCCTGAAATTATCTATTTTTACAGTGACAATCCTGAAATGATCTATTCCACAGTGAAAATGTTGGACTTTACTTTGAAAAATCTCCAAATCTAAACAGTAAATGTTTGATATTCAGTATGTAGGTAGTCAGAGAGCTCCTGAACACCAGGCATATCAGTCTCTGTCTGAACTTATTGAGCAAAGTGTTTTTATAGTATTTTGAAAAAATCCAGAAATTGACTGATTTGATTGTATACATGTTGGACTTTACTTTGAAAAATCACCAAATCCATTCAGTAAAATGTTTGATATTCAGTATGTAAGTAGTGAGAGAGCTCCTGAACACAGGGATATCAGTCTCTCTCTGAACTTATTGAGCAAAGTGTTTTTACAGTACTTTGAAGTATCCTGAAATGATCTATTTTCCCCAGTGACAATCCTGAAATGATCCTTTTGGGGAATTAGCCTGGAAGGAAAAAACCAGAACGTCCGCGGCAACTGACCAGGAAATGTGAGTTCTCACATCCAGCAGCTCAACGGATTTGAAAGCATAAAACAAATTGTCTCTGACCATTGCCACATGTGGTTATGATTTCAGAAATCCTTTTATTTGGTGTTTTTCCTAAAGTCTTCTTTACTTGCCTCTGCTCAGGTATGCTCTATCGTGCAGTCGTGCACCGGGAGTTCGATTCCACCTGTTTTTAATGTTCTCTGCTCAAACACAAACCTCTCACCAGATACACGCTGACGTGTCGGGTCACAGAGAAATAAGTTTGGATTGTGAGCCGTGACATTTCACTTGAGCAAACGCCGTCTCTCTCACGCCGTTTATGTCCTGACATTTATGCCTCGGCTGCTAACAAGAACAAGTGCTTATGAACGAGCCGTGGATTTATGGCCCCTTCCTGTTTGTCACGTACCGCGGAGCAGCTGCTGCCTTTACAACTGACTGATTAAAACCTGGACTCCGACACCTGCTAAATATGATGTGGTGACGGGGCGTTTCTCCACTCCCCACCCCCCTCCCCCCCCCCACTGACAGAGACCCTCTGAACGCACCATTAAACAATATGAGCTTTGCACAATTGGCCACATGGGACAGAGCAGTTTGCATCCCTCACTTTTATAATAAGGCCGCTCTGGGAGACACCTCTGGAGGCAGAGGACAGCTTGTCTCCGCCGGTTCTGATGTGTGCAACGTGCACCTGGTGTATGGATTTTGTTGTTCCTGCACAGAACCTAGAAAAACACGTGGATGGATTTTCACCAAAGCTTATATTGATCAGAAAAGACTACAAATTAAAGCGATATTATGTATAGTGGAACATTTTTATATATCTCTGCCTCTTGTAGGACTATAAACATGATTTAAAGCTAATATACAGTAGATTGGGAAATAATTTATGATCAGGTGGTGGAAATTACATCATCGGGCATTAACTTTTACAGCCGAGAGGTAAATTGGAGATTTGCTGCAGCTAATTTAGAATCGCCAACCGTTCGTCCTCATACGGTTTTAAATGGACGTTATAATGAAATGGAATTATTATGATATATACAAGTTTCCATCGTCTGTTTTAGCAGGACTTGGGCTTTTGTTTAAGGCTACAGACTAAAGGACTCTGCAGCACGAGTCCCAGAGTCTCCCACTGTGTCTCCCCTTGTGTCTCCCCCTGTGTCTCCCACTGGGTCTCCCCCTGCTGTCCCTCGCTCCCCTGTCTCTGCTGTTTCCCTAATTAAGGACCCGTCTTATTATCCCTGATGTATCGAGGCTGCGTCCTCACTCGGCTCGGTGCTGAGAGCGCTGACAGATCTGCACCGCTCATAGAAACACAAAGCAAGGAAACACAAAGCGCCGCTTCAAATCATTTGCTAATTGAAATACTTTTGGCAGAATTAGTGCAGTTTAATAAGGTTTGAATTCATTAGTCTAATTCCCGCGGCTCACGAAAAAAGGCGTACACAGACAGTGTATATGTGGAGTTACAGTCGTATGAGTGTGGCAGAGGACTTTAGCCTATTTTAATTTGTCAAGTATAAAAAATTAGAATAAGCCTAAAGAAGGACAGCTGTCAATATGGCCTCTCTGCTGGGATCAACACAGGGTTCCTATTGGTGCACAGCAGACATTTACATATAGAGCTGTTAACTGAGGACTTCCTGTCTCTCTGTCCGTCTGTATTTACATCTTCTCCACAGCTGCACCCCCCATCGACTCCCGACTTGGCCGTCGAAGTGCAGCGTCGGCCGTAAAGTTTTTTTTTTTTTTTGAATGAGCAAAGTGTCAAGGAAATCGACGTGGATTCTTCCTTAATTACAATCTGTGAAGTGCGCTCGCTGTTGCTATGGTTTTTCTCTCGGATGCGCTTTGACAACAGCGGCATCGGCGAGTCATTCAGGCCGTCACCGGGGCAAAGTGATTATCCACAAATCTGCTGCACTGTAATTTATTCCCATTCATGCTGCTCAGCGGAGTTCGGCAGCTCCACTGGCATCAGCGTCTCTCTCGCTTTCTTTCTCCTGACTTTATAAGAGCTGGTCATCGTGCACCAGGAGCATTTATCTCCCATTCATCGGGCGACACCAGTGGTCGATGGTTTCATTCAGCTGCAGACGGGTCAGACGATATTTAACCTCGGTAATCTCATCAGTAAATACATAAATTGGCCAAAAAGGCTTTTGTACAACCAAGGAAAAACACTAATTAGAAAGATTAGAGGTGAACAACCCAAAAAAGTTAGAAATGGAGTTGTGCAATTAAAACAGTTCTTGTTTTGAGATTCTTTAGGTTGTAATTATTCGCCGTTAAAATTCAGATTTTTCATATTAATGAAAACAGCCTGCAAAAATCATTGGAATTAAACATTTGCTGTCAAGTTATTTCATTCACGCAAACTGTAACTGCACTCTATTGTAATTGGTTAATTATCCAAATCAGGTTGAGGTGCGTTAATGCTTTTTTTTCATTTAAGGTCTAAAAGCCTCCAACCTATTATACATAATATTTTAATAAATATAATTGCAAATGTTCATTTTATAATGGCTTCCTGTCCTGATCCCCACACACATTATCCTGGGAGCACTATTTATTTCCTCGGCACTCTCCTCTCTGTTTCTTGACTTTGCCTAATTGAAGAGTTTGGGTTTGTCTACAACTGTAGGAAATGGTTTTTGAAATGTTTTTTATGGTTCAGTTCTAACCAGGTGCCGGCGCCCGAGGCTCCTTGTTGTCTGAGTGTCTGTCAGGCTGCTAAGTCTTCATATAAAACCTCCGTCCCGGTGTTTCCTGGGCTCCGGCTCCTCGGAGGCCAACAAATCGGTGATGAATCCTCCCAGTCGCCGGGTCGCTTCGCCTCAGATGATCCCAGCTGCCAACTCCAGTCACAACCATTACTCTGCAAGCTCCGGTGGACTATTTATGAAACCAACCCATCAAGGAGCCGAGGAGCAAGTGAACAATCATATTCACTCAAGGGCCTTATCTGAAATGTGTTTTTTGATATTTGTTGTCGTTTCCTTTCCTCAACGAGCCAAAGAAATCCAGGGAGGAGAATATCTAGAGGTTTTGTCTTTGAGGTGACGTACAAACCATTTCCTCCTGTACAAGTTTCTTAAAGTTATATAGAGCTTGTGATAAACCATAACAGAAACACACAGACATTCAGCAGCTTGTCCTCAGCCCCCCCGGTTCCCTGGCTCCCGTCGATATCGTCACACAACAGTTGAAGAGAATCACTCCTGAGAAAACTAAAGTGCAGAATAATATGTGATTGGGACATTTCACTGTTCAACTAACAGTTTGTGTAGCAGCAGCGATGAATCATGTGGTGATAATTTGTTTTTTTTGTGTTGATCGATATCATCTGCAACTACAGCGGAGGCAAAAAAAACTGAAGTTAGCTGCAGTCGTTTTTTTTCTTTCTGTGTTTCCGTGAGTGACTTTCATTCACCCTCAGTGGGATGATTAGTCAAATATTTGCACAGATCTGCAGCGGCGTGGCAGCGAGCGGCGTGATTGTTACCGACACGTCCCCCTCGCTGTGCCTTTCCTCTGACTTTGTCACGTCCTGATCACTCTGGGCCACAGAGTGAGAAACAGACTCCTCCGCACCGTGACCCCTCCGTCAGTGGAGCTGGACTCCAGCAGGTGAGGAGCCGCGAGCCGTTCACACGTCAGGTGGCAGGTTTACTGAGAAGTGAACATCTACAGAACAAACCTTATCTCAAGCTCATTACTTTGGGGTCATTTTCTCTCCCTGGCTAAATTCGTAAATAGTAATATTTAGTGTCTGAGCTGCAACTTTCAGTTATTTTCAATTTTAATGTTTCTATTTGTATTTGGTATTTTGTTCAGTTTTCTTTTGTCTTTCTGCCATTTTCCTTTCCTTTCCTTCTTCTTTCATTCAACTCGATGCACGATGGTTAATGAGTGACAATCAGTTGACCACTACTTTTCACAATGCATTATGGGATGTACGTGTGTAGTGTAATACTACAACTAAGTAGTGATCTTTCGTTTATTTACACCCGTGTTCCTCTCGTCAAAATGAAGTCAGATTGTCCACAATATACAATATGAGCATCAGATCCAGTGTAATGATAATTCAATGAGGAGAGACTTGGTTTTTACTTTACAATATTTATTTTGTAAACACACAAGATATGAATGTTTACGGTCTGTGGCATTTAGACCCCTGTGAGATGTCAGGGTTAGAAGGGGGCGGAGCAGGACATCGAACAGGAACACCCCCCCGGGGTCTAGACACTGGTGGTGGTTCATCAGTCAAGCGATAGTTTTGGATGGCCCATGTCCGTGAGAATTGTCCTATTGGACTTCGCCAATTGTGACATCCTCTGCCCTTAACCCTCACAAGAGTAAGGAAAAACTACAAAACCTTCTTAAAGGAAAAACGTAGAAACCTCAGGAAGAGCCGCATGCGAGGGATCCCTCTTCCAGGACGGACAGAAGTGCAATGGATGCCACGAGTACTAGGTATATTGTCGGCAGGTTGTTGCCTTTTTAGTCCGCGATCAGCTCCCACCGTGATCGGGTGCCGCCGTAATCGCGATCCGCTGACAGTCTTGGGATCCGTCATCAAGGTCCATGATCTCTGCCAGCATGATGTGAGATTAGGCATGTAGTCGGTTGAGGTCGATGAATATCCTACTGGGGACTGGAGGAGATTGGGGTGGAGGAGGGGTTATGCGCGTCGCTGAAGGACGCCTGACTGCGGAAGAGAACAGAAGGGATTTTTAAGGTGCTGAATGATTGGCTGAAAAGCCCGCGCCAGACTTGATTGGGCATTTAGAAACGCCCACGATCAGCTGATCACTTTGCAGGTTAGGTGCTCCGTAGATCAGCTGACCGTGTGCAGCTTAAGTCTTCCTCACTGAACTTGCGCGAGCTTCATATAAACTGCTCATGTGTTGTTCACTGTGATGTATTGTTTAATTTCAGGAGGTTGTTAAAATAAATAATGAAGTAGAATTCATCGTACCAGGTCAGAGTCATGCAGGAGCTTTCATTGACTCAGACATCCCATCGTATCCCGTGCATGGTTCTATATAATATCATGATTTTTAATAAAAATATTTGTATTCGGACACGTCACAGTTTTGTTCAGTTTTCCTTCGTCTTTTTGTCATTTTGCTTTCCTTTCCTTTCCTTCTTATTTCATTCAACTCGATGCATGATGCTTAATGAGTGACAGTCAGTTGAACACTACTTTTCACAATGCATTATGGGATGTATGTGTGAAGTGTAATACTACAACTAAGTAGTGATCTTTCGTTTATTTACACCCGTGTTCCTCTCGTCAAAATGAAGTCTGATTGTCCACAATATACAATATGAGCATCAGATCCAGTGTAATGATAAATAAACTTCTCATGTGTTGTTCACTGTGATGTATTGTTTGATATTAGGAGGTTGTTAAAATAAATAATGAAGTAGAATTCATCGTACCAGGTCAGAGTCATGCAGGAGCTTTCATTGACTCAGACATCCCATCGTATCCCGTGCATGGTTCTATATAATATCATGATTTTTAATAGAAATATTTGTATTCAGACAAGTCACAGTTTTGTTCAGTTTTCCTTCGTCTTTTTGTCATTTTGCTTTCCTTTCCTTTCCTTCTTATTTCATTCAACTCGATGCATGATGCTTAATGAGTGACAATCGGTTGAACACTACTTTTCACAATGCATTATGGGATGTATGTGTGTAGTGTAATACTACAACTAAGTAGTGATCTTTAGTGAGACGTTGCACAACCAATGTTTATTTACACCAGTGTTCCTCTTGTCAAAATGTCTTGTGATGAAGTCCGATTTGTCCACAATATACATTATAAGCATCAGATCCAGTGTAATGATAAATAAACTGCTCATGTGTTGTTCACTGTGATGTATTGTTTAATATTAGGAGGTTGTTAAAATAAATAATAAAGTAGAATTTATCGTACCATGATAAATCCTCCCATAGGTCAGAGTCACGCAGGAGCTTCCACTGACTCAGACATCCCATCTGCATGATTCTATATAATATCATGATTTTTAATAAAAGAACAAGAAGAAGAGAAAGAGTAAAAAAAATTGACCCTGGCCTTGGAATCTTAACAAGCTACATCCTGATCCTGTCGTTCCCGGGGGAGTGAAATAAAAGGCGCGGAGCGTGACACCGAACAGGAATCAGCGTGTGAGGTCTTTTGCAAACGGCCGCGCTGCAAATCTTAAACAATGACAGATAATCCTTGATTAAGCCTCGTGTCCGTGAGCCGAACTGGATTTGATAGCACAGCACTGCGGATCATTTGCATTGATCGTGTCACCCTCTCGTTATAGAGAGCCGGTCCCCGAGAATTAACTCCGGTTTCTGGAGCTCTAATCATTTTTTAACCATCCTGCAGAAATGAGGGGACGAGGGATCGATACGACTTCGACTGGTTCCATGTGGAGGAGGGGGGAGGGGGGGCGGAGCATCTTATCTCCTCCTCCAACAGCATCGACAGACGAATTTAACAAGAGGGGCACTATCTGCCTCGCCGAGAATAGAACGGCTAAACCATACGTGGCCTTGCCTGCACGGCCTCAGCAGTATTGATGAATACATCACAGTGTGTTCAGTCAGAAGGAACCAATCCTCATCCTGCCTTTCTTTCCTCGTTTCCTCTAAATCACCGCGTTGGTGGGGTTCCTTCCTGTGGAGCTGGAGGAGATGAGCCAGGGATTCACCGTTCATTTAGAAAACGCTCTCTCCGGGTAAAGATTGAGTGAAACAAATGCATTTTGTCTCCTAACTGTTGTAGAAACTGAAGATAACAGTTAAGCAGGAACAATGACAGAAAGGAACCAGTGGAGCCGGACAACAAAAACAGAGGTGGGAGGAAAAGCTTCACTTAGCTCAGTACAGCAAAGTAAACAATGGAAGGCAGCTTTTATAAACTACAGCTGTAATGCTGCCTTCTAGAAAACTTGAATGTTGAATATTCTGAGTTGAAATTTCCAAGTTGCGACTTCCAAACGTTCCAGTGCTCGGTGACAGCCCGATGTCACACGTCAACAAACATGTCTGACCGTGAGAAGCTGATGTTTGTTTGTCTCGTGATGGGACAGTGCAGAAACAAAGCAGAGGAGAGAAAACGACGCCATTATACACCTCAGCCTCAGCCCCACAGTATCTACATCAGACAGCTGCTTCTCCGTGAAGTCCGGGTAGATGAAATTTCTGTTGTAGAGTATTGTTCCATTGCACTTCTTCAAGGAGGTTGAAAAATTCTGACATCCAAGTTGTCTGCAACGCCAAAGCAGTGCCACAGGAAGTGAGGCTTCAATATGTCGCCGTGCACCCGAGCCGTGGAGCTGGGAAAACCAAATTGTCTTTTCATTCGCCTTGTTTTAAAAAGAAACAGCACCCCAAGGTTCTGCAGTTGCATCTGGGGACTTAAAAATGTACATTTGTTTTTTTTTTCTTTAGTTTTATTTTGAATTCAGCATGTATATTTCATAAGGTTGTTTCTTTTGAGTAATCTGCCGATTGAGGTAAACAGAAACCATTAAAGAAAGGATGGATCTTCAATCAGGTCGAGCAGAGTTTTACTTTATGAAAGGAAGAAGCACAGAAAGTGTCGCCGCATGTTTTTCTACCATTTGACATTTTTCTAACATCAAAACACTTAATTACAGTTGACACCGAGCACAGAGCTTCTGTTGTCTTGGTTTCATGTTAATTATTTTTGTGTTCCCTGTCAAAAAAGACAACCTATTATTAAAGCTGATGATAAATCCATGAAAAAACGTGCATTTTACTTGTGAACATGAAAGCTTTCGAAATGTGATGTGCTATTTATGGCCCGCAGGCTCCGTTGACCTTTAAATCAAAGACTGGTGTCAAAGCTTATACATATATTTATAAAATAAATATTGGGACAAAATAAGATCTGTTCCCTGTCAAAACTGACATGTGTGATTTTAATTTATCTTGAAGAACACAAATGATAATACAAATTCCATAGGTTACAAAATGAATATCTCTCTCAAATTCAACAGCAGCTAATAAATATGTTCATACTTTTCTAATTGTCTCGGGAGCTGATTAACGTAAAAACTTTCCTTTTCCAATTGTTTTCTAGTTTGTGTTTGATTATTTATTTATTAGCCTCGGCCCTGTACGAGTAGCAGCACCTGGCTGGTGACACAGTTTGTTTTCCTCAGGATTGATTAAATGCGGTGCAGAGGTTAACAAGATTCCACCGTGGGAAATGATGAAGGACACTTATTAATATCTCAGCGTGTGCAGACCCCGGGGGGAGGAAAGGCAACTCGCCTGCCGTCCTGCAGCAGCGGGGGTGCAGAGCGGCATGGACGGGCTTATTTACCACACGTCCCTCAGGTTCGGTGACATTCTCATACAAAATGTCTGAGACAAACATAACAGGAAACGCTGGGTTAGCTGCGATCCATAATGTCCGCTCGGCTCCTGCTGCAGCGGCGGCACAGAGCAGCTGGATTCCCATTTGTTCGGCTGTCACTGCTGTCGCTGTTCATCTGATGTGGAAACGCCTGTGGACAGGAAGGGAAACAAATAAATAAATACGAGAACATTGAATTATTGTAAATGTGCCGTATGATCACTTTAACCCCAACAAACCGTGTTGTGTTTAAGCTTTCAGTGAAATGTTATGTCTATAGGAAGAGGTGTATTATTATGGTGCAGGGCGGGCGGGGGGGTTACTGATGACACACTATAATAATGTGAGCGTATTCTCCCCAGGGACATTTGGGATTGTGTGTTTTTCTTTGCGTTGGCTTGATCGAATGGAAACCAGGCTCATAAATCACATTGTGATGGCAGGAAAATATACTGCAGTGTCTCACCTAGAAGCCATGTTCACTTAGACTTGGACTTTTAAATGAATCTTCTGACATATACTTTCTATTTTGTATCGCAAAAAACAATGTCGTGAATCTTTGTTATTTTCCAGAACATTTGACAAGATGGTGAATGTCAACTTGCGTGTTTGAAGGTCGTCAGTTGCCGATCACCAACGGATGTTAGTGCTGCGTTCCATCGACTCCAGTAGAGCGCGTTGGGCGAATTGACGTCACACCAATATGGAAGCAAACACGGTGAATGGTACGCGGAATTATTTGTCCGTCATTTTTTTTAGTTCATGCAGTGTTTGTGTTTGTAAACGTGCTATTGTAGTGAATGGGGACTCACATAATTCCCCCTCGTTCTCAGTATAGTTTCACAGCGTTATTTACTTTAATGTGTTCGGCGTCTCCTCTGGGTGATGACGTCCACCCCAGGGCATGCCTGGTAGCGTGATGACTTCAGGATCCCAATGCATGTTGGGTAACGTAATGACGTCTGAGGCCCAAGGCATGCTGGGTTATTTAACGCCATTTTGGATTGTTGTTTTGATGCTAATAAACGGAGCACTACTTGTGTTTCCATCTTGATGGAAGTCGCTTGTTGTGTTTTATCGCAATTTCCACCCTATAACAACTTAGTAGGGGAATTTCTGTTAAGTTGGTTTGTGTTTGAGAGAAGTCTTTCCCAGCATGTTCTAACTTACTCCTCTGTTAGCTACTGACATCCATGAATCTGAATGTAGCCTCCTGTGGAGATCACCACAGAGTTTTCTGCTGCATCCATGTTTTCTCGAGTAGATGCATGGGAATGTGTTTAGATTCTAATTCGGAAAAACCTGACTCATATTTGTAGACATATCATCAGTTATGTATTTGGTGCCTACAGGTGTTTCGGCCTGTAAAACAGAATACTACCATCTGCTAAACCAGATCCACCAGAGGATGATCAGAGCTGGTTGTGTCCCAGTTGGGATCCGTCCTTCTAATAAAGAGACATCAGCTGCAGTGTCCTGTGGTCGGATGTTTCCTCTGTGGTCTGGTGAAGGCGTGTCCCTGGATTCCTGATGGCAGATGTTACAATTAAAAACCCCTGCAGCCACACTCCACTGCCATCTTCCTCTTTTCTATAAACCGCATCCAGATTTTCTCAGTTCCAGGAGCAGAGTCACCAGGTCCGGTCTCACTGTGGCGTCCTTGGCTTTGTTCTGTTCTGGAAGACAAAGCATCTGGAGCAGTTTCCCCTTTGTTTCAATAGTGGCTTCCAGGCTTTTCAGAGACTCACTTTACAACCAGTGAAGGTTTTTCAGACGCACAACGACCACAGCAGCAGCTTGTAAAGACGCTTTGATTAAAGTGTTCCGAGCAGTTGGCGACTTTCACATCCGACAGACACATTAACATTCATTTTCCAGAGCCGTGTTTCTGGCCACCTGCCAAATGTAATTCCAATATTTGCTCTCCTTTTTTATCTCCGATTTCACCACCAATTATCAAATGGCTTTCAGCACTCGAGGTTGTTCACCGGCGAGTTGTTAACTTTGTGTGTCTGCCACGTTTCTGGGATTAGGAGGCTGAACCGTTTTGTTAATGATGTAAAGTGACTGTAAAATTCTGAAATATTGCTTTGTGCAGGTTTTTAATGAAAGAGTGTCACAGTTTATTGCCGTTTATATATTAAATTGTACAATTTGATTATTGGATCAACGTTACGGCAATCTAAAAATATGCAGAGCTGTAAATATGTATTAAAGAGGTAAAGACGTGTAATATGATGCCTGAACAATTGTACAATATCTAATTGTCTGAGTACTATGTGCATTGTTGGACTTATGTATTGTACATACTATACATAGTTTTGTGTACATTTTACAGTATAAAACGCAGTATGAGGATGGTACTTTAAGTGTAATTGATGAGGACAGTGTTGCATGAAGCAGTCCTGATGCAACCAGGTCACATTCTCTTCACTTATTACACAACAGTGCAGAAGCTGCTTCTGTTCACTGGATTGTGTTGAAGCTGAAATGTGGTATTTGTGATTATCAGAGTGTGAGAAAAACAGCAGAAGGACAAATAATCTTCTTCCAGTTTCAGTCAGAACCGGCACATCTGGACTGTCAGGCAATAAATCACCTTAAATAACAATACAAATGTTAAATGAATACATTTTTTAAATAGGTCGTATTGAACACAATCATTTAAACACAATACACACGTAGGTTTTGTCTCGGCCGACCATCTTGCACAGTGCTGCACACACTGACGAGATGATGACAATTTAATCACAAGCTGATTTCCCCAGCATATAGATTAACTTGCAGGCGTGCTAATTGGCCTCCCAAATGGCATTTTATTTCTTATTATTCTCCTGCAGAGGTAATTAGACTAATGAGGGACGTCACTTTCTTTTTTTGCTGACAAGCGGCGCCGCGGTGAAACGTGGTTGACGGCCGGAACTCGTGCCCCGGACTGTCCGAGCAGAGGAGAGGAATTTTAAGAGAAAGCAAAAAGACGGTGGGAAAGAGAAGGAGAAGAAGAGGAGGAGGAGGAGGTGGGGACGAGAGGAACAATCCCTGCGAGAGGAATGTGCCGTCCACCGGGGCTCCTGCTAATTGCCTTGCTCACGAGGTTGTGGGATGTATTAGTCGGCTACTGGATTTGGATCCAGCTCTGCCGCCTCGGGGGGGTGCTGGCATCTCGGCTCGCCAGACGACAGCTCGGTTTGACGTGGTCGTCTTTTTTTTTTCTCTCTCTCCTCCCAGCCGCTGCAGCCTGCTTCCCCTGGAGGTTTCCCCCCCACCCCCCCCCCCCCACCCCTCCTATCAGAAGAAGTGGCCTGGCCGTGATGGATTGGCATCCTGTGAGTGTCAAACTGCTTTATGGCTCTTTAATGAGCCGATCAGGCCGAGGCAGCCGCTGCCACCGCTGCTGCTGAAAGAGAAAATCAAAACAGGTGAGGTTTCATTACAGCTGCTGCTCTTAGCATCTGCTTGGAGAGGCCACACTTCTCCCAAAGAGAACCAAACACACTCTCACATATCTTCAACAAGCGTTTTCCATATTTCAGTTTGACTCCGGTCAAATGTTCATATTCGTGTCATATTTATTCAACTTCAGTGCAATTGATTTCTCTTGATTTTGAAACGTTTGTTGGATCAAAATTTGAAACAACCTCCACACAGACAGGCTCATTCTGTTCACTGACACATAAAGCCCCATATTGTTTGTTCATATGTGTTGCATAAATTAATCATCAGCCAATGGCGTGCATATGCGGAGAGCAGATGTCTTCCCCAGCTTCAATATCGTATTATTTCTGGAATTACATCATTAGCGAAACGCCACAGAACAGCCAGCAGGAAGCTTCATTAAATAATAATGTTACACCTCACAACAATCTGCTGGCTTAATGTATTCTGCATTGACAGAGCACCCACCCACACATGCAGCTCGACACACACACACACACACACACACACACACACTGACACACACTCCTACCCTTTATCAAACACATCTGTTTGCACTCACACACACAAACACAGAGAAAAGAGGCAAGCAAAGTGAACCCTGTTGACAAAGAAATACTCCAATTATGCATAAAAGAAGACACAGAGGCAAGCAATTACTCGCACTGTGCCAGCTGTCACAGCAGTAATGTGCTCGTGCATATGCTGCATTCCATCAATCAAGGAAGTGCCACATGTTTGCCTCTGCACAGAGCTGAAGTCTGGTGACTGGTGGAACTAATCCACCCCGAGAAGATGAGCCTCAACTGCAAAGCAAGAGTCGGCCGGGTAGTTGCAAACAACAAAATCCCACCAGGGCGTTTTCCATTTATAATAATTTTCATCTTAATCAACCTCAGTGTGAGAGATGCTCACTGGCACTAAACATCACTTTCCTCCTGCAGGTTAATGTCACAGGCAATAAAGTGGCCACAGCAGCTTCACCTGAAGATCGTATTTTGAGTTTACAGTTGAAATCAGGTTAGAAAATCAAGTTTGGTCGAAGGTGAACACGTAAAATCTTACATACACGTACTAATGACTCATCCTGTACTTCAGCCAATGCTTTAATAAACTTAATTTGTGTTTATTATCATTCCCTGTAATCCAGTATAACTTATTGACAAGTAAATTCAAAGTGTTAGTATAATTATAAGTATTTGTTGTTATCCTAGTGTTAAAAACCTTGGTATAGTACATGTATATTACTACATATCACCTGCACGTCTTGTACATGTGGCAAATTTACAATAAAGTTCCCTTAGTCTTGGATTTGATGAAATCCAACAGGATTATGGGAACTGATTCCAATCTGAAGTATTTACTTTTCCTAAAGGTTTCTTTTTAATTTAAATCCAATTGTGGTGGGAGGTGTCGTCCTTTGTCTCTTTGTCTTGAGTATTTAACTATTCAATTACTGTGTGTTTATATATTTAAACAAAACAGAAGAATGCAATGAGGACTAACTTGACATAAAGTTAAATATGTCACAAATACCTTCAAGGCATGTTTACATCTCAACACCAGTTACTTTAACTTGAATTCTGTTTATTATCATTCCCTGAAAGCCAATATAACTTATTGACGAGTAAATTCAAAGTGTTCTAAGTTTAAGTCTTTGTTGTTATCCTAGTGTTTAAAACCTTGGTATAGTACTTGTATATTCCTACATATCACCTGTATGTCTTGGATTCGACTACATCCAAGAGGATTATGGGAACTGATTCCAAACGGAAGTATATTATAGTTAAGTATTTACTTAACCTATGAATTTCTTTTCAATTAAAATCCAGTTGTGGTGGGAAGTGTCGTCCTTTGTTTCTTGTCTTGAGTATTTGAACTATTACATTACCCATTTGATCATTGTGTATATTTATAGAAAGAGACAAAATATAAGAATGCACTGAGGACTAACTTGACATAAAGTTAAATATATCACTATTATCTTCAAGGCATGTTTACATCTCTACACCAGTTACTTTAATATCTTTCAGCCATTTGTATAGGATTCTGTTTATTGCATATATCAACGTTCATAAAGCAAAATGTTATTGCGACGGATGCAATAGATCAGGATTTGAACCCATGACTCGGAATCTTTGATAACACAATCTTGTATATGGAAAGTTAGAGTGATGCCTCAGTTTAATCCAGTTATACATATATGCATTTTAATGTGGCAATATTTCTGCGATATGAGTCGGTGAGCAAATATCCTTTCTATTGCATTTACTATGATATAAATGTCCAATGAATGAATATGCAACAGGATGATACAATAAAGAAATCAACATGCAGGATATAAGATATTTCACATTTTATATTTCCAATGATTTTATCTCATTCTAGTTCAATTTATTTGTCCAATTTCTTTCAGGTGAAAATGTTGAGTTCCTCTTTATTGTGCGTCTGACTTTTTCCCTGAGTTTAAAACAGCAGAAAATTGACAATTGACAATTGACTCTCTTTTCATAAGTGCATCATGACGCACACATTCAAAACTGCATCACAATCCTGCTCCAGACAGACGACGGCCATAATGAGCGTGAGATTGAATCAACAATCTGCAGTGTTGACATGAGACTCTGAGTGTGTGATTGTGTGTTTTCCTTCAACACAACAGATTGTGTGTTTCCCTGCTGAGGTTTCACTGATTTGCTGATTTTGTGAATCATAAATCTGAACCTGTAAGGATTCAGG
Organism: Limanda limanda; assembly: GCF_963576545.1. Lineage (NCBI taxonomy): Eukaryota > Metazoa > Chordata > Actinopteri > Pleuronectiformes > Pleuronectidae > Limanda > Limanda limanda. Next base: position 4,489,308 of record NC_083644.1, read on the forward strand.
GGCAAACAGGACATACTCCAGTATCTTTACATTTGGGTTGTGTAGAACCTGATCTACTGCACGTCTGAGGTTCACAGAGATCCTGCTTCGTTCCTCCCGGGGAGAAGGAGGAGGAGAGAGAGAGGTCTGCAGGTCAGGAGGGTGCATGTGCTGCATGTCGGTGCTGTGGTAAATCACAAATCATCTTTATAACACAAGTCACTCGTTGCCATAACCTCGTTACATGGATATGAGGAGCGTGATGTTTATGAGCTACTGAAACCGTTCATGTGCACGACTGTATTCTGCAGAAACGTATTCACAGGTCCGTGTGTTTACAGTTCATATTTACAGTTAAGCAAGTTGACAGATTTTTTTTGGAGGGGGGGAATCTGTGGGCTTCAAATGTACGTGTGAATAATTTAAGAGACGGAGCTGGAGGAAGATGAGTCAAAGAATCTGGCTTGATACCCACACAAGGACGAGTGGTTAGATGTTGTGCAGGGAAATAAAAACAATGGGAAGGAAAAGATTGTTTTATTGTTTAAGAGTGAAAGAATATTCAGAAAAAAGTATTTAGATTTGAAATAAAAACTTCAGCTCTGTATATCATTTTTATGATGGATAACAATTCATAGTTTAAAACGTAAACATCTTTTCTTGTTCTTACCTCTAGTGCGAGTAGGTTTGTTTTGTATAATATCTGTATAAAAGCAATTAAAAACTTACATGACGTGTCATTCAGTGTAAACCTTTATATAGCGTACCATATTTATCCCATAATATTATGTGAGTGGTTTAATTTGCATATGACCATGATTTCCTATGTGCTGATATTATAAAAGGTAATAATATTCATATTGAACGTGCTGCGTTATACAAGGTTTTGCAGGATCCATTTTTCCATATGCAGGTGATGAGAATTCTCCATGTAAACAGCTGCGTATTTTAAATATTGAAATTTGAAATGACTGTTTCCCTTTAAGATGAATGTTTGCTTAATTTCACACGCAGAGCAAACCCACGACCTCAGTGTCCCAGTGACTCTGACTCAGAGTCACTAACCAACACAGACTGGTCCTGAAGTCGAGGTGGAAAGTGGTTTTGAAATGAATCAGACCCTTCATCCAACACCAATGAAACAATTTCAATCTCCACAAAAAGTTGGAGCTCTGCCTGACCAGCCGGTGCACGTACTCTCACCTTCACCTAAACTTTTAACAGCGTTTGGTTTCTGCTCTTCTCTTCTTTACGGTCTCGTCCCTCTGATCGGCCGCCGGGGACCGGGTGTCAGACGATGCTCTCAAAAGGTCTCCTGGAGGACAGTGATTTATGTCCTGTGCAACATAAAAGTCAAAGCTGAATTAAAAACAACAAAAATCTATCTCCACCAAATCAAAATATAGAAGAGCACCGACTCCAGGTGAAAGCAAAGAACCGATTTGTTTCGTGTGAATTTTATCGTTGACCCTGGAAATAGCGATTTAACTGAATTAACTTTTAATTAAATTTCGGGTGCTTTCAGTCAAACTGTGGCCTTCGACAGAGGAAGGAATGTGTTGAGCTGTCAGGGAGATGGTTGAGCTGTTATCGTGATTTCAATTTATTTCAATACTTTTTTAATAAATGTCAATTTGTCATGTCATCTGCTGAGGAGTTTCAGAAGTCGTCTGAAAGCAAATAAATGATGCAGTCACTTCAAGTAACACTCGAAAAGAACTTTTACCAAACGAAAGAGGAAATAATTATTATGTATGGCTATATTGTTTTTATTGCAATTTTTTAGAATTGCAATTTTTGTTGATTTTTAAGACAATAATAATCCCTGGATCTTGATTTAATTTATCAGGCGTGATGATTTTTGGTGAATATCCAAATCAAAATCTGGATCTAATCAGTTGAAATGTGGTTTTATAAGGTGACTGTTGAGCGTTGGCGGTGGTTAACACTCTATTGAGCGTCTATTCTAATCGTGTAATTGCAAATTAAAATTTGAAAACCCTGATTCGTGATTAACATCTTTATTGTTGATCATTATTCAGTAAAGTTTGTTCAGTAAGTGATAAAGAAAACTAAAGGAAAGACAGTTAATTGATTATTAATATAGTATCTGAGCTTCTTAACCAAATTCAAACTGTATTTAATTGGTTTACTGCATCTGCTTTAAATTGAGTCGAGGGCTATTTGCACTAATGGTTTCTCTCACATTGTGGAGAAGTTATGTCCTCGCCTGCAATATTTTACGAAAGTTAGGTTCTGATTATTGGACAATGGCTCCGCGGCTCCGTGTTATTACCGAGATGAGCCGTCCAACTTAGCTCATTTCCATCCAAATGTCATCTGTGATTAATCACCTCGCTGAGAGCCCCTCCACCGTCTCAGGCATCTGCCAGGACCCGGCGCCACCGCACCAGCACGGCAGCCGACTGTCAAACAGGGCGGCGGCTCGCCGGCGCCGTACAGCAGCGCCGGAGGAAATTGGACGAATGTCACCAGAGTTTCATCAAATTAAATCACGTCGGGCGGCGATATCACAGGATCTGGGAGCCCCTAAATTGAATTAGTAGATATTTCCCTCACATTGATTGACACATCCGTCACATGTCATGTTCCCCCCCCCCCCAAAAAAAAAGTTTCATTGTTTTTTGATTTCTCCATCAAACTACAAATTGAAAATGAAAGATATCTCGAGGTGTTTTTCCCCCGATGGCTCTGGAGAAAGAGTTTTGACAGTTGAATGGAAAACCCTCCTGGGAGAGGAGTCAAAAGGTTTTATTAAATTAATTCTGATACAAGTTTTCATGATGATTTCATTAAGCAGAATGAATTGCCTGCTGAATTTCACACTCTATTATTATCCACGAGGCGATAAACAATATTAGTGAGCTATATGAAGGCACTTAGTCTGTCAATCAAAAGTGATTTGTTTGAAAATTACCTGCCTTATTATGCTCGCAGTTTATTACTGATGACGGATAGGGAGATTAAAGTCAGCCCATCATGTTGCTGGTTTATGAAATATGATCCTATTTGGATAAAGAGTTAGAAGTAAAAAGTTATTAAAAAACTTTTGTGACCTGAAAATAAAAAGTCTAAATAAACAGAGGAAGTGCATTAATATGAATCAGAAGTTGTTCAGCCTCAGGAAGTTGAACTATCACCGTTTTAACTAAAAACTGAATATGAAGCTTTTTTAACTTTAGAGTCTTAAAGTTTGATTCATCATTCATAAGTTCAGATAAATCGTGTTTGTCAGATTCAACTTTTCTTCATAATTGTCTCACTATGATCAGAATCAGATGCAAAATAGCAAAATTTTAATGTATTACATTCAGAGGGTTGTTTCAACTTTTACTCAGACGCAGAAATGAGGATTTAAACTTTAAATAAATATGAATAAGACATTTATCCTGATAATTATCAAGTTCACTTGACAAATGTCAGATGTAACTTAAGTTATTTATTCATTTGGGAATATGACACTTTATGCGATGTCTGTATTTAAGGTATCAGAAATACTTTATACTACAGTACATGTGTTATATGGATAATTGTGGAGAAATAACACTAACTTTCATCTGTAAAATGAAAATAATAATGAAAAGTAGCATCATCGTACAGATTTGAGTCACTTGAACTTAGAAAAGTTAAAAAAACAAACAATTCTGAGTTGTGATCCTACAAAAAACAAAGTTGCAGAATACACTTCATACAACCTTTTAAGTCAAGTATATTTTAAACATCCTGTTTATATCTGCTCTTCCTTAACGACATGTGGATTCACAAGGTTAATTAAGCTAAAATCGCTTTTCAAACCCACAAACTTGAGTCTTGAATGTAAATGAGATTATGTTGCTGCTTCCGAGATAAATTACAAACTCTCATCTTCGTTCTCCTCGGCGCTGCAGCGACACGGAATAATAAAAACACGGTGTGGTTATCAAGGCTTCGTGGGATGAAAAGAGGAAGTATACATTCACAGCTAATTATTTCCGACTAGCAGAGTTTGCCGCAGAGCAGAAGCGGCTCTGACGTCCTGGATTGTTCATTTGTTTAAAAATATCTCAGCCACACAGGATCGGGGGGGGTTTCACTCACAGCTTTAGGATAAAAACTCACACGTAGATAAAAAACACTAAATCAGAAGGAGTTCACAAAATCGAAGCCCATCGCAGCTCCGGTTCAAGTTGAATGGTGAAATGTGCCTGAGGGCAAAAATGCTACTGTGCATTTCAAGGAGTGTGTGAACTCCCCCCCCCACCCCCCCCGGAACCTGCTGGAGAGGCCGATTCCTTTGTTTTTTTTTTACCCTTTGGACATTCGGGTTAAAGATTCAAAGACGGATAAGAGCCAAGGTTTGTTTGCTTTGTGTAGCCTTTTATTTTCCCGTTGTTTGGATCTCGGGGCGTTTTCAGACGTGAACTCCGGAGAACAGGGTTCAGAGTTTCCTCCTGAGTTTTCACATGTGTTAAAACGCAGAGTGAGAGTCTGCAGGTCAAACACGTTCACAGCAACAGAACCATCTCCAGGGCGTTCGAGACTGGAGCGGCGTGCACAGGCAGGACGGAGAAACATATACATCCTGCTGCAGAGGCTTTTATTAAAGCACATCAAACCGGCATCAGCTCTCAAATCCTCTCGTCTTTCCAAGTTGACGTCTTCCTCGGTGTCTTCAACGTGTTTGGCAGCTCTTCTTGCTGTCCACCTGACATCCGAAACATTGACTCCTTCCCTCAGTTCAAATCCTCTCTCAAAACCCACCTTTTCAGGATTGCATTCTCACTGTAGTTGCCATGCTGTTTTTACTTGCACTTTTAATTTTAATTGTTTTGTTATTTGTTTGCTCCTGTTTTAAATTGTAAAGCGTCCTTGAGTGACATGAAAGGCGCTGTGAAATAAAATGTATTATTATTATTATTATTATTCTCTCTCTCTGGCAGGAGATACTCCAGAGAATGTCCGCAGCAACTGACCCACATATTTACATTCTCCCATACAGCCCCTCTATATTTCCTTGCAATTACTTGAAGTAAATAACATATATAAAAAATTCCATAACTGCATTAGGCCTTGAAAATACTGACCTCTACAAACCGCTGCAGTCTTCCTTTGTGACACTTCCCCAGCTTGTCACCGCCGCCTCTTTCAGTTTGGTGATTGTTTTGTCAGGAGTTGAAAAGCTGCTCGATTAGGTTGAGGTCCACTGATTGACTTGGCCGGTCCCAAACCTCCCAGTTTCCTGATTTAGTCCTTTGTTGTGCTGGCACAGAGAGTTGCAGGTCTTTATCTTGCTGCACGATGAAGTCCCTCTTGATTGGTTTGGATCCGTTCCTCTGTAAATTGGCAGAGAGAAGAAAAGTTTCTGTGGACTTCTGAATTCACTCGGCTGCTTAAAGGTCGTGAGTCGCATCATCAATACAGATGAGGGAGCTCGTCTCCGGACGCCCGAGCTGCAATCCTCACCTTCACAGACGACCTTGAGCCTGTATTGGTCCAGACTTTGACTCAGGTCTTTCTCGGTGTCCTCATCTCTGGGCTTCACTGAAAATGTCCTGAGCAAATGAGAATTTGACCAAAGCTACAGGCAGTTAATTGAGCCTTCATATGGAAATGTTGTCTCCAGCAGCTCTCATGCAGGCACAGAAATGCAAATCATATCAAGATGTAAAGAAAAACTCTGCAGTGTATGAAAGCTCTTTTCTTTATCATATATAGATATCAAACGTTTGGACTCATGCTTCCCTTCATGAAAGATGACAAGTTACACAGCTGAACAAGTTCTGTATGAATAACAGTGAGGTTTTGACGTATGAATTTGAAATAACATTGTGTTCATGTTGTTGGGACCTAAATCTGTGTGTGATGTCTTCTTATGGGGACAGAAAACAACTCCACATAATGTAGTTCAATGCATTTTAAGGTGAAGTTTCCAGGTGAGGGTAAAGTCTCCAGACGTAAAGAAAGTTCCAACCTCAGCTGGTCGATGTTTTCATTAATCCTTGAGAACTTCTCTGTTAAGAAGCACAGGAAGCTACAGGAACCATGGAAAGTGGTATTCAAGTGGTTCAAATATTTAACTAAATTGGTGAAAGTGGATTTTAAATGTGATCAAATCGTTTTCCACCCCAAGGTGACAGCAGGAACATGAAAACATCAAGAGGAGGAACATAAAAAACTAATTAAGAGCTTCATCCTTGTGCCGGATGAAGCTCATCTTTGTTTTGAACGTCCTTCATCAATAAAACCATCTGCAACAAGAAGAAGCTTCAACTGATGATGATTCAAAACAACCACAAGGATTCTGCAAAAACCAATGCTGTAGAAACTCTTTCTTTCACCTCTCGAAAGAACTCCATTATGCACCGGTTTGTTTAAAGTGCAGTGGGTGCATCAATTTGTGCCAGATTCTTGCAAGGAATCCTGCGTGTCATTAGGCTCCAGCGTTTGGATTTGCTGCTTTGCGAGAGCAGCGGTGCACTGACGTCTTTGGGATGCGATCCAACTTCTCACGGACGAGAGGTTTTTTTTCGGGGGAATTAACAAGTCTCAAGAGGGAAAATGTGGAGATTTCAAAAAGCCGCTGACGACATCGAGAATGTCACAAGCAGCAATCAGCTTCAGACGTCAAGACAGAGGAGCTAGGCTTTACCTTGACAGGAAGAGAGAGGAGAGGAGGCAGATGAAAAGCAGAGAGACAGAAACCTGTCGACTGGAGCAGGGGTAAAAAAAACCTCCTGTCCAACGCTCCTCATCTCGAGTCGCCCGCTGATGAATTTGCAGAGAAGACAGAGGTGACACGGAATGTGACATTTATCATTAAATCAAATAGCCGCCGGCACAAGGAAGAAAAAACGAGAGCACGAGAGTCTGTCAGATTTAGAAAAGGACAACGAGGGGAAATGTTAAAAAATGAAGGTTTTGTTCGCAGCACGATGGTTAAATCCTCGCTGTTTGCATGAAGGTTACGTCAAATTGCTTTTATTTTCTTCTGGCTGTCGTTTGAAGGACGTGTCTGTGATGGTTCAACGCCACATTGTGGAGCTCAACGTGTTCTCTTTGATAAACGTGAGCAGACAGTGTTCACAGCCTTGTCACGACAAAGAGTTTCTATTAATTGAAATTGAAAAAAAAAACAACGCGAGTACAATAAAACATGTTTGAACATTTATCATGTTTGTGATGGTACGATTCTCTTTAGTCTTTCAATTCAGTTTTCCTCTTTGAAAAAGCCTTTGAATGAACTTGTGTAATTCAGGGGATTGTCTGCAGTTTGGAGTGTTTATTAATTTCCTTTTTAATTTCTCTTCATGTCCGTTAAAGGGACTCTTACCTTTGTTGCATTTTTACACTTTTTTTGGATAAGGTTAAATTGGTATTAATAAGGTAATGACACTCTAAAATGCAAGACAGACCCACCAGGAGTAAAAACAAACAATTATTTCACTCTCATAATATTTAGTGAAAACTTCAACCAATAAAATTCTTCGGACCGAAGGACCTTATTGGCCGACAGACCTGTCTGTTTGCTGCATGGACATGCAGGTTTTCCGTCTGCTTCTTGTGGCGCATTCGGGCCCGCGTCATCAAGGCATGTGAATGTAAATGTATATAACTTACCGAATCCATTGCTTTGGTAAACAAAAACTCACGTGCGTGCGCGGAGGCAGTAGGTTGAAGTCTGCTTGTAAATAAAGTTTCTTCAAAAAAACACCGCGGATGGGAACGAGGGGGTGGGGCATTGGAGGAAGGCGGGATGATTTGAATGTGCTGTAATTCTCAAATGCAACAAAGGTAAGAGTCCCTTTAAGGCTGTAGAAGGATATGGAAGTGTGGAAACAGCAGAAATCACATATTCAGTATTTCAGCCTTTACCCTTTGACCTTTGGTGACCCAACATGTCAGGTGGGTTTGATTTGAGACACTGGAAACCGGGTGGAGATTCAAATCAGCTTCTGGACTTTTTGTCTGTGGCAATTGGGAAGTGAAATACTGGTATTGAGAGGAATTCTAGAGAGAAAGTAGCTTTTGAATTCCTTCTTGTTCATGTTGCTTCTTCTTTTTTAACAACAAGCGAAGCCACAAAACCAGACGGTCTGGTTATAATCGGATAATCTGTAATTCATGTGTCACTTTAAAACGAAGAAAGAGGTAAATCGGTTGTCTCTGCCCAAACTTTCTTTTCAGTTTTCAGTTTGGAAAACGAAATAACAGATTTACTTTTTCCAATTTCATAGTTACACATGAATTACAGTTTTTACCCGATGATACCCAGACTCCCAAACGCTGTCGACTTTTTAAACATTTAAGTTAAAAGACAAAACCCAAGAGACGAGAAGCAAGATTCAGACGCATGTTTCTGTGTTTTTCCTCACGAAAATTATTTAAAACATGTAGATATCAAGGTTAAAATGGCATAAAAGCTGAAACTCTTAACTCTTATCTTCAACTTTTAATCTTAAACCCAAAGTTTTTCAGCGTACAGGAGCCGGCCCGGCTGTTCTAGGTGTTTCCAGTGGGCCTGTGTGTCCAGACCAGCAGAGGATTGATCGTCTGTGTGTTTTCTGCATTAACAATTATCGCTTATGATGAAAGAGCGTTGAACATCGAGTTCCTTTGAGTTAGTGGCTCATTTATTTCTCTGGTTCATGGGCATCTTATATATAGCACTGAATATATATGGAAATATTTCGCAGATATTTGACCCGAGATGCCCGTGTGTGTGTGTGTGTGTGTGTGTGTGTGTGTGTGTGTGTGTGTGTGTGTGTGTGTGTGTGTGTGTGTGTGTGTGTGTGTGTGTGTGTGTGTGTGTGTGTGTACGGACTAGCACTGACACAGAACATGTGGTGGAACCATCCATTTTAACATTTAGTGTTCTGCTCTAAATTGCTCCTATTAGTCGACTGCCTCATGAAACACAAACGCACAAAGTCATTGCTGTGTGTTGTGTTGGGAAATTAAGTCTCATTTCTGTTGTGCGTGTCCATGTATTTTAAATGTCGAACTATTTTTTTGGTAACACAAACATTGTCATAATACAAAGGCATGAATTGGGCTTTAGGATCGGTCACATTTTAAACAGGTACTGCTTTCAGAAAACAAAAAAAAACAAAGCTGAATTTGAAGAAAATGTAGAGATTCGTCTTCTTCTTATTTTATTCTTCTTCTTTTTCCTCTTCTTCTTCTACTTCTTGTTCTTGTTCTTGTTCTTGTTCTTGTTCTTGTTCTTGTTCTTGTTCTTGTTCTTGTTCTTCTTCTTCTTCTTCTTCTTCTTCTTCTTCTTCTTCTTCTTCTTCTTCTTCTTCTTCTTCTTCTTCTTCTTCTTCTTCTTCTTCTTCTTCTTCTTCTTCTTCTTCTTCTTCTCTGTTTGGTTTATTGGCGGGTGGCAACCAACATCAAGGTGTTTTACTGTCATCTACCACTGCCCTTCTCTTTCCCTTTTCATGACTTCACCCCCCCATCACCTGTACAGCTTATCCTCCTTGTGCAGTTTTTTAAAACATTGACATTTTGAGGATAATAAAACGAGGTAAAACCACTTTGAAAAGACCTTTTGTTTCCAACACCACACACTTGCCCCCGTTTGAAGTGAATTCGCTCTGTTGCCACATCTCATTTATTTATGTCCCTGTCAACATGAGACCCAGGCTGTAAAACCCTCAGAACTTTATGTTTTCAGTTGCTCAGGTGTTTGTGGTCCTGAGGCTGTAATCGCTCTTGAAGCAGCTTTTCAATCAGGCGCCCCGTGCCTCCTTCTCGTTATCACACCGTCAACCTCTCCGATGACGAGTGCAGCTTTAAAAGAGCCTTTGAAATAATCCATTAACAGAAGCCGAAGATGTTTTGTCTCCGACCTGACGCTGTGAGTTGAAGGCAATTTTCCGTCCCCGTTCCGTGTCCTTCGTGACGCAACGTATCTGAATGTTTTCTGAAAGTAATCATCTTCAAAAAAATCACAGCGAGCCGTGCACATCAATAAGAGAAGAGGGCATCTCTCTCTCTCTCTTCAAAACAGAAAAACAGAGAGCCATTTCCATCAACTTGCGATACAGAGGGATTCCGAGCAGCGAGAGAACAAACACAGAGAGTACTGAGGGAACATGATGCTGAGAGGCTCATGTCACAGTCCTTTCAGCTGCCGAGAGTCCCAGAGAACATCAGAAACTCTCGGCGGCTCGGATCAATCCAGCTCATCAAAGTGCCCGAGTGTTTTGACACATCCCCGTCCAGCCGCCCGGCTCCGACAGCGTTCCATCTGAGCCGCGTGTAAATGTTTAAAGACGCCCTCGCATCTTAAATATCTGCAGCGCATCCCGCTTTATAATCCGAGGATGATGCTAAACCTCTCAATTAGCTTCTAATTAAGACGCCTCTGAAGTAGGTCGGCAGCACCGAGCTGATCAGACTCCAGCAGACGGATCAATGCATTAAAAATGTTTGGATTAGGGAAACATTTAATCAAACTGGTGGGTTGTGTCAAATGGCCCAGTTTCAGTTTTAATGAATGTACACTGTGTGTATTTAAAGAGACGATATGAACATGTGGACACTGGGACATTGAGAAACTGGCTGATAGAGATAAGAGCTGATGGATGGTTGTCTCTGATTTGACGCCCACTCAAAAGGTGGATGTGCTTTATTATGATATTGTATTTCTGGAACAACCTGAATTACCCTGCAGCTCTTTGTTGAGCACTTTAATTTGATCATCACGCATTTCCTTTTCATCTCTCCCTCCTGATTCTCGATGTTATAATATCAATTTCTGTGTTTTCTCATCTTCATCAAATGTAAATCTAATATTCTCATTTCACTTGCTACTGAAGCACATCATCAGAATCAGGAAGACAAGAGAATTATAAAGGAGAATAAGATAAAGGCTGAATACAAATAAAATAAAAACACAAAGAACTTGCACATAATATACACCTTTAATTACCAATGGAAATTTATTTATGTATTATGTATAAGGAGGTATTGAAAAGGATGTGTAGATAAACATGCATATATTTGCTGTTATAAGAATATAAGCAGGTATGATATAGTATAATTGCACATTAGTGTGATAAATAGTAGTAAGCTAAGCACATGTAGTTATGTGTCTGTAAATTTAATAATAAGAGGCTCACAACCCCAACAGAGTTCTGGTTCACGATGATCCAACAAGTCCTGGAACTGTGGAAAATGTAACTTTGTCCATGAGGATAAAGAGCCTGTACCTTGAGGGCTGTGGTTGAGAAGATAGAGCGGGTCAGCAGATAATCAGAAGGTTAGGGGTTTGATGGCACCTCTAATCGGCGTGTCCAAGTGCCCTCGGGCAAGACGCTGAACCCAAATCACCCCCTGATTAGTGTGTGAACGGGATTTATGAGCAGGGAAGAGATGAAGAAGAAGTGAATGAATGTGTGCGTGAGAGAGAGAGAGAAGCTTTGAGTCCAGAAAAGTGCTGAAGACACAAAGTTCCAATTTATGAACTTCTGGAGCCAGCAGAACCTTAAATAACTGCAACTGTACTTTTTTCTCACCTGAGCGATCACTTAGTGGAAAATCTAAGTTATAATTACGTAACTGTCAGAACCTATACTCCATGCATTGCAATATACACATTAAAGCTCAAAGTACTTTAAATATGCAATATTTATCTATTGAATGATTCAAAGAGTCTCTGTCTTTGTGTGGAATATCTTGATATCTGTATATTTTAATGCCTTCAAACTCGACACATGCATTTTTAGGAGCCCAAGGAGGTGCTGAATCACATTTAGTGCAATTTAACCATGTGATATTTTCAATTATTATTTTATTAAACAGGCAACTAGCTGTGTAGCAGCGACGACAGGGACCCATCAACAGAAGTGACTGATTGTCCCGTTCAGGATTCTGCTCGCTGAGTCGAGCTTCACTGAACTTTGAAGAAACAGCTGAGCGGCTCTTTGTGCAGCAGCAGGTCTTCACTCTCCACACTTCAGTTACCTTTTTTCAGTTTCAGAAAGAAAAAGCCTCAACCAGCATCACCACAGTCCAAACAAGCAGGTTTACAGCGGATACTGTAGAAATTATTTATCATTTCTCAGTAGAAGTGGATTTGTTGTCCCCCCTGAAAATTTAAAATAGACATAATACTTGAACATGCCTCTGCTAAAATTGATAACAACAATTTTGTACATCTGAAAAATCCACTTTGCAAAAACACAGACCTCCACCGTGCAGCTACAACAATACAACACAACCCCCCCCCTGGTCCTTTCCCTTCAGCTCCTTTCTGCAGCGTCTCCCGAGTATTTTGTGAGCTGAAAAATAAAAAAAACAGAACTAAATATGAAATTCCCCACGAGCAGCAGTGCAGCACGAACACACAGTTACAGGCAGCATGCATAAGAAATTTGTGGATTTCAGTGACGGCTGCATCTGGGGCTTTCAGAGCTCGTATTGAAAATGAAAAAGGCATCAATAATCATGTTTCTATTTTTTATGGCATGTGTTTGGAGGAGAGTTTTCGTACGTGTTGACTCTCGAGAGAGACGACTGCTGCAATCGGCACGTGCACATTCCAGATGATATAGAGTGACATAAGCAAACAGACCAGCATATAGGATAACCGCATCTTGCTGATGATGAAAATGATACAGAAAAATTGATATTCCATCGTGGGATGTGCACATATATCCTGTTGTGTGTGTTCTGACTGGAAAATAATAAAATAGTAAACATCCCCTCCAACGTTGTTCCCCCCCGGGAGACTGGCAGTGGGTGATCTCTCTCTGTAAAACATATATATGTTCCCACTCACTGCTGGAAGCACAACTGGAAACTGGTTTGTCACATTTCAAAAAATGAGGATTAACTGAGTTCCACACTGAAGCGTATTGTGTTGGACCCACAAGGCATCAATGGAAATAGATAATTGGTTTGAAAAAGTCGTTTTTTCCTCCTTTGTTTCAGGTCCTGAATCCATTTTCAGTCACATTGATTTAAACCGTGCTTTTGTTTTATTGTTTAGAGTCAAACAATTAAATCTATCCCTGTATCTACTCAATGCTGTCTGCGTCATATAGACTGTGTGTAAAGATGGACATCAGAGGTCATCCTCCATGTTAGTGAATGGGACATGGCTCAAAAATACACCTCAAATACATACAGACTTACTTTTCACATAGTTGTACGTCAAAGTGCTCACTTTACAAAAGACAATTGGTTTTCATCAGTTATTTAAACTTGTAAAAAACAGGTGAAACGCATCGAGGCAGGAAGTAAATAAACAGAAACAAGAGAGAGAGCAGAATTTCAAAATAAAACAGGAAACACAGAGAAGAAAACCGAATGAAAACAAGGAAACACAGGTAAAGGTCAAATGACTCAAAGTGTCCAGAATAAGAAAAGTCCACAAAAAACAAAAACTCTTTATCCATGAGTCAAAACCACGACACTTTATACACAGTCTCTGATCTCCAGACTTCAAAAAGACACTAAGTTTAAAAGGAATATTCATTCAAACTTTCTGGTTAAAATGGCCAAAGCCGAGACAACAGAGCTTCTTTCCACATCCTTTGCGACAATGACTTAATTTTCGGCTGGGTAAAGAGACTGTGTTTAACTGGGAGTCCTGTCAAGCTGGTGTTTGTGTGTTTGAGTGTGGGGGGGGGGGGCGGAGCGAGTTGGAGGATTGTGTTGGTGACAACACGTTCACTCTGCCGTGCCACATGTTCCCACGCCAAAAAGTAGTTTCAGTAACTCTGAGGATTAGTTTCCCTTCACGGTCTCCAGTTGTTTTTTTTAGTTTTGCTCACAAACTTCACTTCTGTGAAAAATGAGGAAAGTTAAGAATAATTTTGAACCCAACAAATAAAAACTGTAAAATCAATACAAATATGACATTTGCACATTATTTAATTTTTGCAACCTCTTGGTTGAACTTTGATCTCATGCTGTAAATGAGCCCACACACTTTCCAGCCACAGGTCAAAAGTCCCCAAAATGTTAATATATTACAATATATCAAGCTTTTAATAAATGCAAAGTTAATACTTTATTTATATAACACTTTTTTTTAGAACAGAGTTTATAAAGTGTTTTGACAGCAAAGCAAGAAAAGTAAATAAAAAATGTGAACACATAAAAATCAGTAATATGACATTAAAAATAAATGAACCAATAAAAAAAAAAGGTGAAAAAAACACGGCAAGTCTATAAAAATAGATTTTAAGACACCTAATTAAATTAACTACCTAGATAAAGTACAGATTATGCAGTTACAATCCAACTTTAGTGCAGAATAGTCCTTTTAATTTCCTTTTGAAGCAAGAAGCTGAAAAACGAGGTGTGGCCTCCATGTTTCCTTCGTCCTCTCCACGTTGAGGCGGATCCCGCTGGCAGCGGCAGGCGAGGGGCAGGAAGTCACCGCGGTGCAACCAATCAAATCTGCCACCTGCTGTAGTTTCTTCTCAAATCACAGAGTAACGTTGTTTCCCATCCCCCCCGACTCCTTGTTAAGCAGTAGAAGGTGAAATAATGCAAATGATAAACCGTGGCCGTGATGGGCTTCCTGTGGGACGGTGATGAATCGGCGTTTCGGGAGGGAGGTGGGCGACCTGACCGCATGGCGCCGGGCCAGCAGCCTCTCTCTCTCTCAGCGGGGTTGAAACAAAGGGAGTCGCTGTCAACCTCTGAAACATCTGAGACACTCGGCTCCCTCTGCACATGTTCACGTTCCTATCGGGTCTTTGGAGGAAGCTGGATGTTATGACTCCTGAGATCCATTCTCTTGAAATGATCGGGTAAGATTTGGATGAGATAAAAGTTTTATTTTCAGGGTTTTACAGCACAGAAATCTTGTGTTCTCACTGTACGCTAGCCAAGTTTTGGGTAAAATTACCAAAGGAATTGCTCGAGTAGCCCACGACTCAGTTCCCATCATTCTTAGTAAAAGAGGTTGAAAAGAATCTGAGCGTGACGTGGGCATCTCCACTCATTCCTCCCACCTCAGACACATTTAATTTCTTCAGCAAGTGAATAACGTGCACACTCAGCTGAACTTTTGCTCTCCAGCTCATTTGCACAACTCACATTTTGCACATTTACAGAATCAGTCTTCGTGAAACTACCCGACACATAGAAAGCTTAAAAGCAATTCATCCTGAAATGTCTCTTTTTTTTAATCTCCTTCCAACCGCCGGCCCAAACTGCGGCAGGAGAATTTCTCTGTTCCTCCACATGTGACAATAAAGTGCTTGAACTTAAACAGACCCGACTACTCTCGCTGACATTCAGCGAAGCCCGTGCTTTGAGATTTACGCCCACAGCCACAGTTAAAAGAGTCCAAATCGATGAGGCCTATTTATATAGAATATTGATCCCGGGATTCACAGAAAAGCCGAAATTGTTCGTCGTGATAGCCGGAGAAAATGCAGCCGTGGCGTTTGAGAGGGATTTGTTTACGAGAGTCGGGAGAGAAATCCACTAAAAAATAAAACACAGAGCAGACGGCACGAGCATCAACAGTCCGAATCCTTCTCACCGTGCTCCCACCTCAGTGCCACCGAAGACACCAAACTACCACTCGGGAGAACCAATATAGTTCAATTTAGTAGCACTTAAATTGCACTTACTAATAGCACTTTGTAGTTTAGCTTTTTTTTTGAAGAAATAGTACTTTCTTGACTCTTGTTGTTCTGGATTTGTACCCTCATGGTTGAATGCACTTATTGTTAGTGGCTTTGGATAAAAGCGTCAGCTAAATGAAATGTAATCTAATACAATAAGCCCATTCACTATAAGAGGGTGATCCTCATGTCTAAAATCAGACCCTAAACAATAAATGCAAACTATGAAAGATTTTACAATTTCAAACAAAAATATATTGTAGGTAGATTTGTGCTGATTTGAACTGATGTAGCTTCATAGTTTTAAAAGTAAAAGATGTGGTTTCGGCCACTTGAGTCTGTCAATCAAACTAATAACAAAAGACCTAGTTTTGTGAGGCAGTGCGGGATCATGGGAGTTGTAGTCTTCACCATCCTTGCAGCAAATGGAAATTAATAATCAAGAGTGACCAATACAAACAGAAAGGAAAACAGCTGACTGGCTAAAAGTGTGTTGTTCTTACATATTACATCTTTGACTCAGTTTGTACTAAATGTCAACGGGTCAATAATCACTTGTTTTTGCTAATATCGAGCAAAACAAATACCAGTTCCATATTGTAATGGGACATATTGTTGAGTCAGATCCCTGCAGTGTAGCTGGGATGTCCCTTGTTGTGTGAGTTGTGTTATTTACTGCACATAAACAACATGTGTGTTCTCACAGGATCATTGCTGCTGGTTTATTATGGGACCAGAAATATGAAGGTGGCATAGATCAAACTTGTACATTGCTCTATAGTTTCAAGTGGTAAAGATATGTTGTATTGCTTTATACTATAAAAACAAATACATCTTGTCGTAATATATAAATATAAAAAAATCCAGTTTAATATTGGATAAAAACAATTCTGGAGAAGCTTTCTTTGGTGTTTATTTTCTCCGCATGTCTCTTCTGACAGAAACTTGCAATTGGAATCGCAGCAGCAGAAGAGAAATCTCAACCTGTACCTGTGGCTCCGTGGTCTGTAAGTTAATATCTGGCCTGCGTGAAACAAAACTGAGACTCAAACAAAATAACACACACGGAGCAAGCAACCAGCATTTTCTGAATATTTCCCCCCCCCGAAACACAGAAGTTAAATGATTTCCCTGCGCTGCGGGAGGCCAATGGAAATGATCTGATCATTGTTTCCAGCAGGAGAAATATCCTCCCGGCTGAGCGGAGAATAGGTCGGAGCCCTGAGAGAGAGATTGAATCTAAATTGCTCCAATCTGGGCGTTAGATAACAGAAGAGGCTCCTCCACACAATCACACCGGTGGTAATGACACGGCCACAGGTTGGCTGTTCATTATTTGGCTTTTTAAAAATCTTGGCCTTCTACCGGAACAGCAGCAGTCACCCTCCAAAACAGCAGCAGGGGCCCTCGGGAGGGGGGGGGAGGGCCTCTTAATCACCTGTGGCTGTTGCTGAGGTTAATCTGTATAGTTCATGGTGATGAGAGGAGAGTGGGGGGGGGTCCCAGGATCCCTTCCATGTGCTGATAGCCGCTTCCTAACAGGCAACACACACCCCACGGCACATCTTGTTTGCGTAGCCCCGCGGTGGGACCCTGTGTGTGGTGCTTGTGCCACGGACGCAGAGATAACCACACACCGACCAGGGGTTTAATTGCCTGCCTGCCCCCCCCCCCCCCCCAGTGTTGGCACGATCAGAAGAGAGGAGGAGGAGGAGAGGAGCGGTGGATTCTCTCTCTCGTGAGGCTAACTCCATCTGAAAGCAGCACGTTGAAATGACTGTAATGCAGCAGAGAGCTAAATGTGCACCAGAGATATTTCTTTTTAGTAAAAAGGGAATATTAACTGATTTCAAGATGAAGCCGCTGTCGGATGCAATATTAATAACGGCTAAAAATCACTGCCTGTGCTGTTTGCTAAAAAGCTTTAAGAGTTTTGTAGAAAGTTTGACATGGTTTTTCAGTTTTTTTAAAAAAAAATACCTAATTCGTTCCCACAGGAAGAAGCTAATGGTGGAATATGGGAGTCACCTTGTTTCAAAGAGTAGGTCATGCAGTGGGCAGCGCTGATGTCTGACCACCTGCCACAGTCCAAATCCCATTTTTTAAGTAATTGTTTTAACCTTTTTAAGAGAAGTTGAGCTTTTATTTTAATTTTTACTTCTTCCAGACTCTCAAAAAATCCGTTAAAAAGCCTAACAAAAGCTCCAGGACTTTTTCCAGGCAGCAGTTGGTTTCCTGAAAGATCCTCGGAGACGGACGTCCAGGAATCAGTGGGTGTCCGTGGATGAGAAGGGAAAATGCCACATGCACAGTTTGTCTCCAAAGCCCTGCAGGGGGAAAAACAGATCCATAATTTATTCATAGGGTGTGTGCATAGAGATGTGTCATCGTATTGTGCGTCGCTATTATGAATATGATGTGATTATTTTCTGATTGCCACGCTCCCATGGGCCGAGGTCGTGCAACTTGTTGTTTATGTCGGAGTTGGAACAAGAAATTAAAAAAAAACACCTCTGCAGAGAAAGTTCTGTTTCAACTGTGAGCAGAGAAATGGCAATAAATATTCAGAGACTCAGAAAAGTCAAATGAAAATGTCTCGGAGTGATTCCTCTCTGTTCTGCTGCTCTGACAGAGTCGGCACCAAAAGAATCTGTTTTATTTTGTTGTCAAGCTTTTATGTTCTTTATCCATCGTGCCTGACAAAGAGCGAGCGAGTGTTTCTCTTTTGTTTTTCACAGACAAAAGGGATCAAACATGATTTTCTCTGTTAACAAACAAGTTGACGTGTTATCTCCTGCCTGCTCCAGTCAAGGAGAACCACAGGCGCGTTTAAAGATGGACGATGACACGTTAGCCTGGGAAAGTGAAGCCAAGACATCCCACTCGCCCCCCTGGTGGCGGGCTGCAGTATAGGTCATATACCAGGCCTCCTCTCTGTTGGCAAGTGGGGCCAAACTAAAAGGTCAAATCACGCGTTAACGAATAAAGGGTTTCTGCCATTTTACGTATTTCTCATCACACTGATGTTTGTTAAAGTATCAATAATTCAAACTTGTGTTGTTTTCATTATAACAACTAGTCTTCCAGAGCTTAAACCTGATGGTACACAACTGTTGGGTCTCCATATAATTGTTTCTATATAAAGTGCCTTTAGATAACATATATTAGGATTTGGAGCTGGACAAATAAAACTGAATTCAACTGAATTTTAAAACGTCATGTGTCTCAGTGAGATCTCGACAGGGTGACTCATCTCCACGATCACGACTCCGCCCACTCTGGCTCTAGATAGCGTCACCAACTCAAGATGGCGCCGCCTGTAGATGGAATAATGTGTAGTCCATGTTTATTAACAGTCATTGGCTAAAATTGAGGAAACTACAAAGTAACACAGAGCAACATTGTTTTTAAAACACGTAAATGAGCCTTAACTTTGCTCTGGGTTTCATGGCGTCACCCGTAGCAGGGATGATTAGTATAATTTTTTAATTACGTCCATCTTTATTTACAGTGTAAACTCTGCTCCCTCTCTGTTATGTATAAATCATGCCCAGTCATAGAATCTTCTCAGATGATCTTCACTGTATCCAGTGAAACTCCTGTTCCTAATGTTTATTTTAATAACATTTCATGGCTGAAAAATAATCTTCAGTCAATGAAGCGTGAGTTGAAATATTTCTCCATGAGCCATTATTAAATTTAATTGTCTTTTACAGCCAATGTTCTTTTGTTATTTCACTAATGTTGCATCCACAAAAGTAAAAGCCTCATTTATTGTGCCGTACACGATTTAGAGCTAAAGCAGTAATGAAGTGTGTAAGATGAGCCACTGCTCCGTCAGCGCTCGGGTGCAAAAAAAGTTCAGCGACGGTTTCGAAAAACAGGAAGAATGTTTTTATAGAAATGGAAATTATAGATATCGCTGTAATTGGAATAAAACTGTAGCACATCCACTTTTAATCTTAAAAAGAATAATTATCAAAAACCCAAGTGATCTTAAAAAGCATGTTCTCCTGAGCAAGTTCCCTCCGAGCTCATTTGTCGAACGTCATTAGCTTATTTGGTTTCCCCTCCCTGCGTAAATAGAGCGCATTAATCACAGGCTGCATTTGCATAAAGGAACCACCGGGTGCACTCTGCTGAGGTAACACAGAATACAAAGTGTCGGACGATCTCAGCGGAACAATCCCAGCCTCTTTGAATCTCACATTTAAACTGATCAAGTGTCAGAAACTCAAAGTGGCCCTTGAGGTCTTTCATCCACATCAAAGCCAAAAAGGTGTTCGAACAAAATGGGGATTTGACACCTTTTAGAAAACCATTACAATAAAACTCTATGAACCCGAGCATTTGCTGTTATTAACGTAATTATCTTGTTGAAGGTGGTAATTATATCTTTTTTCAATACAGTCCCTTCCCATTGTGATATAATGGCTAATTAAAGGCATGCTTCTTAAGTGGAGAGCGTGGATCCTGTGGGACCGGTGGAAACAGAGCAGCAGATAAGATTCCTCTTCAAAGTCTCCTCGGTGGTAATTAAAATATTTCCTCTTGATTACATCACCGCATGTGTTCCTCCTGCTCCTCACAGTCCAACACAGCTTCATAGGTTCGGCTCTCGTATATAATATATAACTTGAGCATATGTCCAGGTTGTTTCTGTGGTTTACAATCCTGTCATTGAGCTTTAGGGCTTCAAATGAAACCACCACACTGAACTATTCACTGGAAATAAAGATGGACGGCACCTACTCAGTTCCGGATATGGGTGCCGCCATCCTGATTTCATTTGGGACCAGAGTCTGTGAATCTCTGTGTAAAGCTCCAGCATCGAGGTCCTGTCCATACAAGAGTCAGCTCCAGCTGTCAATCATGACTCTTCACCCCATTTTCATAGCATCAATTAACTAATTTGAAAAAGAAGATAAGATTTACCCGAATTTGCTCCATTTCCCATTCACTGACATGCAGGAAGATGGGGTTGTGACAACAGCCAACCACCAGGGGGCGACCAAGATGATTTGGCGTCTCTTACAGGGCGCTGTCATATCGTGGATATACAATCGTTGCACTGAACATATCTGAACACATGGCTGATGGGAAACAAACGATGAAGAACTGTGAGCGAAGCAGTTTCAAAGGGTAAAAGAGTAAATGTTGAAGGGTAAGTTTCATTATTCTCTGGACGTCGGGGGTTTCCTCAGTCGCTGGGCTCCTTCAAACATGAAGAGTCATGTGAAGGCTCCATAAAGATATCCATCGTTTCTCACCTTTTATGTTATAATGTCAAAACGTAAAGACTCCTCAGCGTAGGCGAAGCTCAAGGTGAACGCGACCTTGAGTCGTATAGAATCAGGTTTAATCGCTGCCACTGCAGCTGCTCAGCTGTTCCCTGAGCATCCACACGTAAAGCCACAATTATTCAGATTTTAAAGAAGCTAAATCTAATTTCTTATGCTCTGATCCAGAGTCTTTCTGCAATGGAACGGCTTTTGATGATCTGATGTTCATCTGAAGTTGTGAGGTCGGCCTTTTCCCACAGTCGGCTCAAATTGCCCATCTACACATGAGCGGTTCAGAGGAAATGATGCGTGTTGTTTGTCGTTTCACCTCCTGGATGAAAACCGCTCTCACTCCTGCAGAGCTGAGGCTCCGCTCCGGTGAATCCAACACTCGTTCATTGGCAAAGCACAGGGGGGCTTTTATTAAACATTAATTTGTCTAATTTGTGCATGTTCACATGGAGAGAACGGTCGTTTCTGATGTTCAGACACGTGTTTTTTATAATATCGCAGGTAGAAACGTAACAAAAAGGCAGACTCCACAATGACTGAAGACAATAACAACAATAAACTTTATTGATAGCGCTCGCTGAAGGTGCTTTACATAAAAATGTAGTTAAAACAGAACAGTAGCTTGAAAGCAGAACATGTTAAATGTGTTTTGAGTGGTTATTTAAATTTGTCCACAGGGGAGACATTTCTAATATACATCAGGAGATTGTTCTGAATCTTTGGTGCGTATCAGAAAGCTGCTTCTCTGTATATCCCCTCCTAACCTCCTCCTTTTGTTCACTGTCCCCGTAATTTCCTGGTAAAACTCCACGTGTAATATATATGAAATAAAATCTTACTCCCTGTGGAAGAATGGGGGAGAAAAAGCTAAATATTAACATGACTTTTTCATTAAAACGTGATTTTGTTTGACTGCTGTAAACCTGAGTAATGTAAACCTACTCCGCTGAGGGTGGCGAGTTAAACACACGCGAGCAGCCGACCAGGAGTCAACGATGCCTGTAAGCATTCGACCCATTAAAACTTGCTTTATTTTCTTTCTCAAGTCCACGGCCACCTGGGAAAATTACATGCGCTGTGAGTAAGTGATTTAAGCAGCGGTGAGAGGAGGCGGAGGCTTTTACTGAGTTACCTCTCAGCACCTGAGTGGTCTGGAGGATCTGAGAGTAAATGAAAAAAAAAACTCATCTCCTAAATGTGCGGCAGAAACTCGATAAATCTTAAAAACACACGCTGATCGGATTCGCCATGTGCAGAGTGGGGCTGTTTTCAAACTGCCATCGAGACGGCCTCTAGGAAACTGCTGCTGGTGGAACGGCTCCGGCCTCATTGGATTGAAAAAAAGAGAAAGAACTCCATTAAGTGAGCAAATGAGAACACGATGGGCGAGAGTGTTTTTGTAAATCCCATCGCCAGACTAGTAATGGTGGCGCTCTGGAATTTCTGTTCTCTCCTGCAGGAACAAAGAGACAAATGGGTTCAGCAGATATTCACGAGTGCCTCGGTCAAGTACCTGCATGTGTGATTTCATGATCATGCTTCCTCATTTGAAAAGGCAGAGACTTCATGTGGGACTATGCGATGAAACCCAACTGTATTTGTACAGCAACCCTGTTTTATGTCTCGTTTATAATATTGAAATCATCAAACTCCTCCATGAAGCGAAGGCCAGATATGAGGCTGCAGGTTTTGTATGCATTAATTGCACAAGGGAAATGAGACGTGGTTGATGAATTGTGTTTCAAACATATATTCACGTGTGTATCTTTTTCCGATTGATCGTCGTCTCAGCTCAGACGGGTCGACTTGTTCGTCTCCTTGTGATTTGCTATTCCTTCTTTCCCTGTGTATCAAAGAGCTCCCTTTCTTTCGGGTTGACTTAGCAGACTCATCGTTAAGGATGTCAAGTATTGATCTGTTGTCTGATCTTTCATGGAGTGCACTCAATTCCAGACTGATAGACTCCCGCGGTATTACCAGGGAGCGGACCGACATACAGAAGTGGAGCAGGAGGTGTTTGAGAATAAACTCCGGGCTTCATTGGTCTATAATAGTTGGATTAAGCTCTCTTTGGCCTGGATCCATAGCAACCACTGACCCCCAGGCCGGGTCACTTACAGGCCAGTCATATATTACAGTTGTATGACTCCACCAAACAGTGCAGTTTCACTCTATTAGTCTTTCCCCTGAATTTAAATGAGGTCACAGTGACCTTTGAGTGGATATGGGAAAAATATGTTCAAGAGGCAAGAAATCATGGAGACCTTTGACCTCCCAATTCTAATCAGGTTGTCCTTGAGTCTAAATGAATGTTTGTGGTAGATGTAATGAAATTCCCTATGGGTGCTCCTGAAAATATCACATTCACAAGTATTTGAGGTCACTGTGACCTTGACCTTTGACCATAATCCACTCGTCCTCCGCTGCAACTGAACCTTTTATTCTACTTTGGGAGAGGCATAGAAATATGTGTTCTCAAATCGTGTCTCCTCCACGCCACACGTGTCTATTGAAGCGTCTTGAGAATCAACTTCATGTAAATTGTGTTGGACCGGAGACATGTGGACGCTACATGACACAGACCCCCCACCCTGCAGTTGAAGTGCTCGGCTTGTGAATCGTCCACGTGGTTGAACGTGAAGAAGCTCTCGACGGCTCCAAGACGCTGACACGATGAAAAAATCCAGAGCTGTGATTATAACCTCATCTGGAAAATAAAAAAAGGCTTTGTATGGATTTCTAATGCAAGAAGTGTCATTTGTCAGTGTTTGATGATTCGTGTAATTTGTTTTAACTGCTGCACTGACTTTTGCTTTATGCTCTGGATACGTGGAGCGGGTGTGCGCCCGTCATCAGCACCTCTCGTTACTAACGTCATTATCAACTCGGATCGTTTTGATTAGAAATGCATAGAAATAAAACGTCTATTCTCCCTCGTGTGGAGATGCCAAGATTTAAAAAGAAACCGGTGTTCCTGTGGCTTATGAGCTGTTATCTTTAAAGCCTTTCCCTCCAGCGTGTGGAAAACAACGAGGTAACCTTCAGGAAATGGCGCAGTCCTGAAGAGCTGAGGTAAAAAGAAACAACCACTACGAGGGACTCCAGCCCAGTAGAGCTTTGAGTTCATGTTAGAATGATGCCAACAACAATAACATCCACAACATTAGCATTCCCATATTGTGCCTGCTTATTAGCACTGGACAAAAAGTCAAGCTGCAGCTGTGATGCATATTAACAACAATAAAATGCAATAAATGCACATGGGGAAAATATGAATACCCTTACACATGCACTTTTAAAACTAAGGAGAATATTAGCATGTGAGTAATTGGGTGAAAATAGATGTTTCACCTCCAGATGAGAAGAGGATCAGGAGAGAAGACGCCTCTTCAGACAAGATCTCAAGGATGAGAGGTGAAACGTCAAAGTATCTGAACCCAACTCCTGTTCCCTCGGATTCACCTTCCCTCTAAAGACACTGGAAGTTAAGGAACCAAAGTTGAAGTCAGAATGAGGATGTGTGTCTCTGTGTGTGTGTATGTGTGTTTGTGTGAGAGGAGAAACCCAAACTGGAGCTGTGACAGTACTCTGACTGTTGCCAACATTCACATCCACTGTGAAATGCGAACAGTCTTGGAGGCTGGTGTCTGAGCGGGAGGAGATAAATAGACCAGCACAAACAAACAGTTCACTCGGAGCTCGAGGCTCGAGGCTCAGTTTCCTGGGCTCCGTGTTGTCCTCATGTTTGTGTCTTCATCTGATCCTGCTGGAACATGGTCTTAGTGAGACCCCCTTCAGGCTTAGTGCTACTTTAACAACTAACAATGACTGGAAAGCCATCCTAATAAGATATGCTGGTTGAACACGTTTAGCCACCTGAAGGACATAATGGGGACATGGATTAGTTTTAGAGCCATCGATGACTGGAGGTCTTATACCTCCACCAAGGAGGATTTGTTGACGCCCCTGTCCATTGGTTGGTTTTACATGAAACTTGGAGGAAGGATGGGACATTGGCTCACTCAGAAACCATAACCTTTTGTTGTGGTTCAGGATCCAGACTCTTTTAATGGACGTTTTTTGACATTTTTACCAATTTCCTAGGGAATAAATAAGAGATCTCATTGAGTAATTGAATCATACATAGATAACTGATATCTACGAGTGAATGTAGAGTCCACAGTGAAGGGAGGCGCTCTACTGAGTGTTATTTTAGTCAACTATGTACAACTGTTGATACAGTCTGGCTTTGTTTGGTGTCATCTCTAGACCAGACAGACAAAGAGCTAGCTTTCATTAAACGTCAGTTGTTCTATGATTCCTCTCTCAACAGGAGCTGTAGAACAAACAGTTTCACAGCAGCTGCAAAAGCCAAGTTGGGCAGTGTCTTAGTTTATCTTCATCTGTTCCCTGAACCGATTGTCCAAATCTACTGATGTGAAAACTCTCTCCAGCCTCTTGCACAACTTTGACAGCAGGAAACAGAAACGTCTCGGCTCCAACCAAACCAACGAAACCATTAAACTGCAAAGTTTCCCCATGTTACACAGACAACCGGGGGTTTGTCCTGACTGAGCATCATTTCCGTAACCTGTTCCTCTCACTGTGAACACCAATCAGCCACATCGTTAAAACCAGGGAGCTCAGATCTGCCCACATCAAGCCTGAAGAACGTGGGAAGACGAGCAGCCAAAGGGACCAGACTGAGACCGAATCCAGGAGCCTCCTCACGCAGGGCGCCGGCTCGCTTCACTTTATGATGTCTACATTTTCCAGTGGAAATAAAGCGTCTCCTCCTTTGTGTTCAGCGACGTTGGACATTGACTGTGAAAGTTATTTTACAAAGCGACGGGTGATATTCAGCCTCATCCGCACAGAGAAGTCTAAGTAAGGTGGAATGCCTGGTTTGGCTGATAGCTTTATAACCCTCCTCTAAATGCTCTGCTTGTCCCTCTTGACTGGCTCTGCAATTTTAAACGTTTAATGGCTCAGCGCTATACTTATTAATGTTGGCTATTTTCCCATCTGAGCGGACTTGGATCCATCGATGCGCCACGGTTCATGTTCTCCTTCCTTGCTTGCTTTTCCCTTTTAATTTGTGACAGAGCATTGGCTGTGCTTAGTCTCACAGTCAGAAATTCGAAGCCGCTCGTGTAGAACAGAAAAACCATTTCTCCGTGTTTGCTTTATGCTGTATTACATTTTGCCTTTTTGGAGGATCATAAACTTCTGTAAGCATTGTATATCTCTCATTATATCTCGTAAGCGCTGTTGCGGGAAAGTGGAATTCTTCACAGTAATGTGATGAGGACACGGCCGCCTTTAAAAGCTTCTACGGCGCATCACGCTAAGAGAAGGAAATTGCAAGCGATGAGTGTGTCAGTCTCCCGCTACGACACCTGTTTTGCATAATTAGTTGTTGGTACCTCATTAACAGATATGTGGAGAAGCTAGTCGCGTAGCACCTTAATGCATTAGGCTGCAACAATCAAGGTCAGCTCAGAAATTAGTTTAATCTGTTACTGCCTGAGACATGACAGATACTAGGACATCAGGTAATTGCTTCTTTGGAAAAAAATTGAAGAGTTCTGTGAAGTTAGTCATCCGCAAGGATGAATATTATAAATTGCAGACAGGAACAAATTAACTGGGTTGATAAATTGGGTTCCTGTCAGGAGCAGCGGATGTGAGTCCGTTCCCAGCGTCGATGATCAGTCAGCTTGATGGTTCAGAACAAACAGGGAGGAAATGGTGATGCTGTTCTTAAGTGTCAAATTTAAAAAACAAAAACACCTGTCCATGAAACTGATGACGGTAAAGAATGGCTTCATATTTTTTTGCGTTGCTCAACAGCCGGAAGATGAATGGCGACCGAAGCAGAGATTTATCACCGGATCCCAGAGGAACATGGTGGAAAACAACGTGTAGAGAGACTCAGAGTTACAGACTGTAAACAAAGATGGACGACACGTGTCCTTCCTCCTGAAATCCAGACGTGGGGCCAAAACATCCCAGATACAAGCGCTGCCATCTTGGGTCTCGGTGTTGAGAGTATCGCTGTTGCTATTGTTGCTACTATGAACCAACATCCCATTTAACACCTCTAATAACCTCTGTGATGGAGCTGGTCACATTCTGTCCTGCAGCCACAAGGTTCCATCGGTCAGGAGTAATCCCTGACCCACATTGTTCAGCCGCCACAACACCCTCCGCCCGAGGGGATAGAAACAAAGTACAGATCAGAGTTTCTGGGAAAATACTTTGTTATTCTATGCTATTAGTAATTCTGTCTTTGCTAGCAAGTCTGTCTCTTTCAAAGACCGTCTCCACGGGTTGACGCAGGGCCGCGGCACTTCCTGTCCCCTCTCTAAACGAACACTGATGTTTATTGAAGATCTTTTTGGCTCCGGTTGAAAAGTCATTATAAAAACTTCCAACATAACTCAGCAGTATGTTGAGGTCTGGTAAGCGTGGCCCAGATCGATAGAGGGAATCAATTCACGTCACTGTCTGCATTAGGCGACGGTAAATGTAAAGCATCCTTTCAAACAGAGGGGGAGGAACCCAGTGAAGAGAGGAGGGTCTGGTTCTCTAAGTTTGCTTGAGGTCAATGAGGACGTCTTCACACCGGAGGACGGGAGGCTCAGGTCCTCACAGCTCCTCCCCCTGACCTGAATCCAACGCGACACCTCGGCTGAGCTGAATCCTTTCTCTTTATTTGTCCTCTTGTTATTTTTCACTGTGTTGAATCCATCTCACTTTACCAGAATGTCCTCGGTTGATACTTCATCACATCGATCCAGTGTTTGAGCTACTTTAGTTCTTTTTGTGTTGTGGTCAAGGAGAATTATCAAGAATTTTTATATCGAAGTGCTTAGAGCTAGAGTTTGGAGCAAAAGTTCAGTCAACTCGAGGATTGAACTGATTCGATTTTGGTGGTCAAAGGTCAAGGTCACTGTGACCTCAGGGAGCAAATGTTTTTGACTTGTGAAAGCGATATCTTGAATACTCTTCTGAAGAATCCTTTCAAATCTGGTCCAATTTGCACTTGGACTTGGGGAGAAAATTAGAATTAGGTGTTCAAAGGTTGAAGGTTAAAGTCAAGGTGTCTGTGACCTCACAAACGTTCAGTTAGACCACTGATGAAATGAACATGGTATAATTATAGACCACAAACATTTCAACTTAGCCATAAAACATATCAGTTGCCAGAATAACACATTTAATTAAAAATACTTTAATACATTACTAGTAATTGTTTAGCTGATTTCTTCTTTATTGATATATCAAATAGTTTCTTTCATAAATTAGACATAATCCTGGTGGTTACATGTTTCCTTCAAAACACACAATACTGTATATATTCATACTTAAAGCTTGAATTTTTTGTGACATTGGCCACAAAAGCTTCAACATCTTCATGTGTATATATTTTATTTCTATTTACATTTTTATATTCTATTTTATCTTATTTCATTTTTTGCTTGTAATATTTTGAGCATTGCCATGAGAGAGCCTATGACCCAAGAATTTCATTGCAAGCGACTGCTTCATGTAATCGTTGTGCATATGACAATAAACTATTGAAACATCTCCTGAGATCCATCAGAACTTTAACTTCTGGCTTTACGGTTTCATTGTGATGCAGCAGCCGTGAATCTGAACGGGTCGGCACACACCGGCTGACCCCCCCGAGGAAATGCTCTTCGTTGACCGTGATTGGCTGCTTTGGTGAACTGGGGAAATGGAAATTCATGCCACGTTATCGACTTTATTGTTATTGTAAGAGCAAAAAAGAAAAGGAGATGGATGTAGAGAGAGAAGCAGAATGCACATGAAGCAACCCAATTATGTTTAGGAACTTAGTAACAGGTTTTCTAATTGTGTTGTCGTGGCTGCTGTTTTAATTTCAAATGAACAACCAAAACTTTAGTTAAGGTTTGGGAATTATCGTAAATGGAGAGAATGTTTCCTCTTTGATTTTCGCTCCTCTCCCTGAGCGTCTGTTCTCTGTAACTCTGGTGAGTGGCCTCGATCTCCTGTGAGAAGAAGTGACTGAGAGTCACAGCTTCGACCGTCACAATCAGGAGTGAAGCTGAAATGTGGATATATTAAAAAGACTCAGAAGTTTATTAAAAACCAGAGTTTATCTCCAATAATCAGCAGGAAACCTTTAAAATATGAAGAGCTCAGAAAACAGGTTTGGTGGATTTGTTATACGTAATATATGAATCTACACTCCGAGCAAACCTTTCCACAGTAATTACAGGTTCATTATTGAAGGATCAATTATTTTTTAAAGTTGCTTCATCAACTGACAAGAGGTCAAAAGTTTCCCCGGGTGAGATTCTGAATTAGACGCAAACTAATCAGCCTTTCTTGGATCAGAACATTTATAATTCACAGCCTTATAATTGGCAAGCAAAACAAAATAAAGTATTACGACCTTTGCTCTGGGATAGAAGTAAAGCATGAATACTGAAAACATTTAGAGGAGGAGCAGTATCCCCCTAACGACTGCATCTATCCACCAAGGGGGGCGTACCTTCAGTTTCTTTTTTTATTCCTGTCTGACAGATTAAAGGAACACTGATTAATTGGTCTCTCTGATGCTTCTTCTAATGAACAGTGAGGTCGGACCGTCGGGGGCAAATTAGCCGGATCCTCTTTTTTTGCAGAACAGAATTAATGAAACCCCTATGGATTCAGTTGAAGTGTGCCATATATCCTCGCCGATGCCTAGCACTCGCTGCGGTTCTTACAATATTTGCCCGAACTGAGAGTGTGAGGGTTCAATAGTTAGCCCTTGTAACGCAGTAAAACTCCCATTAATGAGATTATCGGGCGCTAATGAAACTTCCGCTGTGTCATTACGTCTCCAACATTGGACCATAAAACACAGGGAAGGAAACTGGGAGGATTTGAGCTTCTCCATGTGTTAAGCTCTGAATTAGAGCATTAGATCTGTTTAATAGATTTTGCCGTGCCGAGTATTGCACCTTCAGTCACTGCACACCCGATATTCACATAAACTGAAGTCACGCTACTGTATATAAATAATTCCGTTAACCTCCAGGCTCCAGCGCTTTCACCTTTAGCGAATCTGGGGGAGCAGGAGATTGATGCAGGATTTAAAAGAGCAATGTGTTTTCACACCATGAGGCTTCCAGGACTGGTGTGACTGCAGCTGTTAGTTGCACAAAGTAAAACACAGCGTGTAAACCTGAAAGAGATGTGATGCAGAGGAAGGTAACATGTTTAATAAGAGGAGCAGCCAGGGATCAGTCTGGGAGGAGACCAGTCACCAGTCACCAGTCAGGGTTATGGAGTAAACACAGTATGTAGAATATAGAATCATTAAGAAAAGAAGGAAAAATCAAATGAACCTAGTGGTTGATGTCTGTTTTGGTCTGAGGGGAAATGTCCGGCTCCTCAATCCTCCTCTCCACTGGTTGGAGTTGGTAGTTTGCAGTTGGATTAAGTAGCTTTTCTACAATACCCAGTTGCCTCCTTTGATTTGAAGAACAGAATTGAGAGTCCATCCATCCATTATCTACATTATGAGCGTCGGGGGAGCCAATCCCAGTTGAAATGGGATGAGATGCAGGTAACAATCTGGGCCGGTCAATTTAGTGTCTCATGTTAACCAAAGCTTTGGACGGTGGTAGGACCTCAGAGTTCTTTGAGGGAGCCCATGTGCATGCACAGTCCAACAGGAGGGTTCAAACCCACAACCTTCTTGCTGTGAGGTGTAAACCACTGTATCACCATTACCACTACCCTAAAGTTACGGGCTGTAAAACAATGGACATGTTTGATTTGTCAGTATTTAGCTCAAACCCAACAACTCTGATACAACGTATTACCTTTAGCCGTTTAAAAGGAAAGAACTAATCATTTTAATGATGTTCAAATGCTGCTAAAGGTTAGTTAGGTTTAGAAAAACTGATTAGAGTCACCTGACCTATACCATCAGAATTTCTACAGCCACTGCAGAGGTTTTTGACATTCGTTTGATTAGTGAAATGACTGATGTCGTCTCCTATGTTTAACTAAATTGAAATTACAGGTTATCTATGGGGTCAGATTTCATTGGAGGATGCTGGAGGAGGCAGGACGACCCAAACCGTTACAACATTAGTTTCCAGTGTCAAAAACCTGAACTTATCCAGCCTGCTATTCTCTCTGGCTCTATATTCCTTTTGGTGATCCGTCCCCTCGCAAAGAACTGCACATGACTTTGACGAATTTGAAAAACAAAACCTCTAATCCTGCCTCTTTCTGTGCAGACTACAGCTTCACACACTCGCTGTGAGAATATGAGCAGGATGTCTGACACGGTGGTTCAGCGGAGCCGGAGCCGGTCGACTGGAAATAAATTATGCATCCGAGGCTAAAGCCGGGGCGTCCTGCCTCCAGGCTTTGTTGTCACAAACCAAGAAACAAGCTGGTTTTAGTATATGTTTTTTTTTTCTAACAAACACTTTTCTAGAAAGAGCAGAGGAGAAATAACTCAGGCCAGAATTCATGTGACAGCCGAGTGCTGCTGGTTTAATAATGTGTCGTGGAGCAAAGGCTGGATTTGCCACTGACAAATATTCTTTGCACTTAGCCGCTGCATGAGGAGTGGCAGCACAAAGTGGCAGCATGTTGTGACCTTATGAATAGAAACTTTCCAATGCCCACAAGTCATAATAAAATATACTGGTGAAGTCCTCTCAACCGAGGGTGGGGGGGTGGGGGTGAACTGCAGAAAAGGTTCAGCCATTTGTCCCTCTGCTTTGTGGCAGGAT
This sequence comes from Limanda limanda, assembly GCF_963576545.1. Classification (NCBI taxonomy): domain Eukaryota; kingdom Metazoa; phylum Chordata; class Actinopteri; order Pleuronectiformes; family Pleuronectidae; genus Limanda; species Limanda limanda. The sequence goes on from NC_083644.1 coordinate 4,520,970, forward strand.
TCAGAAATTCACTCTTAATAAATTTGGATGAATGGATTTAAGAGTTATCTCTTCTGTGCTGTTGCAAAATTTCGCAAAAAAAGTTTGGTCAGCTTTAAATTCAAGTGCAGCCTCAGTTAATTGGTTTTCTCTCCGGTCAAATAGCCAGATAATTAAAACCTTAAGGCCGGCGTTTTGATTAAATAAAATTTCATATCAACAAGACACGATGTGCACTTTCTAATGCGCCTTAAACTTAATGTTCTTCTTTTTTTATTATTAAATGATCATTTCAGTGAAGAGTTTGTTCAGCAGGAGAAACTCATCCCTGGTTAAACTTCGGATTATTATTCAATATTACTTCACGTATGTCGGAGCCTATTTGGTGATAATCATCCAAATCCACTTTGCTTCATTCACACCTTATAAGCAGAGCATATTCAGAGCAGTTGTGTAACTATCTGTATGAAGCCTGTATGGAATAAGAACGACATGATAGAGCAACTATTTGTGTTGGCGGTGAATATGCTTTCTTTAATGGAGCCATTAGAGACCATAACGTCCTCCAGATAGAACATAAAAACAGATATAACCAGGCGGCTGCAGCACACACACACACACACACACACACACACACACACAAATGGCCATTCAGATTCCAAATGGACCAGCGTTTTTCTTCCACTACATAATGTCTTTTAATGTTGCACACAGCAGGGTTCATATGCTCGTCCCTTATATCCCATCCTGTAGTTTACTGCAGAGCTTCCTGCCTCACGGCCTTCACCGTACAACACACTGCAACACACACTTCTGACAGCACCACTGTAATGTAGTGATGTGTCGTTCGTGAACGATTCGTTCATTTTCTCGACTGGGTTTTCAGGTGGAGTCTTTGGATCATTTTTCACGTAACCTGCATTGGTTTAGTAGAGGAAACAGTTACCTCATTCCCTTTTGCGTGACCGCTGTTTTAGAAAAGACGTGAATGATATTCGTGCACAAGTCATACTGACTGGTTTTGTTATTTTCACTTTACACTTACAGTTTAGTGCAGTGTAATTGTTTGCCGTGATATTTAAATGCCAGTGTGATAATAAATGACCATTTCAAATCACCCAAACTGTCAATGAACGAATGACTCGAAAAAAGATTTGTTCATTTTACTGAACCAGATTCAAAGAACCGAGTCTGTAAAATGATTCGAACTTCCCATCACTACAGCACAGTCGGTCCACTTCAGGGAATACACGTAAACACCGTGCTGGATCGGGCCGGCAGACCACAGCCTGTGGAGGTTCCCTGCTCGAAACTCACACAGGTCATTGGGTGAAGACATGTTTCACTTTGATGGTGCAAGTAAATTCTGGAGACATCTTTACCTGCAAAACATTGGGCCTCGGGTGGAGAACAAAAAGCTCCCAGAGTCACACTGGAAGATCCTGCAGTGGGGCGGCTCTTTAATTTGAGTCTTGCTTTGGTTCCTCCCGGCTGTTACACGTTTTTATCTGTTGCGACTCCATATAACCGAGAGGGTTCGTATCTATGTGATTTTTGTCAGAGTCTCTCCAGTGCACTGTGCATTTTTTATGGCTGGAGGAGCTGAAAGAGGAGGGGGGGGGAGTGGAGGACCTCGATCCTCTGTAGCTGCAGTTTATAATAACAGGGTGCAGCATGCGACGTCGCAGAGGCAGGACCCACACTGAGAGCTGTCATATGGTGAGCGCACACGCCGTCCATAAACCCTGAGGGGGGTGCAAATGATAAAACCCTGTTTTGTGGTATTGCGAAGGAGAGTTCTCCCATTAACTTTGGTTTGATTGCATATAAACACGGCAGGCGGGCGGCACAGAGCTTGTTTCCAGAGATCCCTCTGGCTGGGCGCTGGCATATCTGCAGCCAGGAGAGGTAGGTTACATGGCCGGGAGCGATGCAGCCTCGGCCACGGGATGGCAGCCGGCACAGACCAGTGTCCGGTGCCAGGGTTCTGGGTTTATAAAGGGAGGCAAATGTCCCTATTACAGTCAGACATCCTTCCTCAGCAGCCGGCTGAGATCTGGTAGTCCTCTCCGTCTCTGTTCGGATCGGGCTCTTGCTCCAAATACGTTTCAAACACTTTCTGTTTATCACGCGGATACACTCGTCTCACCGAGAATATAAACACGCCGACCGGCTGAGTCACACACACACTCCCCAGCCTTCAGTCCCTCCCATGCTGTCCAGACAGACCAACAGTGGGAGCCAGAGGCTTGACGTCCATCTGGTCAGCGTGTCCCAGCGTGCAAAGAGAGACAGTCCTCTAATCCCCACACTGCCTCAGAACTAAAGGGTTCTTGTGAAGTCCCCCCTTTATATTCAGGGACAAATAATAGTACTTTGCCGCGAAGGTCACCGAATTCTCTCTCTCTCATTCTCACTTGTTTTTGCAGCCGGTCTCTTTCTCTCTGTCTCACACTCTCGCCTCTGTTTTATTTTTTTCTTTATCTATCTTGGTCCACGTGTTCGGTGGAGGTTCGATTGTAAGAGTCCGGAGGGAAATGCCCACTTTGCAGACACAGCACCTCACGGACTGTACTCCACAGTGATTAGTGTGAGGCCAGCTCCCCACAACTGTCAGGCCGGCGGCGGCGGAGAGGGACCCGGTGAGTGTGCTTCGCTCAAACACTGGAGCAGATTGCAAAGTGCACAGTTGAGCACTTTTTTCATATGTGCTGGATGAGATTTGGCTCAAATCAGGAGTTGCTGCACTTTTTCACCGACCTAGTTTGGACCAGATTCTCTCTTTTGCCTCCTGGCCTGCACACAACCATGCAAGAATGATGTGGCTACAAAAGAGTCGCGATGGCGAACGCTCACTGGTGAAAACGCTGAAAGAGTAAAACCTGGAACAGGTAGAATGTCAGCAGTCGTAGCAATCAGCCTCATTTTGTAAGAAACTTTGTAATTCCCTGTTTTTAAAGTCTTTCTTTATCGAGCGAAGGTTGGCAGAGGACTCATTTTCTTCCGGCTCCAGCACACAGCACTCACACCTGGGAGCTCACATCTGAAGCCATTGTTCTCAGTAACTGGCCAATGAGCAGCTCCACTGGAGCAGCAGGAGGTTAAATGTTTAGCTCAAGGGCACCTGAATCGGACTGTAGCTGGAGTGCTGCAGAGGGGCGCCCGCTTTCTTTGCGCAATCACAACATTTTTGAACAGGTTAAAGGGTTTGTCAGACTTCTTCTCTAAAGCCAGACTTCTTCTCTACACCTCATCTGACCTAAGAGCACCTGAACAGCAGCAGGTATCGAACCATCACCACTAATCCAAATGAGGACGCTTGTGGAACTTTACCGAGGCTTTTCGAAAGAGTCGTGTGGTGTGTAAGTTGTCGGAGTTGTGACACATGGGAACAGATGGTGTTCACTGGGTTAGATTTTAACAGCATGCATTAACAACAGCAGAGTAATAAACACACAATATGCATGGTGATCAAATAGTCCAACACACTTTGAGGAGGGTTGTGTAATGAAGTGAAACCCAGGGCTTGTATAGTTTCCTGCTTTTTCACGACATCAGATGTTCGTACTTATTCTGTGTCACATAAAGTGACAATCTGATTTTAAACGTCTCTACAGGACAAAATGACGAATCCAGCCAAGATGCATTTGGTCTATGTTTTGTCAAAATTTTTTAAAATAAACTGTAAAAAATTACTTCTATCTATTAATACCAGAAATGCCTTTATGTGAAATACATATCTCGAGAACTGGTCATCATATCAGCTTCACACTTGTCAATGTAGTGCAGAGTCAAATTTAGTTTGACTCGGACGTGAGATACATTGAATATTAATACTATTATATTAATACCCATTGTTCAGAATGGGCACTTGAATGGTTTTAGCTAATTCTCCAACATCACAGACAAGTCGGCAAGTTTAAGAACTGAAGAAGTCACGGTTCCATCAGAGTCACTTTTCATAGCCTGGAAACACCTGTGTTGTCGTCATCATGCTGCTTGTGGCGAGCGTCTCTATCACTTTTGCTCGTTGGAGCGTGTTCGTCCCATTTGGTTTTGCTGTGACTACTTTCGTGGTGTGTCTCTATTAAGTTGCGTTGATTTGTATTTGCATGTGTTTTATTTGGCGGTGGCGTGTTGAGCATTCTCGGCCACGGCAGGAAAATATGATGGAAAAGATGGAAAATATGATGGAAAATGTTTTCCCTTTTTGATTTGACTCAGTAATGTAATATATGAAGAAAAAAAAAATCTGCCATGAACATCCCCGGAGGACAGGCGGTCACCTGAAGCAATGCATAGTAACAATCTGGCTTGTGCACGAGCAAGGCCGACCGTATTTGACTGGAAATGAAACAGCCGAGGAAAAAAAAGAAACGCCTCCACATCTCGCCAGCGAGGTCCACGAAGAGCAATTTCATTTTGAACATTTTACTGAAAGCTTGCAACACTGAATAAATAAGAATGAAGGTCAAGAGGACAAACACGAACAAAAGCCCGAGGGCTGCGTGACACTGACACACAAAGCGATCACTTGACTCTGCTGTTAAGAGTCTACTCCACGGCCTTTGGCTCGGAGGCTGCCTCCGTCACAGGTGGCTTCTGGTTCCTTATAACCAGAACCATGGGCGCACTGCGGACCCCACTCTGGCTTACTCTGGTGTGAAATTGCACACGCAGCCTTGAAATGATTCCCACAATAGCAGATGGTCGTCAGAAAAAATGGAGAATTTATTTTTCCTCTGGTCTGTGTGAAGAAAGAGGGCGACAGTAAATGAAGGTTTGATTAGAAAGTGTCACCTGGAGGGAGATGACAGGAGAATCTGCTGCTCGGACTCGTAACTGCAGAAATACACATTTCTTATTTGACTGACACACACAACAGCTTTGATTTAATCAATTATGAAACAATTTCCTTTCCTGAAGGTTGTTTTGCACGATGTCTTCAAACCTGGAAGAATTATGTTGCCTCCTACATTTCAACAAAACACAAAAATGTGAGTTTTAAAAGGAGACGTGATGCTTTTCCAGTTTTTACGTCCTCTAGTGTTTTATATAGTCGTGTGAGAATGTTAAGATCTGCGAAGTTAAAAAGATGAAAGTCTGTTGTGTTATCCAGTGGCGAGTCTAAAGTCTATTGGGGCCACAAGCTGAAATTCCCCGTGGGCCCCTTGATCAGCGTTCCTCAACACTTTGTTATAAATAATCTTACACCAGCGAAAGAGAGGAAGTTATCACTCCTTTTCATTTCTTATACTTTTATTTTCAATTGAAACTTTGAGAAAGATACAGAACTGTAGCTCAGAGGGGAGGGACAAGGGCCCCGACAGGGAGGAGGAGCTAAAACCAAGTGTTTCAGACAGAGGCTGAACGGAGGAATGGCAGCACAGCACAGTCTGAGGAAAGTGTTTTCTGAATCTTACAGCACATGGCACAGATTAATATAATGAACCTGAATATGAGCACAACAAGTCTCCTCCAGCAGGTTTAGTGCATAGAATTAGTATGAGTCGAAAGTAAGAGCCCTGCTGCAAATGGCAAATATTCAAGATGTGACACAAACAATTTATATAATGATCACAACCCCAAGAGCTTGACTATTTCCCCGATAATCAAACTATTACTACAATGTTCACAACTATTAGGTCCAAGCATTTAAATAAGTAATAACTCATGAATAAACGTGTATATATATATATCTCAATTTAAAAACTGGAACTCTCTGAGTGTAAAATCCTACTTAATCACAGAAAATGTTAAATTTACATTACAACTTAAAAAAGGTCAGAACTCTGTTTCTGTTTCATAGTTTTTATTATTTTTATCACAATATTAAATCACATCACTAGGCTGCTGTTGAAAAAACACTTTTACAAACAGAATCACTTTGGCTTCATCACATCAAACAGACAAATGTTCATATATGTTGGATTATTTCATATGTGAACAGACTTTATGTTTTTAAACATGAATCATGTCTCATGTGTGAGTTTGAATAAAGTTTGTTGAATGTGAACAATTATCAGCTGTTATTGATAAATGTGTTATTATGTGGATCTTCATCAGTTTGCTCGACTTCATTGAACCACACAAAATCTAAATGATAGAAAACATTTTCCATGGAAATAAAAAACAAACCAAATATAAAGATCAGAAAATAATGAAATCTTTTTACACACGTGGAAAAGTCGACAGTAGAAATACAAATTAGTGATAATTAAAAGGAGAAATAAACACATCTTCAACGAGTTTAGCATTTAAATTCATCAGATTTCTCTTGAAGAAATAAACGATGAATAAAATCTTTATCTCTAACTGCTCTGATCCAGCGTCCCAGAGACTTTCACAGGTAACAGCTTCACTGGGTGATCATGATCATTAATGTAAAAGATTGGAAACATCTTCTGAGTGAAAGTGTCTGTGAAGGTGTGAATGTGTTTGTTAGTATCTAGATCACAGAACAACAGTTCTCCTCTGTTCCAGTCCAGTTTCACTCTGAGCCTCTGGATCTTCTGCACAGAGAGATCAGATGATCCTGAAGGTGACCGTGCTAAGTATTTACCTCCATACAACCCTATTCTCCATGTTCCAGACTGTTTGTTTCCCTTCCTCTCGACAGGCTCTGCTGACACTCCCAGGAACCAGTGTATACTGTCTCCAACCAGGACGTCCCAGCTGTGAGTCCCTGAGTTAAAACCCTCAGATCCCAGAACAAAGGCGTATCGATCAAACCTCTCTGGATTGTCAGGAAGCTTCTGTTTCTCTCCTTGTCTCAAACTGGTCAGATCTTCAGACAGGACGAGCCATGGACCAGCAGAGTTTGGGTCCAGAACCACAGGACTGTAGGAGACCACGTCCTTCATCTTGTTCCAGATGTTGAAGCTCAGGTTGCCCAGATGTTTGGCCTCGTCTATCAGAGCTCCTGAGGCCAGCTGTGGATCATCCAGCAGGGGGCGCTGCTGGACTTGTTCCACTGCAGCCTTGTAGTTGAGCAGGAACGGGACGTCTTCAGCTCTCAGCTCGTCCTCTGTGGTTCTGATTGTGTCTGAAAGAGTTGTTATGTCTCTGCTCAGAGACTTAATCTTCTCCTTCATCATCCGACTCTTCTGCTCCTCTTCCTCCCTCAATGCAGCCAACCTGGCCTCCTCTTCCTCCTCCAGAAACTGATGAAGCTTTTTAAACTGTTCCTTGATCTGCTTCTCTGTGAGTCCGGCCTGGACCTTAATGTGTTTTGCTGTTTGTTTAAACTCTACTTTAACACGTTCAAAACTCTGTAACTTCTTCTTCAAGGGCTCCAGAGTTTCCTGAAGTTGCTTCTTGTGTTGTTGTGCAGCTTCATCGATGGGTCTGATTCTGTGGTTGGTGTGTTTTTCTGAATCTCTGCAGATGACACACACTGGCTGCTGATGGTCCAGACAGAAGAGTCTGAGTTTCTCTGAGTGCTGTCTGCAGAGAGCATGTGAAGAGCTCTGATCTCTCTCCTGTAAGAAGGCCTCACACAGGTTCTTCAACACCAGGTTAACAGGTGGTTCAATCATTGAATGTCTTTTCTTACAAAGTGGACACTCTTTTACTTCTTTGTCTTTCCACCAGCTCTTCACACAGTCTTTACAGAAGCTGTGGCTACATAACAGAACAACAGGATCTCTGAAGACATCTTGGCAGACGGGACAGCAGAGATCCTCTTCTAATCTGGAAGCCATTGAGTCTCCAGGTGAAGCTGAAAACAGACAGTCAGTCAGTCACAGCTCCATGAACTTCACTGAGGTTTACTTCTTGTCTGAGTCGAGGTGTTTGTTAAACTCACGGTCAGTGTGTGGAGCGTCGGCAGGTTGTAGCTTCACTCTTCTCTCCTGTAGCTGGACTCACTCAGGACGTTTGGTCCAGTTTGGTTTAGTTTGGTTTGGAAGATGAATGTGATCGTCTGGTTTTCAGCCTGCGTCTCTTCCGGGAGGAACAGATGTTTCCTGGTTTCTCAGGTGTGTCAGGAGAGGGAGGAGCTTGAGATGCTGGATGACAAAAAAACCTGTAAAACCTGAAACAAATGTACAAGCAGCTTTGCTGCCAGTAAAAACTATGCACCCCCCCTTTTGGACTGCACTCTCACACTTTAACTCTTAACTGTGCCAGATTAATCTGCTTGTGCAATATCAACGGTTCATGTGCAATACATTCACTATACACATTCATACACTGCACATGTCTTTACTGTCTTTACACTGTAAACATTAGTTAAATAACATTCATATATTTCTATATTTTTTAATTCCTCAAACTTAAGTATTACATGTTTCCTGCTGAAGTATTTTTTGCTCTTGCTGCTGTAATACTACAAATGTCCCATTGTGGGACTAATAAAGGATCATCTTATCTTATCTTATCTTAAATCCACGACTTTCCAGATCATTTAAAATCAAAACGATGCAACTTCATTGAGTTTGACTTGGAATGGGGAGAATGTTTCCTCTTCCATTCCCACACTCTGTTCTTGCTTAGAGTAACATTAATACCACTAAGGCGTTTTCCAAACTTAAACACTCTCTGTGCTCACAGGTGTTTTGTCTCTGCATCAGTTTTAATCTCCGTCCAACACGCCTGCAGAGATCATACTCACGGTCAGTGTGTGGAGCGTCGGCAGGTTGTAGCTTCACTCTTCTCTCCTGTAGCTGGACTCACTCAGGACGTTTGGTCCAGTTTGGTTTAGTTTGGTTTGGAAGGTGAATGTGATCGTCTGGTTTCAGCCTGCGTCTCTTCAGGGAGGAACAGATGCTTCCTGGTTTCTCTGGTGTTTTCAGGCAGGATTGTAAAAAGTAATTCAAGCCTTGGATTAGATAACTGGTCAAAAGTCATTTGGCTGCAACAAGCTCACACCGACAAGAGACCTGATTGTAAAATAGCTGCTTGAATATGATGGTTATCTGCTGAGTGTTCAAAGTTCAGAAGAAGTTCTGCAAAAGTTGAATATTAACAGGAAGTGCAGGGGAGGGAGTCTCTGACCGAGAAAATGAAAAGAGGGTTTTATAAATTCAAATCAGCTCAAGATTGCTCGTTAATTTGTGTGTGAGTGCAGTAAAAAGTATGACATCGTCAAATGATTCTACATTTTGTTGTGATTGTTATACCTTACGTGTGACACCATTGTATGGTGTGACTTTGGGCATTCAATAATTGTGTCTATCAGAAACATATTTAATATTAATATTAAATAATAACTTTAGTTTACATTCAAGCTACCTCAGGGCACAAGCCTTCAAAGTTAGGAAAAGAGACAAATTATGGATTTAGTGTCATGAAAATATTAACTACAAATTTTGAACTTTGATGAAAAATTTAATTGTTAACTTTAACCAAAATTACCACGTCAGTAGTTAGCAAAGATAAAGGATATGGAGTTCAGAGGTTGGAAAACTTCACAATTATGCAACATTTATGAAGATAATATTTGTGTTTAAGAAAAACATTTATTATGAAAATAATAACAGTATAAACACACAAACTAACTAAGTGAACTTTGACTGCTGTATATTAATTCAATAATATCAGTTACCATCAATGTCAGGGTCAAATTGTTCATATTTCTCATTAAACTCAGGCATTTAAGCCACAAATCCAATTTCTTAAAATAATTTTAATACAATCACTGTAGAAGCAATTTATTTTATGATTCAGTGATGTTACTGTTCTCACTGCAATCAGTTTAGTATTAGATTGATTTAAAAATGATCACGACCGAACATCATCTGAAGTTTTGTGGAATGAAACTATTTTAATTGTTCTGGTGGTTGGAAAGAACTTAAAGATTTTCATTTGGGATTAATAAAGTCAATCTTATCTTTTCTTAACTTATGTTGTCTTATCGTAATTTGTCTTTAAAACATCTTTATAAAGAGGTTTTGTGGGGTTATAACAACGTGACAGAACTTCAGATTTTATTGCTCAGAGAACAGAGTCAGTATTTGTAAAATTGCCCAAATTTGCATATAGGAACATATAACAATGTCAATAAACAACTAAATTAAAAAAGGAATAAAGTTTGAATGCAGTGACCTCTCCACAGAGAGAGATTTTTTGGTTCATATTGGAACACATCAAAGTCAAAAGTCTGTTAGTTGTGTGTTTCATGGTTGCCCTTTCAAGACAAATACTTACAGCACATTTTATACACACAAAAAGAGAAAGCATCCACACACACTAAGATTTAAAAGCCAGTGTAGTTGCATTTGTGTCCCCATTGCAAGTGTCAGATACCTCTGATAATGTGAGGGCTGGCTGTTCTGCTGATGGATCAAATGGTGATGTTGAAACTGAGTCAGTGACAGAAAGTGCTGATGGTGTTGTTGAAAACGTGCCGAACTAATTGAGTGGAAAATAGCCGTAAAATTATTAAAATTGGAAAATATATTTCCTATTCCAGCAAAAGGCGTAGATGAGTTATTGGAAGAGTTGCATTTTTTTGTTGTTAAGTTCAGCTAGTGTGCCTGTAACAAAGCATACAGTTACAGAAATGTTCCAAAGCCATAACCTCCATATTGGTCAGGCTGTTATTGATGAAATTGCCAAAACTGTGTGTGTTTCTAACCCTGTGGCTAAACTTTTGGGAAAGTTTGTCCCTCTTGCCTCTTCTTATAAAAGAAAGCAACAAGCTAAATGTTAGGGTTGTAGAGCCTATTGAATATTTATTTGTAGAACAAAAGAGGTCATTTCATTACATCCCTTTATTACAGTCAGTGCAGGAAATACTTAGTCACAATAAATGACTGGATAGTGCAGTTCTAGTGGAACTCTTTTGAGCCCCTCACCGAAACTGAAATCCCACATTCGAGAAGGACTGAGAGAGCACATATTTACTGGCTTGATGTGTTAAATTCACAGCAGAAATTAAGAGTGATGAATATGATAAACAAAAACATAAAATCCTGCAAAACTGAAATGCATTTTGCTTTGTCCTTTTTCTTTCCAGGGGCACGTTCACAGCGAGGTGTGAAGTTGAAGCACCCTGGGACACTGAGTTCTGGAAGCTCATCTTTGTCTCCAGAACAAAGAAGACATTTGGTTTCAGGCTCTGTCTTCACATGTAGGCCCAACTATTGTTCACATCTATTAGGTCCCAGCATTTAAAAAAGTAATAATCATGAATAAACATGTATATATATCTCAATTTAAAAACCTGAAACTATCTGAGTGTTAAATCCTACTTAATGACAGATAATGTTATATTTAAATTACATCTTAAAAAAGGTCAAGACTCTGTTTCTATTACATGGTTTTTATCACAGTATTAAATCACATCATTAGGCTGCTGTTAAATAAATACTTTTACAAACAGAATCATTTTGGCTTCTTCACATCAAACAGACAAATGTTCATATATGTTGGATTATTTCACATGTGAACAGACTTTATGTGATTAAACATGAATCATGTCTCATGTGTTATTTTTTAATAAAGTTTGTTGAATGTGAACAATGATCAGCTGTTATTCATAAATGTGTTTTTATGTGGATCTTCATCAGTTAGCTCGACTTCATGGATCCACACAAAATCTAAATGATAGAAAACATGTTCCATGGTTATAAAATACAAACCAAATATAAAGATCAGAAAATAATCAAATATTTTTACACACGTGGAAAAGTTGACAGTAGAAATAAAAATGAGTGAGAAGTAAAAGGAGAAATAAACAAAGCTTTAGAATAATGAGTTTAATTTTTAAATTCAGCAGATTTCTCTTGAAGAAATAAACGATGAATAAAACATTTATCTCTAACTGCTCTGATCCAGCGTCACAGAGACATTCACAGCTAACAGCTTCAAGTGACTTGCAGTGTTAAAGATTGGAAACATCTTCTGAGTGAAAGTGTGTTTGAAGGTGTGAATGTGTTTGTTAGAATCAAGATCAGAGAATAACAGTTCTCCTCTGTTCAAGTCCAGTTTCACTCTGACCCTCTGGATCTTCTCTACAGAGAAATAAGTTGATACCGATGGTGACTGTGCTAAGTATTTACCTTCATAGAACCTTATTCCCCATAATCCAGACACCTTGTTTCCCTTCCTTTGGACAGACTCTGCTGACACTCCCAGGAACCAGTTTGTACTGTCTACAACCAGGACGTCCCAGCTGTGAGTCCCTGAGTTAAAACCCTCAGATCCCAGGACTGACATGTAATGATCAAACCTCTCTGGATTGTCAGGAAGCTTCTGGCTCGCTCCTTCTCTCAAACTGGTCAGATCTTCAGACAGGACGAGGTCTGGATGAGCAGAGTTTGGGTCCAGAACCACAGGACTGTAGGAGACCACGTCCTTCATCTTGTTCCAGATGTTGAAGCTCAGGTTGCCCAGATGTTTGGCCTTGTCTATCAGAGCTCTTGAGGTCAGCTGTGGATCATCCACCAGGGGGCGCTGCTGGACTCGTTCCACTGCAGCCTTGTAGTTGAGCAGGAACGAGACGTCTTCAGCTCTCAGCTCGTCCTCTGTGGTTCTGATTGTGTCTGAAAGAGTTGTTATGTCTCTGCTCAGGGACTCAATCTTTTCCTTCATCATCCGACTCTTCTGCTCCTCTTCCTCCCTCAGTGCAGCCATCCTAGCCTCCTCTTCCTCCTCCAGAAACTGATGAAGCTTTTTAATCTGATCCTTGATCTGCGTCTCTGTGAGTCCGGCCTGGACCTTAATGTGTTTTGCTGTTTGTTCAAACTCTACTTTAACACGTTCAAAACACTGTAACTTCTTCTTCAAGGGCTCCAGAGTTTCCTGAAGCTGCTTCTTGTGTTGTTGTGCAGCTTCATCGATGGGTCTGAATCTGTGGTCAGGGTGTTTTTCTGAATCTCTGCAGATGAGACACACTGGCTGCTGATGGTCCAGACAGAAGAGTCTGAGTTTCTTTGAGTGCAGACTGCAGAGAGCAGGTGAAGAGCTCTGATCTCTCTCCTGTAAGAAGGTCTCACACAGGTTCTTCAACACCAGGCTAACAGGTGGTTCAATCATTGAATGTCTTCTCTTACAAAGTGGACACTCTCTTATTTCTTTGTCTTTCCAGCAGCTCTTCACACAGTCTTTACAGAAGCTGTGGCTACATGACAGAACAACAGGATCTGTGAAGACATCTTGGCAGACGGCACAGCAGAGATCCTCTTCTAATCTGGAAGCCATTGAGTCTCCAGGTGAAGCTGAAAACAGACAGTCAGTCAGTCACAGCTCCACGAACTTCACTGAGGTTTACTTCCTGCCTGAGTCGAGGTGTTTGTTGAGTCTGTGACGTGCTGAAGTCTTTTTAAAGAAACAGAAGCAAAGTGCAAACAAATGGACACATTGTCAGAAAATTAAAAGATGGTTTCATAAATTCAAATCAGCTCAAGTTTGCTCATTAATTTGTGTGTGAGTGCAGTAAAAAGTATGACATCATCAAATGATTGTACATTTTGTCGTGATTATTATAACTTACGTGTGACCCTTAATACAGTGTGACTTTGGGAATTCAGTAATTGTGGCTGTCAGAAACATATTTAATACAAGACATATAGATTCCTTTGATCTATGAACACTGTCACTGCAGGAGTGGAGTTGTTGTCTACGGTTCAGCATCAAAGGATGCATGGTCCGTGTATGTCCGCGATACAGAACCTTGTGCTTTAATGGCGTGTAATCAAACTTTGATGCCACGCCACGGTCACACCGTGTGACGAAAAATCGATCTTTGAATAACTTTGTATCCCCATCTTCATCTTGTTGTGATGACACTTATCTCAATTTGAAGTTGATCTGACATAAGCCCTGATACAAGTACCTCAAAGTAAAAATGTGGAACATGGCCAAAATGGAGAGAGATGTTTTTGTTCATATTGGAACACATCTTCAAAGTCAAGAGTCTCTTAGTTGTGTGTTTCTTGGGTGCCCTTTCATGACAAATACTTACAGCACATTTTATACACACAAAAAGAGAAAGCATCCACACACACTAAGATTTAAAAGCCAGTGTAGTTGCATTTGCGTCCCCATTGCAAGTGTCAGATACCTCTGATAATGTGAGGGCTGGCTGTTCTGCTGATGGATCATATGGAGATGATGAAACTGAGTCAGTGACAGAAAGTGATGATGGTGTTGTTGAAAAACGTGCCCGAACTAATTGAGCGAAAAATAGCCGTAATATTATTAAAATTGGAAAATATATTTCCTATTCCAGCAAAAGTCGTAGATGAGTTATTGGAATAGTTGCATTTTGTTTTTAAGTTCAGCTAGTGTGCCTGTCACAAAGCATACAGTTACAGAAATGTTCCAAAGCCATAACCTCCACATTGGTCAGGCTGTTATTGAAGAACTTGCCAAAACTGTGTGTGTTTCTAACCCTGTGGCTAAACTTTTAGGAAAGTTTGGCCTTCTTGCCTCTTCTTATAAAAGAAAGCAACAAGCTAAATGTTAGGGTTGTAGAGCCTATTGAATATTTATTTGTAGACCAAAAGAGGCCATTTCATTACATCCCTTTATTACAGTGAGTGCAGGAAATACTTAGTCACAATAAATGACTGGATAGTGCAGTTCTAGTGGAACTCTTTTGAGCCCCTCACCGAAATTGAAATCCCACATTCGAGAAGGACTGAGAGAGCACATATTTACTTGCTGTGTTAGATTCACAGCAAAAATTATGGTTGATAAATATAATAAACAAAAACATAAAATCCTGCACAACTGAAATGCATTTTGCTTTGTCCTTTTTCTTTCCACGGGCAGGTTCACACCGAGGGAGACTGAGCTCCGGAAGCTCATCTTTGTCTCCAGAACAAAGAAGACATGTGGTCTCAGGATTTGTCTTCACATGTAGGCACAACTATTACTACACAAACTATTTTTCTGACATGCTCGTTACGCCTCAAAGTGCCTCGGCTAGGCAGATATAGAAAATGCTGCGCTGGACGATAAAAAGCAATCTGGGGACGGGTGCTTTAAAAGCCGAGTGTTTTTTGGTGACTGTGGCAGAGATTTATGAGGCAAATTCAGATGGAACCATTTTCTCATTAGAGAGGAGAATATTGAACCGACCTCCTCTCTTACACCTTGGTGAACTTAATGCCCAATGATTGATGCTAATGCTGATGTGCTCACTGCACATTCAGACTTCCAATCTAAATTGCAGATGCTGTCGGGCGTGCGGCGGCCGTTGCTACATTCAAACAACACGCTCGAAGAATGAGTCACTTTTCGGGGGGGGATCAATATTTCCATATCACTTATATTGTTGATTTATTTGCTGTTTAATAGCGACACACATACAGGGTGAATGCACTGAAAAGCGGAGGAGCCCTGTGGCTTCTCATTTCCCTGCTGTTGTCTTTGATTCTGTGCTCCACCATCCTTCTCCTGTCGTCCCTCATGCCATCACTTTCTCTCTCGTTCTTATCCTGGTGTCTGCAGCACAAGGGGGGGGGGGGGGGGACCAAAGAAACGCAGTTAACACCATTAAGTATGGTCATCGTTTATGCGGTAAATCAGATTTTGCATGCGTCCTCGACTGAGTGGATTTTTGTTTTCATCCTCTGATCTCTTCCAGGCAAGCGGTGGAGTGGACAGTAATGTGATTACACACACCCAGAGCATCTTTTAATTGAAAGATAAAAGCATGTACTCATTTACTCTATTAAATTATTTTATACCACTGATTAATTCACATTTGCAAACGCAAAGCCGGTGATTTCCTCGCACACGAGCGACCACAGCTCTGTTAATGTGAAGGTAAATGTTAATGAATGCAGGAGATCAGAGGTAACGCCGGTTGGATTTAAAGAACTCCGAGCTGCACTTCAACTTCCAGACCCCGAGGATCTGTTTGGCTGCTTAAAGGGGAGACGGGTTTTTCACATTTGCTCATTGGCACGAGGTAGAGAGTCATCAAATATGGCTGGAATCTGAATCTGAATCTGAATCTGAATCTGAATCAGAATCAGAATCAGAATCAGAAAGGATTTATTGCCAAGTAGGTTTACACCTACCTGGATTTTTCTTTGGTAAATAGGTGCATACATTTAACATAAAGCATAAAAACTAAGTACTTCACATTACAAAGAAATAACTGTATATAAAACAAAACAAAAATATATACAAAATATAAAAAGTTTAATAAAGAGTAAAATGCAAAACAGATATATACAAGATATAAAAAGTAAAATAAAAAGTAAAATGCAAAACAGGAGAGAAATGTGGAATATGCATTATACAATATACTGTTATGTGTGTTAATGAAACACAGAATTGAGGCGTGGGGGCGGGATAAGAGTCCAAGTCAGGTGGGGGTCCCGGCCTTGTTGATATGGCCAACTGCAGCCGGGAAGAAGCTGGTCTTGTGGCGAATTCGTAGGGATACTTGTTTGGAAAGAACAGGTTGTTTGGTTTATCAACAGAAAACACAGCTTATTTCCTAAAGGTTGGTTATGTACATACTGTTTGGTTTCTATTTTGAAAACCTTAAGTTTCAGCTGTGGCTCTTTTACTCTGCGTAATCCTGGGCTATCCGAGTCGTAGATCTCAATGGAAGAAGATGAGGAGCTCTGAAGGAAGTTGAGTTTACTACTTACATTTGATGATTTGATTTATTTAGATATGCTATCAAGCAATAGCTCCGTTCAGGGTGAAAACGATATTAATGTACTATCGTAAAAAAGCCAAATCATTCATCTGAGCTAACACGATCCCAACTACACGATCCAACTACAGATATCAAAAGAAACGAGTCTCTCTCTTGTCCACTCACCCTGATCCAGGTCCGCTGCTCGTTCCTGTCCATCACAGACGTGTTCAACAAGTGAACAGGACAACCTGACATGGAAGAATGATTTAAACCCTGGAGAGAAGCTCGTGGTGAGGAGCGCTCACCCTGCAGCTCAGGAACAAAGGCTTCACAGAAATGTAGCTGTCAGTGCATCTCTGATGGAGAGAGAAATGCTCCATTTGAAGTATCTTTGTCTCGAGGTGATCAATTGAGTTTTTGACAGTCTGGGAGGGAAACTCTGATAAACCGATCCCAAAGTGAAACACTTGAATCTGCATTTATTTGGTCTGAAGATTAAACTGTTATGCTTAAAGCTCGAGGCTGCAAACGCTGGATGGAGACAAACTTTTCTCATTCGACATCATCAGTTTGGATAATTGTGACCTTGAAACTCTAAAGGTTAACGGGAAGATCCGAGAACCTTATTGGTTGGTTTCTGAAAGTCTTATTGGTTCGAGGGCATCGACGAGCAAGCTGCTTGCTTATCTATATTTTCCACGTCTAGAACTTTTTTCTAATATCTGATTTGTTTGCTCAAAGCGTTTTTTCCTCTAGATCTTTACTGTGATACAATTCAAACACTCCACTCAACTGTTCAGGGAGGTGCATCTCACTGCAGTGGAAAATGTTCTGACTCATATTTTATTTTATTTTATTGTCTCCTCCTTCCTCTCTCTAATGCTGCTTCCAGTAAGCCTGGCTGTGTGTGTGTGTGTGTGTGTGTGTGTGTGTGTGTGTGTGTGTCTGTCTGTGTGTGTGTGTGTGTGTGTGTGTGTGTGTGTGTGTGTGTGTGTGTGTGTGTGTGTGTGTGTGTGTGTGTGTGTTGGACAGGTCAGATCTATTGATCATTAGTGGCGCTGTTGCCAGATGTAAGATAATTATCATATTTGTATAATCAGTTGTAATCTGGACAGTAAAATACGGATCACTTCTGTGTTTACGCATCTTTTTCTCACGTAACATTTTTCAGCCAATCATGCTTTTGATGATGAACGTCTCGCCAGCTTAAAACAAGTCCTTCCTGTCTCGTGTTTCAAAATAAAAGCCTTGCCCCTTAAATCCCTTCGGTACCTGGACACAGCTTCTCTGGTGGCGTACGATGCTTTTCCTCAGAATACGATAATTTCAAGCTTCTGGGACGACACCTCATTTCCCACCTGGCGACGCTGATTAGTGTTTGGGAAAAAGGCAACACTTGGGAAAGAGCCTCGGCGAAGCTCTATTTATATCCGAACCTGGTCCGCAGGCGTGAAGCCCCCGGGGAGACAGAACCAAGTCATAGATCAGCCCGAGGGGAAGTAATTAGGACACGTATTTAAACAGAATAATGCAGGCGCGCTGAAATATTGAAACCACCTAAAGTTTATTAATTAAACGCTAATCTGGTGAATGGGCTTGTTTCACGTCTCCCTCACTCGGCGGCGGCGGCTGAATTATTCAGAGTCACAATGGCGTGCGGGACAGATAACACTCGGCTGTACACGCCATCAGTGCTCTCGTTTAGAGATGATTAAAGGCGCGCTCCGC
Organism: Limanda limanda; assembly: GCF_963576545.1. NCBI lineage: Eukaryota > Metazoa > Chordata > Actinopteri > Pleuronectiformes > Pleuronectidae > Limanda > Limanda limanda. The sequence continues at coordinate 4,539,229 of NC_083644.1, forward strand.
CTCCGCGCTGGTGCGTCAGCCGGCCGGTTATTACAGTCGCTACGGTTCCTCAACACCCGGCGCAGTGAGTCAGTCACACTACAGTCGTGGAAGAAGAAGGTCACTTTGAAGCCGCAGCAGCGCACAGTCAGTGAAGATTAGTTGCGAGAGAGGAGAGGAAAAACGGTGGATTCAATTACATACAAACGGCCGCTCGGTCGTGTGCACTTGAGCATACAAAGAGACTCGGAGACACGTGGTCACACATAACTCAGTGACAGCACCGTGCTGGATCCTCAGGGGTCAAATAAACAGTTTCCACTCCAACAGCACTTGGTAAACAAATCACATTTCTTAATTTACTGTCCGGCTGCCGAACACAGTGGAGTCCAAGGTTACAGCTGGAGCTCGAATCCCCTTTCTCTATTTTTCTATTTTCTATTTTTCATTTCTCTTATCTATCTCCTCTCTCTCTCTCTCTCTCTCTCTCTCTCTCTCTCTCTCTTTGTCTGCCTCCCACTTTCTCATTTCGATCTCTCCCTCTCTCCCTCGCCCATCTATCTTTTCTTCTTTTGTTCATGCTCTCTGAGTTTCACAGATGGAGTGACTAGAGGCGATGACGGTTTATGCAAAACACAGTTGGAATGAATGCGGCGCTCCCGCAGTGGATGTGGCATGAAGAGGGGTGCACACAAAAAAAAACACATTTAGCTCCTCTGCAGCATGAGAATCTCGTGGCGGAGGCAGCGGAGTTAGACGCAGGATTTCGTTTTTCATTATTAAAGCAGCAAGATAATTTTTCTGTGCACGGCGAGAAAGATCGCATTGTTTGACAAAACAGAATAGAAGTGTGAACACACAGACACACGTTTAGAAATGAAATGTGGAGGGAGGTGCCCGGCTCTGCACAGATTCAAGTCTCATAGCTTTTCTTTTATTCAAGATATTGTGATATATTATGCAGCACTGTATATCATTATATTACATGTACTGTAGACTTAAATATACTTAAAACATGAACATGAGGATGTTTTTTATTATTTTCATTATCTTTACAGGATAAATTGAGAGTCAGTTTTAGTGATAACTGATGGAATATCCTCCCGCTGTTCAAAAGCTATTCATAGCAACTAAAGTGTGATTTACTGTTCATTTGTTATATTTGGCCACTTAAAGTCGAAGACAACACATTTTCTTTGCAGCTTTGGTTAAATATGGAAAAGTTCGGCAGTGACTTGAGGCAAATGACAAAATGCATCGATGTTTATATTCAACTTTTGCTGTGTCTCATAGGTGAATCTTAGCAGCCATCTTGGCAACACTCCTGTGACGTTGATGTTTCTTTGTTTGTCGGTCTGCAGGATTATGCAAAACCACTGAATTTACTTCCAAGAGATTTTGTTGAGGGGTGGTACACGGAAGATCCTATTAAAAGTTAGGGATGGATAAGGATTTTAAACATGGCTAGACAGGGCAGGGCCAGTTAGCCATCACGGACATATGTTCTCTTTGAGTTCCCTTTTAGTTTCAGGCTAACAAGACCAGCTCCCATCTAAATGAATGGAGAAACTATGTCCTCTAAGACACTGAACATAATGTTGTTAAAGAACCTTTTACCTAATGATGAACACAAAGTAGATAATGATTCACACTTTCAGAGAACTTTATCTAAAAGGTGTTGGAGGAGACAATGTTATTTAATATTTCATCTGTGGCCCTGATGGCAAATAGAAGTACAGAGCAAAGATTGCACAGACACCGATTCCGATAAGTTAACAACTTAGCGAACACCACATAAATCACATTCATTAAGAGTAATCATATCTTGTCTGTCGGCACTTTGCTGACGTGAGAATCTTTCCGGCTGCAACTCGGGCTCAAATGAGTGTGATGTGAATATTGCTGAGTCAGTAATCGCTGTCTCTTTATCCTGGTGAGATAGATCTCCGACCACTGGGTCTTAATGACTTTACATCGCTAAACATTCCCTCTGAGGCGCAGAGGTCAATTCCTACAGGTGGACCTGTCCTTTAGGAAAATGCAGATATGTGGAGGATCGATGCTCCTGTGTCATCATCTCTCATTTCCATCAAGGCGGCGGAGATATGACACCGTGCAGCCCCCCCCCGGGAACGACCCTGTACTGAATGCACTGAATCTCAATGGGCTCCGATGATGTCTTTACTTTTTTTTTTTACTCTCCTCGCTTCGATTTGTCTCCTGTGGTTCTGTCCCCTGATCTACTCCAGCACTCTGGAGTTTTGGAAATTTAATAAGTTCACCCAAAGACCATTTTTCCACCCGTGTTATGGTTTGTCGAATTTTTTAGCAAATCAGCAAAAGTGGTAAAGTTTAGACGTCGCATCAGAACTTTCCAGACATTGGAGACCACACACCTGTCATGACGAGAGTTTTCTTTCTCCTAAACTTTAGACTTCTTCTTTTTCTTCCCCAAACAGAAAATAATCTCCCAAACTCTGTCTTGCTTCATCTGCCCTTTAGCTGCTCTCTGTGCTCGTGTCCCCTCTCTGGAGATTACCTGTCAGAGTCAAGCCCACCGAGCTCCTCCTGTTCCCTGTCTCGGTGTTTTCTCCACTTCGAGCCTATAAACTCGCCTGAACTGAGTCTGTGACGTCTGAACCCGGACTCGTAAACCTGCCTCACCGTCGGAGCCTTAACATGAATCTCTGTCTCGATCTGTTCCCGTCGCAGAGCTGAGCCTGAATCTGTGTGTCAGGCTGAGTTTAAAGGGATAGTTCACCAAAAACTCATTATCTACTCACCGATGGAGGTGGTGGGAGAAGTGTTTGAGTCCACAAACCACCTTCGGAGTTTCAGGGCTAAACAGCGTTGCAGCAAAATCCAATACAGTTTAAGTAAATGGAGTACACTTCTTCAAACCTCGAAAAACAACAGAAAAGACATGTCTCCATACTGCTACACCAAGATCTTAGTCTGAATGTCCACTAATGGAATTAGAGATGCTGCTGCAAACCCTGGGTGTAATCTGGGAGTATCAGAGAACATTTCTGGTCCACATGTCGTATTTGAATGTCGGAGATTATGTGAGAAGAAGTAATCGCCATTTACTTCAATTGTATTGGATTTAGCAGCAGCTGTTTACCCCTGAAACTCCAACTAGTGGAGTTGATTCAAATTTTTCAGTGAACTTTCCCTTAAAACCTATGTGTCTGCCCAATGTGTGTTCATCTGATTGAGATAAACATGTTAGTTGTATCTTTAGCACACGTATGACCCCCTCAGACCGATCCTCTGTCTGTGTCATGGTTTCAACCTGAGCATGAACCTTTATACTCTTTCCCTGCCTGACATATCCCTGTAGCAGAGCTGAGCCTGATTCTGTTTCCCTGTGTGAAGCAGTCTGAGCCTCTCAGACATTAACCGAGTCGTCTCTGTGCAGATGAGACTAAACCTGTCTGAAGCTGAACATGTGTATTTGTGGTTGAGCCTCCGTAGAAAGGCTCCCCACAACATTCTAGATTCTAAACCACACACAATAAGCTCATATTCGGGTAAATTGGCCACATGTGACCTTTAAATATAATCTAAATAATAACTGTCAGTGAGGTTTCCACCGGCTGATTCCTCCTGCTGCTCGCTCAGCGACATGCTCAGCTGAATAACCATGAGACCACCGTTGTTGAACTTCCTCAGCCCTTTGACCCACCAGAGATATAGAGTGAGAATAAAGCCGGTGCTTTGAGTGGCCCTTATTTCAGACACGGCCTCCGCTCTGTGCACCGCCGGAGCTTTCACCGCTGATCTGAGGAGAGCATGTGGTGAGACTGTAATCCTTCAGCCACCTCGGTCACGCCTCCTCCTTCTTCCTTGTACTGTAATTTCAGATCACTGGAGTTAGAGGAGAGTTGGCAGGTAAGACCCCCCCGGCCGCCAGACATCTCTCTTCTGAACGGACACAGAAGGAGATGCATTGTTTGACTGTGTGTGTGTGTGTGTGTGTGTTTGTGTGTGTGTGTGTGTGTGTGGTCCGGACTCTCCTCCTACAGTCTCACTCAGCATTTAGACGTGTTTCTCTCCGAGCCGACCTGCCGTTAACCGTCTCTGTCACGTTTTCCAGCTCGACTCACTCGACACCTCAGCGGACACATCAGCAGCGGCAGCAGCAGATCGGTGCAAAGCATCTGTTGTGTAGCTGGCGAGACTTTTAAATTGTTTCGTTAAAGTGTTTTGTTTGTTTCATATTTTTTTAATTTGAGGCGAGATTTAGTCGAGAGACGAAACAGAAGGCAGATGTCGGTGTTACTCCTCACGTTCAAGGTCAATGAACGGAGGAGAGCGTAACACAAACACACAGGCACACACACACAAAGCTGCACAAACAGCACTGCGAACAACTAATTGCAACAATTAAACTAGGGCAAAGTGGGACCTGGCACAGATTTGAAGCAAAATGCAAATTGAAGGCAGAGGTTAAGGTGCTTCTGCAAAACAAGCCCGAGGAAAACTGCAGCGATAATCTGCTCGAAAACACTCGTCCCTGAAAAAACACGGATCCTTAATTAGCTTGATTGCATTTTCTTGTTGATAACATCTCATTGTGTTGTTGTTGTTGTTTCCCCTCAGATTCACATCGCATCCCGTCCTGTTTCCCGAAGCAGATCCTCGTCCTGCACCTCCTCGGCCTCGTCAAGTGTTTAGCAACAAGTTCATCGACGTGAACAAGGAGCTTCTCTGTCAGAGGGGTTTCCATCCGAGTGAATCCCACAGCGGAAAGGTCACGACTGGGGCTGGTGCTGGAGGAGGACGTGTAATGAACGGGTGGGAGGCGAGAGAAGGTCGCTAATGCAGCTGTAACTAAGTTTAAGTGAGCGGGTCAGTGTGAGCTGCCAATCAGCGTCTCATCACGTCCCCTGTTGAGGAATAACGACTGGATCCTGACTGACAGACGACGGGTCGAGATCATATAGTATATTTTAGCCAATAGATCTTTTGAACATGGTTATGAAACATTGATTGATTGATTGAATATTTATTTAAGCCTCGGAAGACACATTGAGGGATAAGACCCTCATTTTCAATGGTGCCGAGGGTACAATAAAAAAGTTGATACATTAAAAGTTAATACATTGAATAAATAGGAATGAAATAAATATGCATATATATACACAGTAATACAAGGTATAAAACAATTCGTCAATAAAATACTATGGCAAAGTCAACTAGCAGTTACAGTCATTGCAGGAGAAGTCAGCTGTACATGAGATCAGACTCGAAAACTCTGTCAATGAAACAAATGAGCGCAACTTTAAAGATTTTTGGACCTCATTCCAGATGTAGGGGGCTTTATAATAGAAAGCTGTCTTCCCCAAGTTGGTCTTAACACGAGGTACATACATTGAAAGCCAGCTCTGGGAGCGAGTATTGTGGGTATTAGAATTCCAGCTGATGAGAGAGGAGAGATATACTGGCATTAGCCCAATGATTGTTTTGTAAATATAAATCTTCCAATGACCATTCCTTTTTTCAGACAGGGCTGGCCAGCCAACCTTGTTATAGAGAGTACAGTGGTGTGTGCCATAGCGGTCTCCTGTGATAAAACGCAGAGCAGAATGGTATCCAGCATCCAGAGATTTCAGTGTGCCGCAAACATGATGACATCTTAAAAGCCTAAGGCGTATCGACTCTTATGCTCAGACTCTTTGAACACTATTCCAGATGTTATTCATTAGCTCTTTCCCCCAGAGAAAACTTTTTGACCTGTACAATGAAGGACCCCCGTTGTGTGATGTCATGATATCTCTAGGTTTGGGGTCCCACCTCCCCCCTATAAAGCTTCTTGGGACAAGTCAGATTTTCACTTATTCGCTGGTGTGATATCTCCGAGTTTCTAGAGCTCGTTCTGACCTGTGAACTTCTTGTAATAAACATTGTAGACATGTTAGTACTGGGTCTGCGGTCTCCTTTCTTCAAACACCGACTTCGACAAGACACTGCGGCTTGAAAGAAACGACAATCAAAAATCAAACATCCGCGTGGAATCGGACGGACGGACGTGGACGGACATCGAACGCACGGGCAATATATATATGCATTTTCCTCTTTCACACTAAAAACATGTTCTTGATATTGACATGAGGATGATATCTCCCGGATGCGATGATTGAACCGAACTTGACTGCGACGCCGAGCACAAGCTGCCGACGGAGCGAGAGGACAAACATCAGATGATGCCATTTCATTTTCTCCAGTATTGAACTGCAAACACCATTAGTTCTGCAAACTGACCAGAAAACCAGCAGACAGCGCCCACGGCCCCCGGGTCTGTAATATGTTGTTTCTGCTCAAATAATACTATCATGAGCCTGCGGGAGCCGTGTAAAGGTGATTGTTATTTGGTATTTCACAAACACGACACCGGCTCCTCTTGGGGTCAGAGTATTGATTTAGTTTTGTGTGTTTTTTTTGTTCCTTCCCTCCGCGGTTCTGACATCAGCTGCCAGAGTTTGTGATATTTCTTTCTTCTCTCAGCTTTGTTGACACTTCCTCTAAATTTTTTGAAGATCCAGACGCAGGCGGTGATATTTGCCAAATCGATTTTGTTTGATCAGAAGACGCCTGATGGAAGTGGACAATTTGTCAGCGGCTCCGCGGCCCCGGCTGCGTTCTGTCATCGGGCCGATACGCCGAGTCGTTTAGAGGCTTTACCTAATTAACCCAGGCCGATTCCCATTGTTGATGACAGGCCCGACTCCAGCTCGGGACGTGATTTATCCCACTTTAGATTGAATTAGTTAACCTTTCTGTTACTTAATATAATTGTACTGTTCCCCCATAATTCATATTTGTGTTCTCCGTGTTTGACTGTGCAGGAAAGTAGTCCAAAAGTCATTTAATCTTTGGCCACTTAGTGTTCTGCTAAATGGGGAAATCATTCATTCTGATGGCGCAATATTTCAACTGGGTTCATTATTTCATTTAATCACATCAGGAACGTGAACAAATATTTGGCCGTAGAGGCGTCGGATGACATTTCTGAGGCGACACTTTCCAGACGAATAATTAGATTCAAGCATCTGTCAGGTAACGACGTTAGGAACGGAAATAAAAAAAACAAAACCTTAACTTCTTAGATGCCAATGTCAAGTAATTTTTTTCTTTTTAAACACAATTATTTATTTCAATGGCTGCACACACACACACACACACACACACACACATGATATATTTATAATAATGACCTAAATACCAAATAGCCGTGACAGAACCTGACAGTCTGTCTCTTCGCCGTGCAGCTTAGCTCCGCTTTCTTCTTCTATTCTTTCAGGCTTCCTGAAAACAAACATGATCCAATAGAGCAGCTTAATGGGATGGAGGCCGATGATGAAGCTTTTACTGTCATCACACTCATTATCCGATAGAGACACTAAAAAGTAAGCGAGAGCGGAGAGACGGCGAGAGACGGCGAGAGGAGAAGAAAAGACACAGACAACAGGGGGGACGGAGACACACAAGGGGGGGGGGGGCCTGATGAATTTGCAAGAGGAATAAAAAAGAGTGCTTATTCAGTTGAGAAAGATTTACGACCTGATGTGGATGTGGTTGTGAACTCTTTAGTGCTCTTGCCTCTCTCCAAATTTCCCCCAGCGAGGCGCTCGGTAACTCTGGCGTCCTGCAATCAACATCCTGTCTCCATGTAAATGTGCATAAATGGCTCCTACACAAGGAAAATTTACGGTCCAGACAACACAACCCCCCCCCCAGATTGAGCTTGGAATTCGCACTCAAAGTATTGATTTACACATCGGCTTAGTTTCCGGGCTCTAAATCCAGGACATCTGTGCCTCGGACTTACAAGATATAAAAATAATTACGCCGTGTGAATCCGCGATGCTTCATTTCTCAAATGAAGCTGCGCGCTGTTACACCGATGCATTAATGAGCCGTATTATGTCGGGTATTAATCATGTGAGGTAGGAATGATGCACAGTGTATATCACTCAGTTCTTATCAGGGACATATGTCATATATTTCAGTTTAAATAGGCTTATTCAACACTGTGGATGTAGTGAATCCATTTCCTCCATTATAACCACTGCTGTCACTGGTGCTGCTGCTGCAACAAATGTCAGGTTCTTTCCATTTTTAGTCCAGTTCAACTTTTACTTCTTCGTCCTGTTCAGCACTGACCTTAATGAGGAGGCGGAAACCAAACGGCTTCAGGATCAGCTGTAAGTTATAAAGATGCAGGAGCAGCAGCAGGTGACCGAAGTCATGCAGTCTGCAGACCAGTGTGTGTTCAAGATCCTCAGGTGCTAATAATGCTAATGCTACGAAAACTACCGCATCATCATCTATCCTGTTAATTAGTATGAGGGTTGGTTATTTCAATCAATACACACAACATCATTTTAAACGTATGGTAGAGACTTTCCTTTTAGATTGTTGTTATTTTCTAGCGCCATCTTGGTTTTTTGAAACTAGAAGTAACCATATCTGCCTAAATGTGCATCCTGCAACCATGTGAGGGTAATAGCTGCCAATCACACAGTTTCCATGCCCCATGCATAATGTACTTTTGTATATTTGGCTCTAAATGGAGCATAATTTACTAAATGAAGGGTTAGGATTGAAAAAGACTTAAAAATGTGACCATAAAGTAATATGTTTAATGGTGTTATTAATCAGTGAGAAGTAGAGTCATGCAATTGTTTTTATAGAAGAGAAAAATAGACTTTTATAAAGCTAATGCTGTCGCCCTCGAACAGTCTTCAGTCTTCAGTAAACAAGATTGAGTTCAAAGTTTAAAGCGTTTATTGTCATAAGCCCATTCTTGTACAATGACATTCTTTCTTTGCCTTGAACAATGAATACCTTGCTTTGAGAGTTATAAAAATATCAAGGTAAGAAAAAATATATGTGTACAAAAGACAGTAAACATGTAGTTGCTGACTTGGAGTTTATATCCATGTTTACATACAGTCAGGTGTATTTAAATTTTTTAAGATCTGCTTGTCAATATATTAAACACAGAATCCAAAGTAAAAATACAAATGATCGAAGATGCTCACTTAGCCAATGCAATTGTAGTATAAATATCTGTACTTTCAGTTGAAACCTAAAACAATATAGGTAGTTATATACTTCTGAAAATAAGTATAAACAATAAACACACAACTACAATCCATCCAACTGTTGCTACTGCTTCTTCTTATGTTATCAGTCCTGATGGTGATAATTACCATAATTAGCTGCAGAGTTAGAAGACGTTATGCCTCCTATCACCTGTGACCAGGCAAACAAATTACGTTAAATAATGTATTCATTCCGTTTATTAATTATCTCATTATGCAACTGTTTGTGTATAATACATTACAAGGAGCACGGCCGGATGTTTGTTGCCTTTTGTTTTGCTTTATCAGGAAACCTGCTGCGGCAGCTCGTTTGTAATTCACGGGGAGGCTGCGCTCGTAGCATGTTTGTTTTTTTGTGTGTTTCTCAATTTAAATTTCCACGGTTTGTTTTTCCCAGTGGGAAACTCCGGGGACTCGCTCCGGGCTCCCTGCTGCTGGGAGAACTGGGAGCACAGCGTGGGGTTGTGGAGACGTGGAAGAGCCCGGATCACACGTACAAGAGGAGACATGTCTGCATAAGTAGGAGATTATATCAATGTTTGCAGAGTCATCACAAAAAAATGGATGCAGTGCCTGTTCTAGACCTAAGTGTGTGTGACCTGGGGTGATGCTGGTTGCAGTTTCCTTTCTGAAACTGTGATAGTGACAATGCTGCACAAAGAGCTGTACACCTGCTTGACCCACAACTGGACAATCATTACTGTTCTCATAAACATGCCAGAAGTCAAAGTTCGGTAGTATTGAAAGGGTCACATGTTTAAATTTAACACTTTACATCCTTAGGACCTTACAAATACACGTGTTAAATGTGAAGGTTATACAGTTCTGGATATTGTTATGGCAATTTTACATCGTCATCAGGAATAAAGAGTGAATCAAACAAACAGCTAGTCTGTCTTTTATTAACGAAGCTCCGGACACAATCAAACTGACAGAAAGGCTATCTGCTTGAGAGTGCAATGAGTCTCTCAGGAAATGGCAGTTATGAAGGCCCCCCAAGTTCAGCAAAACACTCAGAGGGACTTTACACAAAAACATGAACAGCACACGTGGACAGGCAGATCATCTAATAACAGTATCAATAACATCATAAAGAAAGTTCAGATACAGCATTTGAAACAGGAACTTTGACTAGACAGTGTCTAGACACAATCTCCAACAATAGATTTTTAGAGAAAGTTTCGGAAACACACACATTTAATGACTCATATGAACCCGGGTCACTTGAACAGTATAATTTTCCACTACAATATATAACACATTTCAAGAATCAGCAAATACAAGACACATTTCATTGATTTGCATCTCAGTTAAACTTCAATACTTCAAAACTCAATACTTTTTTTCCACAGATTCTATTTTCCATCATTGTGGTTTGTTGGCACATTTCAAATCAGAGCAGTTTCTCCATCATTTCTAGCTGGTTTCACTGAATCTCTGCAGACACGTTTGGTTTTTGTAAAGATTTAAACGGGACTCGTGTTGTGTCTCATCGATCTCCGACGAACAATCAGAGCTTTGTATCAGACAAACAATCTGGACGTCGTCTTCCTTTTCCAGGGAGAGAAGTAAAACTACATCCATGACAAAAAGGAGCAACAATAAATCCCACAAAAACTTTGATGTGGCCAATAATTCAAAATGAATCAGCACATTTCTTCATTATTACTTCATTATGTGAATGTAAATGATGAACAGCTTGTCTCAACAGGAGGTCTTTTAAATATCCAGCATATCTTCATCTTTGAGTAGATTGTTTTTTTATTTTTTGTGAATCAAAATCAGTATTTTTATGGATGTGATCTTTATTCCGTTACTGTTTAGTAACAAATATTTCTTACAACTACATCTTTAGTGGTTTATGTACGTATCTAATCTCAATACATGCAAGAAAGTGATAAAGTGGCCAATCAGCCTTTCTGGGGTTTTAAAGCTGTATATTGTCATGTGACACAAATATTTCCCTGCAAACTTTAGAAGCTGCAGGAGACTTTTCTTTCTTCTTATACTTCCACTCTTCTTCCTCCAGGTCTATATATATAAACAATATTTGAGAAGGAGACGATGATAGGGGCTCCTGAGTGGGAGCGGGGGGGAGATGTACGACGGGGTCGCAGCCACAACGGCCATGACAGCGGCTTTTATGGGGTTTTAAAATGAAACGGGTCGATCAGACAGAGAACTAGTTTGAGGCGGAGTGGAAATGGAAAACAAAGGCAACAGTGGCGCGGAGATAAAAAACTGGCCCGGAATAAATATACCATAAAAATAATGAAAACTCCAGGGAGCACTGGGTGAATGCAAAGTCGCCTGAGCATGCATGAGGGTTTTATTTATTTTTTTGTGTCCGTCCCCTTGATATTTCCCCGGATTTGCTCCGGAACCACCCACTGCAACTCGGCACCTGTTCATCTTCGGGTTTTAAGCGGCAGCAGAGAGCAGTCAGTGGAGACAGGTATATTGTCTCTCTTCCCCTCCGGTGCCCTTCGCCAGGCATTCACCTCCCATCATGCAACGCTGCCATTCAGAGGAAGAGCAGGCGGCGAGGCGTAAAAACCGTGTTTAACCTTCCAGACTCCGCGATCACAACGGAAATATATGTGCGAATCACAGGAATTAAAGAAGTGAATTAATGCTTGTAATGAGTCTTTTAACCCGATTTAACTTCTTCTCCGTTGATCATTTGGTGAATTCTGTAAAAAACGCTCAGTCCGCAGCTCGCCGAGCACAACGCTGCGTTTGTTACGTTTTGCTCGACACCTCAGAAAACCTGTTGACCTCCGCTGAACGCATCCAGGTTTTTATCCTGTTAACTCCGTGCCCCGGCTTCGCTAATTCATGACCCAACTAATTTACCGGCACTCACAACTCGTAACATAATGGCACTAAATCTGATGCACCATTCAGACGAGCTTCTCTCGGCGGCGGTGGAAGCTGACGGGGATTATGCAGCTCATCACCGAGGGCGAATGCAGGAACAGGTGATTTGGACGGAGAGAAAGTTATTTGCGCTCTTGTTTATTTATGCTTTTATTTAGAGCGCGGCAGAAATAGCTGCCGTGGGCAAACTAGAAAATTAATATGTATTGAATCCATGTGAATAAATAGATAGAAATGGAAAATATAAATATGAATGAAAATACTCAATGGACAAAAAAAAAGAGCAGACAAAAGCCGAAGTGAAGCTCAAGCGTGCGGTTCCTGTTTTCTTTCTCTGTGTCTTGGGTTTCCGACAGGATGGTGATGAGGTCTTACCATGAGCAGGTTTCCTCACATATTAATTACCTCGACCAGCTGCTGCAGGAAGGGACGGCTGCAGATATGTTGCCCAGGACGACTCATTAGTTTTTAGCCACAGATCTTTGCTGCTGCAGAACGAGCTGGAAATACTCATAAAAATGCAATATGGAAATCCAGCTAAGTGCCTGCGCTCATATTTGTGCCGCTACAACAATGTGACAGATTCTACTGCTACAACACTACAACACTTTTTGTTTTACTTTATGAACTAGTTCCATGAACTCTTCTGGCAGAAGCTTTGATTGGGTTCTGATCCGTGGTTTTGCTTTTGAAGTCACTTTAGCCGGGAGAGAAAAATTGAAACCTGCTGTGGATGAGATGAACCTCAGACTGGAAGTGAAAAGACAGAAATCATCGTTGTACATAATACTCGTGAACATCCAGCAGCTGTTGAACTTGTATGTGTCAATTGATGTTTCTATTAAATAACACTACAGACGCTGTTGTTTGAATAACTGTTTCTAATTATCTTCGATGAATGCGACTGTCGAGCTCTCGGGGGGAAATCGGTTGTTGTTGTTATTCACCTGCTGCCGTTGAAGAGTGTTTCCAGAGTGTGAGACCAAAATACACACGAGGCAGGATTCAATTCTACTGGATCATTTCAGGTCTCTGTTCTGCCTGAAATCTCACTGGAAGTATCTTTTCTATATGATTTTGAAGACATTTGACTATTTGTCTCATGAGAGTTGTTGTCTATACCAACATCTACCTGACAAGACTCATGTTTGAGGATAAAGTAACGTTTGAAAGTTTAATTCACATGACATAGAAAATGGCAATGGATGATCCAGATCCTTTACCAGTGGTGAAATGTGTTTTTTCCTTCTCAGAGTTAAAACATTGTTGGAAACATTTTGGATAAAGTAGGTACACAAATCAAACAAAATATCCATTTAAATGACGAATTGTTACATAATATATCTGCCAGACTCTAGCATTAATCAAATTTTAGTGGTGTGTCAGTATTTTTGGCTCCTGTTGGTCCAGACTGAAATAAATCATCGATCAGTTGATGCGTTGCCATGAAATACAGACATCGTCCCCGAAGGAAATGACTTTTTATCCCTCTGGTCACCTCACATCAGCATTTCCAGGATTATAATTTGTCCAACACTTTGGTTTATGACCGAACCTATAATGAGATTCCCATCAGCCTCGGCCGAGCTCTGTGTTTAGTGCAAATTGACAAGTGTCATCGGAGCTAACGAGCTAAACGAAGAGGATGCTCATGGTGAACACCGGCTCTGACATTATGAGCCTGTCAGTTCCCTCACAGACACAGAGGCTATGATGACGGACTCCTTCAATGTTTCAAAGTTTTCTTTCTTTTCTGTTTTCATGCATTTTTAGGTGAATTATTATTTTTTGTTTCCTTTTCTTTTAAATATCGTTTTAACGGTTCTTATCTTTCTTGAAATCTGTTCTCTACTTATTTTGACTTACATTTTAACATGTTTTTACTTGACACCTATAGAAAAGAACATTGTGTGAAAGGTGCTATACAAATAAAGTATATTATTATTATTATTATTATAACATATGCTAATTTAATTGTGATAAGCCTACTTGATATAATCCAACTAAAAGGTGAAGACCGATTCCTTTTGGCCTGAGATATTCCTTGTGTTGTTGTTTTTCCTCTGCTGTGAACTCGTGCACGGAGATAAAACGCTTCTCGCTCCTGGTGTCGCTGTGAAGCTACTCATGTTACATTTGGATCCTTTGAGAAACAAGCTGGTGACAAATCAAAGGAAACATCCGAACAAACGAGGGTTAGAAGCCCAGCAGACGCAGACGCCTCCACGCAGGTACACTGCACGGTACAGTTAAGCAATTAGCATCCCATCATGCTCTCTGGCATGTGAGGTAACAGGCCAACAGGAAAAGATGGAGGTGACTTTGAAGAAGGGGCTGAGGCACGGACCTGAGGTCAACAGGAGGTCAATCATGTGCTGCATCCTTCAGTCAGCAGATCTCAGCCCCTTCTAACACCCTTCAGGTCAACTCTCTCATCATCAAAATATCAAATGAGGGAAAATCTCCTGCATGAATGTTCTCCATCCCTCCAGTACAGATCCAGGACCGGTGCCAAAGCTGTTCCTGTAAAACATGGTGGACCAACAACGCCACTTTCTGTCTGAGCCTCAGGAAAAACTAACCAAGACTGTTTTTATGAGTCCAAACCAAACACAAGCCTGATGTTTTCCCTGATAACTGGTAAGAGCATCTATCATTTAAAAACATTCGTGTCAATCTGACCGGTCAATGGGTCACAATGAGGTCGGAAGTGCTTTAAAAGAAAAGGCCTTCTAGTTGCTCTTCAGAGACTTGTGATATTAGACTCTCACCACACGGATAACAGGCTTTTAAAAAGGTTTCAATTGTGATGCACAGAACATTGTGATATGATTTGTTTTCAAAGCTTTCTCTAAGAAATGTTTCCTCCATCCACAGCTTCTAATGCTCGATTGTAAAGTTGGGGAAATTCAATTTTCTGTTTCTGACCTTCTCCAACAAAAAGGGAGCAGCCAATATCCTCTGTTTCGGTGTGGGGGGGGGGATAAGAGCAGCTCGAGGAACCAGCAGCACATGGGACGTCACCGGGGCTGAGATCTCTCACCTCGCTGCCGTGGTTTAACACAGCTAACTACCGATACACTGAAAACACACAAAAACAATCAGGACCAATCCCTACGAGGGATATAAAGATGACTGACAGGTGAGCAAATGGGAACTCCCGCTCCAGTACAGGTGTTTTACGTCCCTGTAGAAACTGTTGTTTTTCAGATGCATGCTGGGAATGCGGCGTGGGGCAGATGTCGGGTACAGCTGCTGTTTCTCTGGAGGCTTCATCAACCTGTTCTCCCCTCAATACAAATGAGGCAGCTGCAGATTCACCACCAGGAACAGGAGCATAGCAGTCGGTCCGAGGGAGAGAAGGAACATTTATGCATACATATCGGAGAGGGATTATATTATATGATGTATTAAGAAGCCCAGTTAATGTGGACACGTCCTCACGCCGAACACGTCAGCAGAGATTTAAAGATTAGCGAAACACTCCCTCGTCCGTTTAACGATTCCTTCATGTTTGAGGAGCGTCTCCGTTCTCTCATCTGCTGCCACATCCTGACATTCTCCTTCGGCCTGAGCTGTACTCCACTGCCACGGCACAGATTTCCCAACATAAGCTAATATAAACATCAGGAAGACACTTTTGGCAGCGTTAGTCTTTGATTGAATGCCATGAATGCGCTGAATTAGAAGGGGCGGGACTTGGCAGTGGGGTAAAAAGAGAAATTCCCTTTGAGGACGAGTGTTTCATTTCTCCTGCTCTAGCGGCGCTCGGCACAAACACGCTCGTTTAAAGCATTCCCCTTTACAACACATGTGCAAACACAAACTTTGTTAATTGCTTCGTACGCGGCCAAGAAACCTTCGCTTCCAGTCGCAGGCTGGCTGGAAGCGGCTCATCATTCTGGCGTGTTGGTGAAGATCCAGACTTTGGAGGCTGCGGCTTCCCGGCAAACACTGTTTGTCACAACGTTGGTGGTTTTATTCCCGTGTGGGAGGGATTCGGATGACAAGTGTGAGCTTACCCTTTGCCTCCAATTTATTTCGTTTTTTTTTAACACAGTTCCAAACACACTGTGATGTTCCCTGACTGCTCCGCTCGGCTCAGGTTCCAGATTCTCCTGTGAAATTGGGCTACTTTTGAAGTCCTGGCGTGGGTTGTGCCTTTATTTTGTCCGCTGGATGATAGACCTATTTTGCATGCAAATAACATGAAAAACATATATGAATAAAAATCTATATTATGAAGGAAAACATTTATTTAAAGCCAAATCGCACCAAACTGAATGTATCAGCACAAACACACACACACACAGCTCCACGAAACCCTCACCTCTGGGTATGTGGTTATTAATTGCAGATTATGATTTGTAATTTTTCTCGTTATGTCACAAAGACATGGCAACCGTGGTGACAAACATTTATTAAACTCAAAAAAGAGCATTAATATGTTTAAATATACAAACCAGAGCAGTTTAAATAGATAAAAGAGCAAATGAGGCATTTCGGTGTTAATTAATGACGATGTGCAGTTTAGATCTCGGTTTATCGGCGTATTTCACATTTTTCACCCTTCACTCCTCCCACCTGGTGTCACTACCCACACGACGGTGTCAGGCTGAAAGGTAATTACCACATGTGTCTCCCGGTTGAGGGTTCCCAGCTCCGTGTGGTGACTTGGACCTGCTTCTAATCTCCTGCAAAGCTGCTTTGGATCTCCTGTACCGCAGCCGATCGTGTTCTGCTGTTGTTTGTTTGTTTGAAGCCTCCACAGCTTTGTTTAAAGTCAGATATCCTTTAGTCTGCGCTTCATGTTGTGATACTCCTCAGTAACAGAAGCCTGGACACAGGCTCAGCGCTGTTACACTCATCTGTAAACATGGGACGAATAAATATGATTGTGTTGGACGTGGCAGCGTTTCCCCGACTGCACAGAGGCAGAAAGTCCCCCCCCGCCTCGTGTGAATTAGCATGCCCTGAGTAATATGAGTCAGAGCAGGTTGACATTTTTCAGCTGGACCTGGAATAAATCCACAGAAAACTGATGTAACCACTCGGAGCACATTTCTTCTGTCCACAGACGCACACACACACACCATGCACAGAGGCCTGATTGCCTGTGGCATGTGTGCAGCAACATCCAGCTCCACGGCCACCTCGGTAATGTGTTGTGTAAAATAATTTTCTGGAAGGGTGAGCCGCGGTACGAAACTTTGGGATTAGATGTACACTACCGTCTGCAAGTAAACTAATTTAATCCTCTCTCTCAATTTCACTGTTGCGTGGGCTAAGCTGTCACAAAATTAGCTCTGCACTGCGTGTTTGTGTTGCCCCTTGTTTCCCGCCCGACACACCATTTGCTGTATTTAACGGTAAGGTGTTTTAGGGTGGGGGTGGGGGGGGACCCAGTCCATCACAGAGCGGAAACTGGCTGATAAATGAGATAATTGGTAAAGACCTGAACTTTGAGGAAACGGGCCTTGTTCCCTCTTCGGATCAATAATGCAACCCCCATAAATTGAAAGTCACTCGGGCTGAACTGGAGAATGAGTTTGCAATCTAATGCCAGTTGGGAACAAGGTTTCATTCTCGCGGCATGAAAGTGAAATTGTACACGACTCCTCTCCCGCTGCTCGGCTAATCCAGCTCTTTGCATGCGTGGAGGTGATGATGCACAGAGGAGGAAGCGACTCGCCACTTCACGCAGCCGGCGGTAGAATCGGAGCCCAGTGGCTTCTCACTCAGATTTACTCCAACCGCCAACTCCACAGATTCAAGTGACGCTTTTCAAAGTCACTTTTTGATGTTTTCATGGTTTGTTTTCTTCCGCTATTACAAAAAAATGCCGAATTTGTGATAATGGACAAGTGAAAGTGCTCTTCTCATTCCTACTGAAGAGAGGAATAAGTGGATGTGATAATGGGGGATTGCATTTCTAGCTGGAAAAATGCGTTTCAGGACTGATGCTTGTAAATGTCATTCTCGGGTTAGAACAACCCCGAGTGCGCTCTGATTACAAAAGAGAGGCAGGTTATTGTGACACCGAAATGTCGGACTTCTCTCATCTGTGCATAAATTCAAAGCGTTATGAAGACAAGAAAATGTCACAGAATAACATCAGGCAAGTCGCTTTTGTTTCTGTCAAATATTCAATTTGTCAAAAGAAAAGGAGCTTTAAAATGCAAAGGAGATTTGTCACAGCCAGAATTGTGAGAGGAGGTAAAACAAAAACAAAGTGCAGTTACATAAGCATGTTTTATTGCTTTAAAACTAAGTTTTATTTTTTCAAATGGTTGAATGTCACAGTCCTTAAAACGTTGGTTGTTCTGTCAACACCTACGGTTGCTTGATTATAATAACAGGTCGTGAAGTTTAATATGAAATAACAGAGCAGCGCACCATGTGGAAAATAAGAAAATCCTTTACTCGTCCCACAATGGGGAAATTTACAGCAGCAAAAGAAAAGTTAAATAAAATACATCACACATGCAACACTTATAATTTCAGGGAAAATATATAAATGTATATATATAAATATAAACAGTGTAAAAGCAGAGTATACACTGGATTGGACCGAAACCATTAGTTTCCAATTGATCGGCTTACCGGAAGTTTCGTATGTTTCATAGTTGACAAAGTACGACTTTTGGCAGGATGTTGTTCATTCCTCACGTGAGACAGATCACGTTTCTGTGATCCGTGACCTTACAAAGGTCGTCCAGCCTTAGAGAAGAACCCAAGCTGACATTATACAAACCTAACCATGCAGAAGTTGTGCCTAAACACCAAATAATGAGAATTCCACAACCTTCCCGGCACGTTTACTGTTCCCATGAAGGTGAAGGTCAGCTGCTCCTCTCACCTGTTCCCTCCGGTGGTTTGTATTCAAGGGGTTTGCTCACAGGAACGGAGCTAAGCTGAGAAGCTAATTTAACCGTGGGTGCTCACCGGTGTTTTTTTTGCATCTCCGGCCACCAACACTGAGCAAAATAAAACAAACAAACACCTATGAAACACATTTCACTGAACTCCAAGTTGAAATGATCCCTGTGTTGCTGCCGATGTGAAGCTCTGTGGACAAACTACGATGAAGCAACGATGCACGACCTTGGACTAAAGGTCATCTGTTCTCTTCACATCCTGCTGTGTGAATCCATGATGTCCTGTCGGTCGCTCTTCACCAAATGTCCCGGGCATGAATTCAAATGCCTGGTTAAGTTTAATTTGTCATGTGAATCCTTTGTTCCTGGCGACTAGATTTGTTTTTTTGAAAACTCGACTGGATACTGCTGAAAAGCGTTGGTGATGCTTGGTATCATAAATGGATTTTTGAAGTTTGGAGACTGTTAGTCGTCTGAATTAACAAACCGAATAACGATCAGCGACGCTGGTTTCTCGCCTGAAGAAGTTAAGGAGATAACAAGCAACACACAGGGATCGGGGGAAATAAGAAGTGAAAAGTGTGAATGTTATATATCGAGTTCTTACAAGTTTCGCAGTGCGAGACTCACTTCTGGCCGCTGGGTTATTTTAAACTCCAGTGCAGCTGCCACCGACCCAGCAGATGCCTCACAGTGAAGCCTGTCATGAGTTGCATTGGCCCGTGTGTCTCAATGAGGGGCTTTTGTTGCGTGTGCCACCCGGTAGCCTTGGTGCGGCGCTGTAGCAGAAAGCTCTCGGCTCCAGGCTCACTCCGTTCCCTCCCGGTTCTGAGGGCCTGACAGTCCTATTAGAACTGAACGAGCAGGAATTTGCCTTACCTTGGAAAAAGATCTCTCATAGCGCCTGACAGCTGTGGCAGCTCGTCATGGCAGCTCGCTGATGAGAACCCTGCACCTCCCTCCTCCTCCTCCTCCTCCTCCTCCTCCTCCTCCTCCTCCTCCTCCTCCTCCTCCTCCTACTGTAGCTGCTGCCATCAGCAACCCTCCACTACGGGGATGAGAACCAAAAATATAACATCAAACGAGACCCGGGGCTAAATCCTTAATAAGCTCGGACACGTTGTTGATTCTTCTCTCAGTGCCGCATACGTTAAGAAAATATCATTATGGTTTATATGATTGTTTATTATTGCCGTGTGAAAGAAGAGAGATTTCCTGGGGAACAGCTCCAGGCGGCAGCTTGGTGCAGCTCACAGGGACCAGACTCTGCTTTGTGTGACACTGGGTTGGAAGTAAACTTTCAGAAAGATGGTGAGACTCCACCAGAGTCGATGCTGACGATACACAAGTGCAGCAACTGCAACGAGGCTTTTGCTCATAATTGCAGAAACATTAGAAATCGGTCAAACAGATTTTATTTAAAGTCGATCACATGCAGGTGGAGAGCTGCCTGGCTTCTAGGTCATCTGTAATATGTATGTTCTATATGCTTTGTAAGTTAGTCAATTAACAAATATGAGTTAATATAAATGTGTAATTGATTACAGTTTACCTTTACTTGCTGATTGTTGTGGGGGTGCTCCTTACTAACATCTAAACTAGTCAGTAAAGTCACAGTTAGTTTTTTTGTTTCTTTTAACAATTATCATCAAAGTCTTAATTTCTGACCAAATCTGAGGTGAATGGGGTCAAGCAGCACATCACAGTATATAACATGTTGTTTCCAGTAGGTGGCGCTAAGACTGTAAAACTGAATATTGGAACGTTGACGTCTTATGAAGTAACGTAAATTCAGAGGCCGACCAGATGATGTATCTTTAAGCTAATACCACTTCTTGTTTCATTGCTCGGATGAAAACAAATGTGACAACAAACTTTCAGACTTTAACTTTGCAAAAGGTATTTCTGAGGAGTTAATCCAAGTACAATACATTCACATGGCAAATACTGCTCCAAAACACATTCAGGATGAATATAATATTTTTGTATATTTGTCGGGGGTTCTATCAGGACGATTTGTCACACCAAAGCACAAGATGCAGAAAACACGAAAATTTTCTACCTTGTTAGATGCATTTTGTTTCTGTTAGGAAGAGCAGGAAGAGGAAGGAGCCGAGCTGTTTCCAACTCGTTCATCACACCGGTCCGTGCTCGGGTCCTAACTATCTCCTGCAGAGAGAGGACGGAGAGACTGGGATCCACCGGGGCAAAGCATAACGCAGGCTGAGTGACAGGAAGGAGTTGAAAAGCACACAAGGCAATTTAGAAATTTATATTCAATCTTCCCCCCCTTGTGGAAACCCAAACTACACTCCTGGCATTCCATTTTCCTGGCTGACACGCCATGTAAAATTGATCAATACAAACTTGTCACCTCCAGCCGAGGGGAGATGGAACGACAGGTAACTCCGAGCGCAGCAGTCAGTGAACCCTGCAGAGACAGTGATGCTTTACCAGTTTCATTTTCCACTGCTGCAACCTGGATTCAAGGGTTTTTCTCACAGGTTCTCCTCCGTGTCTCAGCGCCGATCGCTTCCTCACAAACTCCAAAGAGAGTTTAAGGTGCAGTGTCTGGAATTTAGTGACATCTAGTGGTGAAGATGCATATTGCAGCTGAATACCCCTTCAGCTCACACTCCCCTTCAAAACACGACAGAAAACCTGTGGTCGCTTCAGTTGTCATAAAAACTCAAAAGTGGTTTAGTTTGTCCAGTTCGGGCTAATGTAGAAAACATGGCGGCCTCCGTACAGAGGACCTGCTCCTGATGTTAATATAAAGTATTTAAATATAAAGGGCCCATTTTAGGGTAAAGAAAACCACAATTTGTCAAACATCACTAGGATTTTTTTATCTTACATTTCTGCCAATAGACCCTTTCACCTAAATCTTACAAACCCAAACTTTGAAGAAGTTGTAAATGCCAAATTCCCAGTATCACCGGTGATGGTGCCAACTTGAAGCTGAATCTGAAAAGTCACACTTTAGAACCCGAGACGCGAGAGCGCAGACAGTCGATGAATCACCGGGAAGTGAAACACCAAGAAAAGACTTTGCCAAGTACGAATGGGCCTCGGCCATCTGGCGTCGATGAGCGAGTGGCCCATTCCCCTCCGCAGCCTGTCGACTGGGACCAGTGGAGACAGAAATCAGTCAGATGAAACTGATGCGGACATCAGGTGGAGAATCCACTTACAGCTTGTCTCGCCTGAGCTCCCTTTGACTGCTGGTGCACTCCGACACGCCGCCGTGCCTCTGCAAGACACTTCTATTTCTCCAGCCTCCTAAAGGTGTTGAGCAGTGACTAAACACTCCCAGACGACCTTATCAATTGTTTTATCATTTCAGCCATGGAGGCGGCCGAGGAGGCGGCACCTTTACAACCCGGCGATGTTGTGAGGATCCCACCTGCCCTGCGGTAGTTCGGCGCTCGGTGATTATGCAAAAAAAACCTTCAGACAGATCTCCGGCTCTGAAGAAAGTGAACAAGGGAGACTTTGATCCTGCTGCTGAAGTCAGCTTCAAGGTCATTCTTCTCATCCGTATCCGTCCTTTTTTTTTTTTTTTTTTACCTCATAGCTAATTCAAGGCTCGTAAGCACCACGGATACTGAAGGAATAATAATGGCCAGCCCCAGTGTTCCAGTGGCGTCTACCAGTGAAGCTGAGGAGGCATTAAAGCAACACTACATAACTTTCACTGAGCAGCAGCAACCAAGTCTCTGGACTGCGTTGTCCGCACGCTGGAACAAATCCATCTGTTTAGAATTCTTCATGTTTTAAAGGTTTATCCGCTGAAAATGTGATATTTTATATTATTTGTTGAAATCCTCTTCACGTCCTGGCGTAGCTGTCACTGATCGTGGTCGTGATCTCGCTGCGATTGACCCGAGTCGTCACAAACCAGAGACACATACGTTGAAGCAGAGTCGATAGTCAGAAGCTAGCGAGCGTCGGCTTCTAGCAGTTTGTTAGTCAACGCTTGTTAATGTGTTTTGGAGGCGTAGCTTTGAAGGAAGGGTCGATCGTGGGGTTGAGATGTTTCGGTTGCAAAGAGCCTTCTCCTGCTAGTTTCTCTAGACTCACCAACGCCAACTCTAACTGATCTACAGTTCAGCGTCACTCTTGAACCTGCTGGACCTGATTCGGACAGTTGAAGTCAGTTCCTCTCACAGGAGATCAAACCCACTCACCAACGTTACGTGAGAAACAGAGGTTCAGGGTGAGGACTGGGAACGAGAGAGGAAACATTCTCTCTGTTCACAGTCGATGAACCATTAAACTCACTTTGAAGCTCTTGTTTGAAAAAGGTAGAAAAAGAACATTTGACCAATCAAGTCCAGTTAAAGAGTCTCCACTGGATTCCTGACCCAGTGGAAGCCACGAGCAGGAAGTCAACAGAAGCTCCGGGGGGGGGGGGGGTGAATAAATATAAAGAGCTTTAACATTTAACATCTACATCTGAGAAATAACGCCAGATATTAACATTAAGCATTTACATTAGAGTCTCAGCAGGGAACCTGATGTTCTCCATAACTGCAATAAAATGCAAAACAGAGAAAATAAATATTATTCATTTGATGTATTTTTTATTTATTTTGGACAGAAAGACGCTGTTTGAATCAAATGTGACCCAGTGGTTCTGAACAGCAATTTAGGATTCAGCAGAATCCCTAACAACAGTGTGCAGTTTCAACACACACACACACACACACACAAATACACGCGCATTTATGCATTTAGATCACAAACACAAACACCCACATACACACAACAAAGACTGCCAGACCAGCACAACCTGCTCCAAACACAAATATTATATCTGGTAATCTCACACACACACACACACACACACATACACACACACACACACACACACACACACACACACACACACACACACACACACACACACACACACACACACACAGAAACCCACACAGTGCCATTCATGTGCAGAGTGAATAGATCACCATCCGCCTGTGGAGCAGTTCAAAGAGAGGAAGGTTCTGGCAGATTTTTTTTATTCCATCTTTTTACACTTGGATAAAAGTCAACTGTTTTTCTCATGAGAAACTCATGTTATATATATATACACATTTCATGTAGAACACAGAAGTCGGGTTTTGACCTCGGATTCACTGAAAAAGTTAAATTGTTGTTTGAGGAGAAATAAAGGGCCGGTGTTTAGTGTGTAACCCACAAAGGAGCAAATAGAAAATATACAAAAATGCCAGTTTTTTCATGATTAAAATAAATGCACCTGATGATATCAATATAAAATGTCAAGTATAAAAAGGCTGAACACTGTGGCAGTGTAATTATACTGTAAGGGTGAGTAAGTCCGACCTTGTGTCTTCCACTCATGTTAGCTTGACTCTATTCTACACGTAGAGTCACACGAGTCTAATCTGAGTTCAACGATTTCACACCTGAGAATCTAAACCGAGCTTCAAGTCTTTGTCTCATTGTCTCCATTTGATCTGGTTGTATTTTAGTTTAGTTTGTTTTGACATACGTACGTTTCGTTGTCATCACCCATGTGGGAGTAATGTTGGTATCTGATGCAGTTAGTGAATAGTAGTAGTAACTGAATAAATCTTATCGGTTAATCTCGTTAATTTTCTTTCTACCAGCATCACCCACTTCAGGTGCAGAAATCAACATGAATGTCGTCATCATTCAAACATCAGGTCAGTGGAGGTGAAGACGTTAAAGTAACATAGACGACTTTTAAATCCGACCCGTGGTCCAGTTCGAGCTGGAGCGAGAGCGGCTCTTCTGCTCGGACTAAACAGGAACAAACTGAAAGAGATAAAGAATTATTTCGGCAGCTGAGGGGTGTTTTTTTATTTATTTTTTATTTCATGTATCTGAGGTTTTGTTTCCCTTGATCAGACGAGAACTGTCACAACTGGAGATTTAACCTGAAACCATTAAACAGTGACTGACATGCAAACCCCTCTACGCTGCCTGGTAAAATCAACATCTGTGTCCCGTCCCTGCAACAGACAGCACATGAAGAAGAGTTAACCAGCCGTCCGCGTTCATCCCTTTCATCTGCAGTAATTGATGCTTTGCTGCAGAGGAGTGAAAGGTTAGGAAAAGCCTGCTGCTGCTCCAAAGCCTGCTTCACATATTAATGAAGAGGAGGATTATTCAGTCTGTGTATTATTAATGATGACATTGCTTGAGTCAAAGTGAGTGAAGGACAGAGCACGGTTTAGAGGCCTTAAGCTAAATTACTGACATTTTACACATTCACACGTTGTTTAATTTTGACATATAAACAATTTGATTTTGAATATAAATCCTGGAGCTGCTGCACTGAATGAAACAGGTAGCAGACACAAAATCTGGGGGATTTCCTGCTTTATTTTTTGGTACATTTTGTGCTTCTCGAGCTCATGACGCAAATATTACATAAAACCTGTAAATAACAAAAATCCCAGATTGCTTGAGAATACACAAAGCTGAATGTGGCTCTGAGGATTTATCAGAGAAGAAGATCGCTCCTCACTGTCGGACTAATCGCTTGTTTATACTTTGAGAATTCATTCTTTAAACACTCATTGGTGTTTGAATAAATCTTTGGGGACTGTAATCTTCAATGATTGGACAGAATATAAACAAGAGAGGGGGTAGACCAGAGAAGACATGTAGCAAAGAGCCAACCTGCCGTCGCTGCAGAGGAATCTAATCTCAGTCGAGCAGGTAAACTTTATTACTTTATAATTTAAGTTGTTCATTAACATTGTAATATGTTCCTACAAGCAAATTTGTGCGATTTTACAAATACTGACTCTCTTCTCTAAGTAATAAAACCGAAAATTCTATAATGTTGTTAAAACCCCACAAAACCTCTATAAAGATGTTTTAAAGACATATTAAGATATAAAAACATGAGTCAAGACAAGATAGGATTGACTTTATTAATCCCAAAGGAAAATCTTTAAATTCTTTCCAACCACCAGAACAACTAAAATGGTTTCATCCCACAAAACTTCCGATTACAGTCCGATCATGGTCATTTTGAAATCGTTCTATTACTAAACTGATTGCAGTTAGAACAGTAAAAGCACTGAATCGTTTTGAATGGATCATAAAATAAATTGCTTCTACAGTGATTATATTAAAATTATTTTAAGAAATTGGATTTGTGGCTCAAATGTCTGAGTTTAATGAGAAATATGAACAATTTGACCCTGGCATTGATGGTAACTGATATTATTGAATTAATATACAGCAGTCAAAGTTCACTTAGTTAGTTTGTGTGTTTATACTGTTATTATTTTCATAATAAATGTTTTTCTTAAACACAAATGTTGTCTTCATTAATGTTGCATAAGTGTGAAGTTTTCCAACCTCTTAACTCCATATCCTTCATCTTTGCTTACTACTGACGTGGTCAATTTGGTTAAAGTTAATAATTTAATCATTCATCAAAGTTTAAAATTTGTAGTTCATATTTACATGTCTCTTTTCCTTCCTTTGAAGGCTGCCCCGGGGTAGCTTTAATGTTAACTAAAATTGTTATTTGATATTAATTAGGGCCCGAGCACTGAAAGGTGAAATTATACGGACTATTATTATTATTCCGGCAAATGAATTGGCTTTTTGAGGGCTTTAACATGCTCAAATTGTTACTAAAATTTGCAGAAAATTAGAAAGTGGTGAAATGTATGTATTCTGGAGGAATTTTAAATGGGCGTGGCAAAATGGCTCAACGGTGCCCCCTGAGACCCTCGGAACGTGTTCACATTGACCGATCTTCACAAAAATCGATACACAGGTGTATCATGACCAGACAAACAAAAAAGTTTCGAGCTGCAATTAGATAAAACGCAACAGGAAGCCTGCTGTTTTGCATTTCATGTTCCTATTTTTACTTTGAGGTACTTGTATCAGGGCTTACGTCAGATCAACTTAAAATTGAGATGAGTGTCATCACAACAAGATGAAGATAGGGATACAAAGTTATTCAAAGATCGATTTTTCGTCACACTGTGTGACTGTGGCGTGGCGTCAAAGTTTGATTACACGCCATTAAAGCACAAGGTTCTGTATCGCGGACATACACGGACCATGAATCCTTTGATGCTGAACCGTAAACAACAACTCCACTCCTGCAGTGACAGTGTCAGTGGTCATAGATCAAAGGAATCTTTATGTCTTGTATTAAATATGTTTCTGACAGTGTTGAAGAACCTGTGTGAGACCTTCTTACAGGAGAGAGATCAGAGCTCTTCACATGCTCTCTGCAGTCTGCACTCATAGAAACTCAGACTCTTCTGTCTGGACCATCAGCAGCCAGTGTGTCTCATCTGCAGAGATTCAGAAAAACACACCGAACAGATTCAGTCCCATCGATGAAGCTGAACAACAACACAAGAAGCAGCTTCAGGAAACTCTGGAGCCCTTGAAGAAGAAGTTACAGCTTTTTTTTCCTCATCTACGGTTGGAAGACAAGCAAACGGTAAGGAAGATGCTGCACCTGATTGGTGTCCTGGCCCTGGTCAGTCTGGTCTCAAGTGAAGAGGGGGCCCGTTTGCTGGCCTCTAAATCCCTGCTGAACCGATATGCTGTGGAGGGCCGTGATCTCTGCCTACAGTACAACATCTACAATGTTGGCTCTAGTGTTGCTCTGGAGGTGGAGCTTTCAGATGATTCTTTTCCCCCTGAAGACTTTGGAATTGTTTCAGGAATGTTGAATGTCAAATGGGACAGGATTGCACCAGCCAGCAATGTCTCTCACACAGTGGTGTTGCGCCCGCTGAAGGCTGGTTACTTTAATTTCACATCTGCGTCTGTCAGATACCTCGCCCAGGAGGGAGGACAAGTAGTGGTTGGCTTCACTAGTGCACCAGGCCAGGGAGGCATCCTGGCTGAGAGGGAGTTTGACCGCCGCTTCTCCCCTCATTATCTTGACTGGGCGGCATTTGGTGTAATGACTCTGCCCTCCATCGGCATTCCTCTGCTCCTATGGTACTCCAGCAAAAGGAAGTACGACTCACCAAAGGCCAAGAAGAACTGAAAAGGCAGTGCTGGGGACAGGATGGAAATGGAAGTCAAAGGGTTTATTGGGCACAGAATCTCAGAATAACTTAACCCATATTGGGAGTGAAAGTTGAAAGACAAGTACAGTGACTATGAAACATGACTGTGATTTAATTAAAGAAACAGTGTGAGAATGAACTTTGGATCTGGTGAAATGTTTCAGTTACCATACGATGTACATAAACATTCTGATCTCATCTACAGCTAATGGCATGAGCTCAACCAACTGCTTGTCATTCATTTAATATTGCATGTTTTTTAGTTTTTTTTAAAAGTTTTGTAATTGTGTATGTAAGGAACGCAATTCAGGTTTCAGATTCATATCAATTGTTCAACCGTAAAATAATGAATAAAAACAAACTGTTTTTTTGTTTGTTTTTTTGAAAAAAAAAAGAAGAACTTACAGTGTTTTGAACTTGTTAAAGTAGAGTTTGAACAAACAGCAAAACACATTAAGGTCCAGGCCGGACTCACAGAGACGCAGATCAAGGAGCAGTTTAAAAAGCTTCATCAGTTTCTGGAGGAGGAAGAGGAGGCCAGGATGGCTGCTCTGAGGGAGGAAGAGGAGCAGAAGTAGTTCGTTGAGCTGTGACTGACTGACTGTCTGTTTTCAGCTTCACCTGGAGACTCAATGGCTTCCAGATTAGAAGAGGATCTCTGCTGTGTCGTCTCCCATGATGTCTTCACAGATCCTGTTGTTCTGTCATGTAGCCACAGCTTCTGTAAAGACTGTGTGAAGAGCTGGTGGAAAGACAAAGGAGTAAAAGAGTGTCCAGTTTGTAAGAAAAGACATTCAAAGTCAGAACCACCTGTTAGCCTGGTGTTAAAGAACCTGTGTGAGACCTTCTTACAGGAGAGAGATCAGAGCTCTTCACCTGCTCTCTGCAGTCTGCACTCAGAGAAACTCAGACTCTTCTGTCTGGACCATCAGCAGCCAGTGTGTGTCATCTGCAGAGATTCAGAAAAACACCCTGACCACAGATTCAGACCCATCGATGAAGCTGCACAACAACACAAGAAGCAGCTTAAGGAAACTCTGGAGCCCTTGAAGAAGAAGTTACAGTGTTTTGAAAGTGTTAAAGTAGAGTTTGAACAAACAGCAAAACACATTAAGGACCAGGCCGGAATCACAGAGACGCAGATCAAGGAACAGTATAAAAAGCTTCATCAGTTTCTGGAGGAGGAAGAGGAGGCCAGGATGGCTGCACTGAGGGAGGAAGAGGAGCAGAAGAGTCGGATGATGAAGGAGAAGATTGAGTCTCTGAGCAGAGACATAACAACTCTTTCAGACACAATCAGAACCACAGAGGACGAGCTGAGAGCTGAAGACGTCTCGTTCCTGCTCAACTTCAAGACTGCAGTGGAACGAATCCAGCAGCGCCCCCTGCTGGATGATCCACAGCTGGCCTCAGGAGCTCTGATCGACGAGGCCAAACATCTGGGCAACCTGAGCTTCAACATCTGGAACAAGATGAAGGCTGTGGTGTCCTACAGTCCTGTGGTTCTGGACCCAAACTCTGCTCCTCCAGTACTCGTCCTGTCTGAAGATCTGACCAGTTTGAGACAAGGAGCAAGCTAGAAGCTTCCTGACAATCCAGAGAGGTTTGATATAAAAGCCTCAGTCCTGGGATCTGAGGGTTTTAACTCAGGGACTCACAGCTGGGATGTCCTGGTTGGAGACAGTACACACTGGTTCCTGGGAGTGTCAGCAGAGCCTGTCCAGAGGAAGGGAGACAAACAGTCTGGAACATGGAGAATATGGTTCTATGAAGGTAAATACTAAGCAAAGTCACCATCAGGATCATCTGTTCTCTCTGTGCAGAAGATCCAGAGGGTCAGAGTGAAACTGGACTGGAACAGAGGAGAACTGTTGTTCTCTGATCCTGATACTAACAAACACATTCACACCTTCAAACACACTTTCACTCAGAAGATGTTTCCATACTTTAACAATGTGGATCATCCTCACCCAGTGAAGCTGTTACCTGTGAATGTCTCTGTGACGCTGGATAAGAGCCGTTAGAGATAAATGTTTTATTCATCATGTTTGTTTCTTCAAGAGAAATCTGCTGAATTTAAATATTAAACTTGTTATTTCTAAAGCTTTGTTTATTTCTCCTTTTACTTCTCACTCATTTTTATTTCTACTGTCGACTTTTCCACGCGTGTAAAAACATTTCATTATTTTCTAATCTTTATCTTTGGTTTGTTTTTTATTTCCATGGAAAATGTTTTCTATCATTTAGATTTTGGTTGGATCCATGAAGTCGAGAAAACTAATGAAGATCCACATAATAACACATTTATCAACAGCTGATCATTGTTCACATTCAAAAAACTTTATTCAAGCTCACACATGAGACATGATTCATGTTTAATCACATAAAGTCTGTTCACATGTGAAATAATCCAACATATATGAACATTTGTCTGTTTGATGTGATGAAGCCAAAATGATTCTGTCTGTAAAATAATTTTTTCAACAGCAGCCTAGTGATGTGATTTAATATTGTAATAAAAATAATAAAAACTAAGAAATAGAAACAGAGTTCTGCCCTTTTTTAAGATGTAATGTAAATATAATATCTGTCATTAAGTAGGATTTAAAACTCAGATAGTTTCAGGTTTTTAAATTGAGATATATATACATGTTTATTCATGATTATTACTTTTTTAAATGCTGGGATCTAATAGTTCTGAACAATAGTTGTGCCTACATGTGAAGCCAAAGCCTGAGACCAAATGTCTTCTTTGTTCTGGAGACAAAGATGAGCTTCCAGAACTCAGTCTCCCAGGGTGCTTCAACTTCACACCTCGCTGTGAACTTGCTCCTGGAAAGAAAAAGAAGGACAAAGCCCAATGCATTTCAGTTTTGCAGGATTTTATGTTTTTGTTTATCATATTTATCCTCCTTAATTTCTGCTGTGAATTTAACACATCAAGCAAGTAAATATGTGCTCTCCTAGTCCTTCTCGAATGTGGGATTTCAGTTTCGGTGAGGGGCTCAAAAGAGTTCCACTAGAACTGCACTATCCAGTCATTTATTGTGACTAAGTATTTCCTGCACTGACTGTAATAAAGGGATGTAATGAAATGACCTCTTTTGGTCTACAAATACATATTCAATAGGCTCTACAACCCTAACATTTAGCTTGTTGCTTTCTTATGTAAGACGAGGCGAGAGGGACAAACTTTCCCAAAAGTTTAGTCACAGGGTAGAAACACACACAGTTTTGGCAAGTTCTTCAATAACAGCCTGACCAATATGGAGGTTATGGCTTTGGAACATTTCTGTAACTGTATGCTTTGTGACAGGCACTCTAGCTGAACTGAACAACAAAATGCAACTATTCCAAAAACTCATCTACGACTTTTGCTGGAATAGGAAATATCTTTTCCAATTTTAATAATATTACGGCTATTTTTCGCTCAATTAGTTCGGGCACGTTTTCAACAACACCATCATCACTTTCTGTCATTGACTCAGTTTCAACATCTCCATATAATCCATCAGCAGAACAGCCAGCCCTCACATTATCAGAGGTATCTGACACTTGCAATGGGGACACAAATGCATCTACACTGGCTTTTAAATCTTAGTGTGTGTGGATGATGCTTTCTCTTTTTGTGTGTATAAAATGTGCTGTAAGTATTTGTCATGAAAGGGCAACCAAGAAACACACAACTAACAGACTCTTGACTTTGAAGAAGTGTTCCAATATGAACAAAAACATCTCTCTCCATTTTGGCCATGTTCCACATTTTTACTTTGAGGTACTTGTATCAGGGCTTATGTCAGATCAACTTCAAATTGAGATGAGTGTCATCACAACAAGATGAAGATGGGGATATAAAGTTATTCAAAGATCGATTTTTCGTCACACGGTTTTACGGTGGCGTGGCATCAAAGTTTGATTGCACGCCATTAAAGCACAAGGTTCTGTATCGCGGACATACACGGACCATGAATCCTTTGATGCTGAACCGTAGACAACAACTCCACTCCTGCAGTGACAGTGTCAGTGGTCATAGATCAAAGGAATCTATATGTCTTGTATTAAATATGTTTCTGACAGCCACAATTACTGAATGCCCAAAGTCACACTGTATTAACGGTCACACGTAAGTTATAACAATCACGACAAAATGTACAATCATTTGATGATGTCATACTTTTTACTGCACTCACACACAAATTAACGAGCAAACTTGAGCTAATTTGAATTTATGAAACCCTCTTTTAATTTTCTGACAATGTGTCCATTTGTTTGCACTTTGCTTGTTTCTTTAAAAAGACTTCAGCACGTCACAGACTCAACAAACACCTCGACTCAGGCAGGAAGTGAACCTCAGAGAAGTTCGTTGAGCTGTGACTGACTGACTGTCTGTTTTCAGCTTCACCTGGAGACTCGATGGCTTCCAGATTAGAAGAGGATCTCTGCTGTGCCGTCTGCCAAGATGTCTTCACAGATCCTGTTGTTCTGTCATGTAGCCACAGCTTCTGTAAAGACTGTGTGAAGAGCTGCTGGAAAGACAGAGAAGTAAAAGAGTGTCCACTTTGTAAGAGAAGACATTCAATGATTGAACCACCTGTTAGCCTGGTGTTGAAGAACCTGTGTGAGACCTTCTTACAGGAGAGAGATCAGAGCTCTTCACATGCTCTCTGCAGTCTGCACTCAGAGAAACTCAAACTCTTCTGTCTGGACCATCAGCAGCCAGTGTGTCTCATCTGCAGAGATTCAGAAAAACACCCTGACCACAGATTCAGACCCATCGATGAAGCTGCACAACAACACAAGAAGCAACTTCAGGAAACTCTGGAGCCCTTGAAGAAGAAGTTACAGTGTTTTGAACGTGTTAAAGTAGAGTTTGAACAAACAGCAAAACACATTAAGGACCAGGCTGGAATCACAGAGACGCAGATCAAGGAACAGTTTAAAAAGCTTCATCAGTTTCTGGAGGAGGATAAGGAGGCCAGGATGGCTGCACTGAGGGAGGAAGAGGAGCAGAAGAGTCGGATGATGAAGGAGAAGATTGAGTCTCTGAGCAGAGACATAACAACTCTTTCAGACACAATCAGAACCACAGAGGACGAGCTGAGAGCTGAAAACGTCTCGTTCCTGCTCAACTACAAGACTGCAGTGGAACGAGTCCAGCAGCGCCCCCTGCTGGATGATCCACAGCTGGCCTCAGGAGCTCTGATAGACAAGGCCAAACATCTGGGCAACCTGAGCCACAACATCTGGAACAAGATGAAGGACATGGTCTCCTACAGTCCTGTGGTTCTGGACCCAAACTCTGCTAATCCAGGACTCATCCTGTCTGAAGATCTGACCAGTGTGAGACAAGGAGCGAGCCAGAAGCTTCCTGACAATCCAGAGAGGTTTGATATAAAAGCTTCAGTCCTGGGATCTGAGGGTTTTAACTCAGGGACTCACAGCTGGGACGTCCTGGTTGGAGACAGTACACACTGGCTCCTGGGAGTGTCAGCAGAGTCTGTCGAGAGGAAGGGAAACAAACAGTCTGGAATATGGAAAATAGGGTTCTATAAAGGTAAATACTACGCAGAGTCACCATCAGGATCATCTGTTCTCTCGGTGCAGAAGATCCAGAGGATCAGAGTGAAACTGGACTGGAACAGAGGAAAACTGTTGTTCTCTGATCTAGATACTAACAAGCACATTCACAACTTCAAACACACTTTCACTCAGAAGATGTTTCCATACTTTAACATTAAAGATCACATGAAGCTGTGTGATGGCACTGCCCCGTTTACGTGTGTGTCGGTGCGCACGGCGACCGTCACCGCACCAATATACTGTCCTGTTGACACGTGTTTTATGTATAAATGTTTTCTGTGTGTGTTACGTGTCTGTGAACTGGGTCTGTATACAATCTGTTGTATTACTAGTAGGCTATGCCTTCATGGAACAGTTATGTGTAAATATGTTGCCGGTTATGTTGACAGCCATATGGAGTTTTAGTGTTTAAGCTGATTAAAGCTATGAAGCTGGCCTTACCTGGGACACCCCTGTGTTTAATGGTATATTGGAATGTTCCAATTGTAAGGGGCGTGGTTAGTCCCATTTAAGCCGGGCTGTTCATTGAGTTGAGGAGGCCGGACGTGGGAAGACGTGAGTCTAGGAGAGCTGCTGTTATAGGGACGTAAGTCTGAGAGCTCTCCATTTTAAGTGTTTGCTTAAACAGTATATTGTTATTGTAATTATTTATTTTGGCCACTGTGCCTATTTATTTTCTTATTTCGAAGTGTTTGTTTTTCGCTCTTTTGTTTTATTTTATATTTACTTTCATAATTCTGCCTTGTCGGCCTTACTTTGTGGGAATAATAAAATCCCCTCTTCTACCTGAATCGCCAAGTACTCCTTAGAGTTATTTACACCGAGCTCGGCCGCTCATATACATACCTACCTTTAACATTACCTGTGAAAGTCTCTGTGACGCTGGATCAGAACCGTTAGAGATAAAGATTTTATTCATCGTGTTTATTTATCCAAGAGAAATCTGATGAATTTAAATGTTAAACTCATTATTTCTAAAGCTTTGTTTATTTCTCCTTTTACTTCTCACTCATTTTTATTTCTACTGTCGACTTTACTACGTGTGGAAAAAGATTTCAATATCTTCTGATCTTTTGTATTTCCTTTGTTTTTTATTTCCATGGAAAATGTTTTCTATCATTTAGATTTTGTGTGGATCCATGAAGTCGAACAAACTGATGAAGATCCACATAAAAACACATTTATCAACAGCTGATCATTGTTCACATTCAACAAACTTTATTCAAACTCACACATGAAACATGATTCATGTTTAATCACATAAAGTCGGTTCACATGTGAAATAATCCAACATATATGAACATTTGTCTGTTTGATGTGATAAAGCCAAAAATGATTCTGTCTGTAAAAGTGTTTTTTCAACAGCAGCCTAGTGATGTGATTTAATATTGTGATAAAAATAATAAAAACTATGAAACAGAAACAGAGTTCTGAGATTTGTTAAGTTGAGATGTAAATATCAAGCCAAAATGATTGTGTCTGTCAAAGTGTTTTCATTCAATCCTCAACAACAAAACAACAGAGGTTTAGTTCAGCTTCAATATTTAAATTCCTCCTAAATGCTGAAGGTGCATCGTCTCCTGATATTTCATCTACAAATCACAACTATCACTGATATTATTTTCTATATATTTAGTGTGAAAAGTTAAACATATGTCTGACCTGAAGTTAACAAGTGAGGGTAAGTATTGTTTTGACAAACCATTATATCTCTATATAAATTAACTCTTGATGACTACAGTGAGATGTGGAGATGGGAGATTTCATTCTTGTAGTTTCCTTATCCACACAAACGATGATAATACAAAAACAAAAATAGAAATTTGAACTATACCATGTTCCATGCTGTGTGTTACTGATACTCTCACCTTTGTCTCTACGGTGTCTTTTGAACATAGAATTACAGTTTATATTTTCTGTGTTATCTGTAATAGATGAAATACAAAGTTCATCTTTGTGTCTGTTCGCTGCAGCGGTTTGATTAACTTCACTACAGCTTCACTCACGCAATCTGCTGCATTTTCGTATTCATGGAATTAAAAAGGAAAATGCACATTAATTAACAAGTGTGATGGAGTCCATCATATAATGGATCAGATTTAATGATGCAGGCTAGTGTTCATCTGCAGGTTGATGGAAGAAAAACACAAATACATGTATAACAACACAAGTACACACACAGTACATTAGAATCAACATAATACTCATATTCTTATTCATCATCCTCACTGTAGCCCAGAGACTGTGGAGCTTTTCTTTACTGAAGCTAAATGTGACGTTGAATATTAAAATACTAATATAAAAGTTGACGAGGTAAATTAATAGAACGAGAGTGAAAATAAGTGATTATTCACAAATAATGATCTACAGATGTAACACGGGTGTTTGTGGGAAACAGAGATTTAAGTGAAGTGAACGTGACAGAGAGCATCGATTCAAAACACAAGGAACAAGCTTCACTTGGTTTTATCGGATTCAAACAACGTGTTAGTGAGAAAACGTCCATGAACTTACTTTAAGTTCGGCTCTGTTCAGCTCATGTTCCTCTGGCTCTCGTTGGTTTTATTCATTTCTGTTCTACACCGTTGAGTTTTAAATTTCCCTCTTACATAACACAACTGCCTCATTTCCGCTGCTTCTTCTTCGCCAAGACTCCAGTTGACTACTGCAGCGCCCCCTCTCTGCAGTGATGGGATAACACATCTTCTGCATTGTAACTCAAACAGAACTGAACAAAACACCAGGGTTCTTGCATCATGAAGAACAAAATGGACACTTGAATTTTAATAAAACTTCCAATCTGCAGAACCAACTGTTTACAGATGTTATTCCAACAACCTGTGTCGAGGGGGACGTGCATGTGAGTGGTCACATGATCTCTGCAGGCGTGTTAGACGTGTTGGACGGAGATTAAAACTGATGCAGAGACAAAACACCTGTGAGCACATCGAGCGTTTTAGTTTGGAAACGCCTTAGTGGTATTACAGTTTTTCTCCATTGCTTTGGCTCATTTCACGAAACAGAAATGACATTCTCAGAGCTCTAAGTGCAATTGGCAAAATAGCCTATATGGTTCAGTACAACTACATAGATCACCTTCAAAAGGTCATATCTCACCCAAAACAGTTAACTCAAGCTTCAAAACCAAATCATTTTCTTATATAAATAGTCAGTGCCCCCAAAAGGAACAGTTCCTTCTCGATTGCTGTGGCTCATCTCTCGGAAAAATAAGGACATTCTCAAAGCTTTAAATACATTTGCCATAATAACCTGGATGGTTCAGCAAAACTGCATGGCACACCTGCAAAAGGTCATATCTCTCCCAAAACAGACAACTCATCTGTCAAAACTAAATCCTTTTCTCATACAACTAGTCAGTGCCCCCAAAATGAAAAGTCCCTTTGGCATTGTTTAAACACTACAGGTCAAGATGTTTAGATGTTTTGTCAGTATGGCAGTGGACCATAGAAATATCCCTCATGTGCACATTTCAATCTTGGCTCAGTCCTTTGACACTGAATGGTTACAGTAGATGTTTTCTTTCCAGAATACTATGTGTAAACAGAAAAAAGATTAATTCAAGGTTTCACATATAATACTTAATTGCACTCATACTGCCATGGAAATTGTGACAGTAATTGCCATACATCGTGGTTACAGCAACAGAAAATGTGTACAGCACAATATACTGTCAAACAGTAAGCACATCAGAACTAAAATTAGGTATAGCCTACACTAACAACACATACAGTAAGAAAGTAAAGCAAAGCTGGAGTTTCACTAGTTTTCATCCTCACTCTCCTGCTCATCCTCGCGCTCATGTCTGTCTGGCCACAGTTTTTCATCAACATCACATCTGATGTTCTCCCTTGCTATGCAACGGGGGGTGGGGGGGGGGGTGGGGAAGAATCGGCGTGCATGCTGCAACCATCCCTGACACTGCTCTGCTGTGACATCACCACAAGCAGAATCCATTGCCTGGAGAAGGGACCTCTGGTTTTGAGCCCGATACTCATAGACCCTCCACCTCCATGCAGATAAAAACTCCTCGACAGGATTGAGGAATGGAGAGTAAGGTGATAATAGCACCATCAGCATTCTTGGATGGGCAGTGAACCACGCCCTGATGAGCGGGCCATGGTGGAAGCCACAGCTTGTTGTCTTCGTCCTCCTCGGCCTCTTCCTCGAGCAGGCAGTTGCCCTTGGTCGTTTCCCTGGCCAGGTGCTTCCATGTTCATGAATTGTACTGAACTTGGTCAAGCTCTAGATATTTGATGGAAGCATTTATGCTCCTGGATAGCACCTGTCAGCTAACTAAACTTACTGTGTGATTAGTGGTTGGATGTTTGAAACTCCGATGTTCTAGTTGCACCTGAAAATTAAGCCGATGATCCAAGAGATCCATACTACAGTATATACCATAATGTTTTTCATGGTATTATGTGCCTGAAAGATTTTGACAGTGGAGTGAACAATTGTGCAGGTGATGATGTACACAAGGAAATTATGCCAACATGTTCTGCAGAGAACAACCACTTGACTGAGAAGCAACAGTCAGTTTAGACCAGCAAGATATATTCAATTGGTAATTGGGTTAACTGAAGGCAATTGTACCTAACCGTTTGCAAAGGTGTCCTCAATCATTTGAAACTTGTGCAAGTTGTAGGCAAAAGTACTTGTCATGTGCAAGGATGTGCAAATACAATTGCAATTTGATTAAAGGAATGAGATATTCCGATCTTTTGTGAACAAGTGCCCAGTGGTTTGGAGGTTTGCACGTGTAGTTTTGAGAATGTCATTTCTGTTTCGTGAAATGAGCCAAACCAATTGAGAAAAACTGTAATGTTACTCTAAGCAAGAACAGAGGAATTTAAAAATATAGAAATATATGAATGAAAAATAAACTAATGTATACAGTGTAGAGACAGCAACGAGATGTGCAGTGTATGAATGTGTACAGTGAATGTATTGCACATGAACCGTTTATATTGCACAGGCAGATTAATCTGGCACAGTTAAGAGTAAAACTGTGAGAGTGCAGTCCAAAAGGGGGGGTGCATAGTTTTTACTGGCAGCAAAGCTGCTTGTACATTTGTTTCAGGTTTTACAGGTTTAATCATCCAGCATCTCAAGCTCCTCCCTCTCCTGACACACCTGAGAAACCAGGAAACATCTGTTCCTCCCGGAAGAGACGCAGGCTGAAAACCAGACGATCCCATTCACCTTCCAAACCAAACTAAACCAAACTGGACCAAACGTCCTGAGTGAGTCCAGCTACAGGAGAGAAGAGTGAAACTACAACCTGCCAACGCTCCACACACTGACCGTGAGTTTAACAAACACCTCGACTCAGACAGGAAGTAAACCTCAGTGAAGTTCATGGAGCTGTGACTGACTCACTGTCTGTTTTCAGCTTCACCTGGAGACTCAATGGCTTCCAGATTAGAAGAGGATCTCTGCTGTGCCGTCTGCCGTGATGTCTTCAGAGATCCTGTCATTCTGTCTTGTAGCCACAGCTTCTGTAAAGACTGTGTGAAGAGCTGGTGGAAAGACAAAGAAGTAAAAGAGTGTCCACTTTGTAAGAGAAGATCTTCAAAGATGGAACCACCTAACCTGGTGTTAAAGAACCTGTGTGAGACCTTCTTACAGGAGAGAGATCAGAGCTCTTCACCTGCTCTCTGCAGTCTGCACTCAGAGAAACTCAAACTCTTCTGTCTGGACCATCAGCAGCCAGTGTGTCTCATCTGCAGAGATTCAGAAAAACACACCGGCCACAGAATCAGACCCATCGATGAAGCTGCACAACAACACAAGAAGCAACTTCAGGAAACTCTGGAGCCCTTGAAGGAGAAGTTACAGAGTTTTGAACGTGTTAAAGTAACGTTTGAACAAATAGCAAAACACATTAACGTCCAGGCCGGACTCACAGAGACACAGATCAAGGAAGAGTTTAAAAAGCTTCATCGGTTTCTGGAGGAGGAAGAGGAGGCCAGAATGGCTGCACTGAGGGAGGAAGAGGAGAAGAAGAGTCGGATGATGAAGGAAAAGATTGAGTCTCTGAGCAGAGACATAACAGCTCTTTCTGACACAATCAGAACCACAGAGGACGAGCTGAGAGCTGAAGACTTCTCGTTCCTGCTCAACTACAAGACTGCAGTAGAACGAGTCCAGCAGCGCCCCCTGCTGGGTGATCCACAGCTGGCCTCAGGAGCTCTGATAGACGAGGCCAAACATCTGGGCAACCTGAGATTCAACATCTGGAACAAGATGAAGGACGTGGTCTCCTACAGTCCTGTGGTTCTGGACCCAAACTCTGCTAATCCAGGACTCGTCCTGTCTGAAGATCTGACCAGTTTGAGACGAGGAAAGAAACAGAAGCTTCCTGACAATCCAGAGAGGTTTGATGAATACGCCTTAGTCTTGGGATCTGAGGGTTTTAACTCAGGGACTCACAGCTGGGACGTACTGGTTGGAGACGGTACACACTGGTTCCTGGGAGTGTCAGCAGAGTCTGTCGAGAGGAAGGGAGACAAACAGTCTGGAACATGGAGAATATGGTTATATGAAGGTATATACTTAGCAGAGTCACCAACAGAATCATATGATCTCTCTGTGGAGAAGATCCAGAGGGTCAGAGTGAAACTGGACTGGAACAGAGGAGAACTGTCGTTCTCTGATCCTGATACTAACAAACACATTCACACCTTCAAACACACTTTCACTCAGAAGATGTTTCCAATCTTTAACACTGAAGATCATCATCACCCAGTGAAGCTGTTACCTGTGAATGTCTCTGTGATGCTGGATCAGAGCAGTTAGAGATAAATGTTTTATTCATCTTTTATTTCTTCAAGAGAAATCTGCTGAATTTAAATGTTAAACTCATTATTTCTAAAGCTTTGTTTATTTCTCCTTTTACTTCTCACTCATTTTTATTTGTACTGTTGACTTTACTCCGTGTGGAAAAAGATTTCAATATCTTCTGATCTTTTGTATTTCCTTTGTTTTTTATTTCCATGGAAAATGTTTTCTATCATTTAGATTTTGTGTGAATCCATGAAGTCGAACAAACTGATGAAGATCCACATAAAAACACATTTATCAACAGCTGATCATTGTTCACAATCAACAAACTTTATTAAAACTCACACATGAGACATGATTCATGTTTAATCACATAAAGTCTGTTCACATGTGAAATAATCCAACATATATGAACATTTGTCTGTTTGATGTGATGAAGCCAAAATGATTTGTTTGTAAAAGTATTTTTTCAACAGCAGCCTAGTGATGTGATTTAATATTGTGATAAAAATAATAAAAACTAAGAAATAGAAACAGTTCTGCCCTTTTTTAAGATGTAATGTAAATATAATATTATCTGTCATTAAGTAGGATTTAACACTCAGATAGTTTCAGGTTTTTAAATTGAGATATATATACATGTTTATTCATGATTATTACTTATTTAAATGCTGGGACCTAATAGATGTGAACAATAGTTGGGCCGACATGTGAAGACAGAGCCTGAGACCAAATGTCTTCTTTGTTCTGGAGACAAAGATGAGCTTCCAGAACTCAGTCTCCCAGGGTGCTTCAACTTCACA
Source organism: Limanda limanda (assembly GCF_963576545.1). NCBI lineage: Eukaryota > Metazoa > Chordata > Actinopteri > Pleuronectiformes > Pleuronectidae > Limanda > Limanda limanda. The sequence goes on from NC_083644.1 coordinate 4,580,319, forward strand.
CCTCGCTGTGAACGTGCTCCTGGAAAGAAAAAGAAGGACAAAGCCCAATGCATTTCAGTTTTGCAGGATTTTATGTTTTTGTTTATCATATTTATCCTCCTTAATTTCTGCTGTGAATTTAACACATCAAGCAAGTAAATATGTGCTCTCCTAGTCCTTCTCGAATGTGGGATTTCAGTTTCGGTGAGGGGCTCAAAAGAGTTCCACTAGAACTGCACTATCCAGTCATTTATTGTGACTAAGTATTTCCTGCACTGACTGTAATAAAGGGATGTAATGAAATGACCTCTTTTGGTCTACAAATAAATATTCAATAGGCTCTATAACCCTAACATTTAGCTTGTTGCTTTCTTATGTAAGACGAGGCGAGAGGGACAAACTTTCCCAAAAGTTTAGTCACAGGGTTAGAAACACACACAGTTTTGGCAAGTTCTTCAATAACAGCCTGACCAATATGGAGGTTATGGCTTTGGACTATTTCTGTAACTGTATGCTTTGTGACAGGCACACTAGCTGAACTTAACAACAAAAATGCAACTCTTCCAATAACTCATCTACGCCTTTTGCTGGAAAAGGAAATATCTTTTCCAATTGTAATAATATCACGGCTTTTTTTCGCTAAATTAGTTTGAGCACGTTTTCAACAACACCATCATCACTTTCTGTCACTAACTCAGTTTCAACATCTCCATATGATCCATCAGCAGAACAGCCAGCCCTCACATTATCAGAGGTATCTGACACTTGCATTGGGGACACAAATGCAACTACACTGGCTTTTAAATCTTTAAGTGTGTGTGGATGCTTTCTCTTTTTGTGTGTATAAAATGTGCTGTAAGTATTTGTCATGAAAGGGCAACCAAGAAACACACAACTAACAGACTCTTGACTTTGAAGATGTGTTCCAATATGAACAAAAACATCTCTCTCCATTTTGGCCATGTTCCACATTTTTACTTTGAGGTACTTGTATCAGGGCTTATGTCAGATCAACTTCAAATTGAGATGAGTGTCATGACTACAAGATGAAGATGGGGATATAAAGTTATTCAAAGATCAATTTTTCGTCACACGGTTTTACTGTGGCGTGGCATCAAAGTTGGATTACACGCCATTAAAGCACAACGTTCTGTATCGCGGTCATACACGGACCATGAATCCTTTGATGCTGAACCGTAAACAACAACTACACTCCTGCAGTGACAGTGTCAGTGGTCATAGATCAAAGGAATCTTTATGTCTTGTACTAAATATGTTTCTGACAGCCACAATTACTGAATGCCCAAAGTCACACTGTATTAAGGGTCACACGTAAGTTATAACAATCACGACAAAATGTACAATCATTTGATGGTGTCATACTTTTTACTGCACTCACACACAAATTAATGAGCAAACTTGAGCTGATTTGAATTTATGAAACCATCTTAATTTTCTGACAATGTGTCCATTTGTTTGCACTTTGCTTCTGTTTCTTTAAAAAGACTTCAGCACGTCACAGACTCAACAAACACCTCAACTCAGGCAGGAAGTGAACCTCAGTGAAGTTCGTGGAGCTGTGACTGACTGACTGTCTGTTTTCAGCTTCACCTGGAGACTCAATGGCTTCCAGATTAGAAGAGGATCTCTGCTGTGCCGTCTGCCAAGATGTCTTCACAGATCCTGTTGTTCTGTCATGTAGCCACAGCTTCTGTAAAGACTGTGTGAAGAGCTGGTGGAAAGACAAAGAAGTAAAAGAGTGTCCACTTTGTAAGAGAAGACATTCAATGATTGAACCACCTGTTAGCCTGGTGTTGAAGAACCTGTGTGAGACCTTCTTACAGGAGAGAGATCAGAGCTCTTCACCTGCTCTCTGCAGTCAGCACTCAGAGAAACTCAGACTCTTCTGTCTGGACCATCAGCAGCCAGTGTGTCTCATCTGCAGAGATTCAGAAAAACACCCTGACCACAGATTCAGACCCATCGATGAAGCTGCACAACAACACAAGAAGCAACTTCAGGAAACTCTGGAGCCCTTGAAGAAGAAGTTACAGTGTTTTGAACGTGTTAAAGTAGAGTTTGAACAAACAGCAAAACACATTAAGGACCAGGCTGGACTCACAGAGACGCAGATCAAGGAGCAGTTTAAAAAGCTTCATCAGTTTCTGGAGGAGGAAGAGGAGGCCAGGATGGCTGCACTGAAGGAGGAAGAGGAGCAGAAGAGTCGGATGATGAAGGAGAAGATTGAGTCTCTGAGCAGAGACATAACGGCTCTTTCAGACACAATCAGAACCACAGAGGACGAGCTGAGAGCTGAAGACGTCTCGTTCCTGCTCAACTACAAGACTGCAGTGGAACGAGTCCAGCAGCGCCCCCTGCTGGATGATCCACAGCTGGCCTCAGGAGCTCTGATAGACGAGGCCAAACATCTGGGCAACCTGAGCTACAACATCTGGAACAAGATGAAGGACGTGGTCTCCTACAGTCCTGTGGTTCTGGACCCAAACTCTGCTAATCCATGGCTCGTCCTGTCTGAAGATCTGACCAGTGTGAGACAAGGAGCGAGACAGAAGCTTCCTGAAAATCCAGAGAGGTTTGATACTTACGCCTCAGTCCTGGGATCTGAGGGTTTTAACTCAGGGACTCACAGCTGGGACGTCCTGGTTGGAGACAGTCCATGCTGGTTCCTGGGAGTGTCAGCAGAGCCTGTCGAGAGGAAGGGAGGCATACAGTCTGGAACATGGAGAATAGGGTTCAAAGAAGGTAAATACTACACACTGTCACCATCAGGATCATCTGTTCTCTCTGTGCAGAAGATCCAGAGGATCAGAGTGAAACTGGACTGGAACAGAGGAGAACTGTTGTTCTCTGATCTAGATAGTAACAAACACATTCAAACCTTCAAACACACTTTTAGTCAGAAGATGTTTCCATACTTTAGCATTTCAGATCCCGTAAAGCTGTTACCTGTGAATGTCTCCGTGACACTGGATCAGAGCAGTTAGAGATAAAGATTTTATTCATCGTTTATTTCTTCAAGAGAAATCTGCTGAATTTAAAAATTAAACTCATTATTCTAATGCTTTGTTTATTTCTCCTTTTAGTTCTCACTCATTTTTATTTCTACTGTCGACTTTTCCACGTGTGTAAAAATATTTGATTAATTTCTGATCTTTATATTTGGTTTGTATTTTATTACCATGGAAATGTTTTCTATCATTTAGATTTTGTGTGGATCCATGAAGTCGAGCAAACTGATGAAGATCCACATAAAAGCACATTTATGAATAACAGCTGATCATTGTTCACATTCAACAAACTTTATTAAAAAATAACACATGAGACATGATTCATGTTTAATCACATAAAGTCTGTTCACATGTGAAATAATCCAACATATATGAACATTTGTCTGTTTGATGTGAAGAAGCCAAAATGATTCTGTTTGTAAAAGTATTTATTTAACAGCAGCCTAATGATGTGATTTAATATTGTGATAAAAACCATGAAATAGAAACAGAGTCTTGACCTTTTTTAAGTTGTAATGTAAATATAACATTATCTCTCATTAAGTAGTATTTCACACTCAGTTTCAGGTTTTTAAATTGAGATATATATACATGTTTATTCATGATTATTACTTTTTTAAATGCTGGGACCTAATAGATGTGAACAATAGTTGGGCCGACATGTGAAGCCAAAGCCTGAGACCACATGTCTTCTTTGTTCTGGAGACAAAGATGAGCTTCCAGAACTCAGTCTCCCAGGGTGCTTCAACTTCACACCTCGCTGTGAACGTGCTCCTGGAAAGAAAAAGGACAAAGCCCAATGCATTTCAGTTTTGCAGGATTTTATGTTTTTGTTTATCATATTTATCCTCCTCAATTTCTGCTGTGAATTTAACACATCAAGCCAGTAAATATGTGCTCTCTCTGTCCTTCTCGAATGTGAGATTTCAGTTTCGGTGAGGGGCTCAAAAGAGTTCCACTAGAACTGCTCTATCCAGTCATTTACTTTGACTAAGTATTTCCTTCACTGACTGTAATAAAGGGATGTAATGAAATGACCTCTTTTGTTCTACAAATAAATATTCAATAGGCTCTACAACCCTAACATTTAGCTTGTTGCTTTCTTTTGTAAGAAGAGGCGAGAGGGACAAACTTTCCCAAAAGTTTAGCCACAGGGTTAGAAACACACAGTTTTGGCAAGTTCTTCAATAACAGCCTGACCAATATAGAGGTTATGGCTTTGGAACATTTCTGTAACTGTACGCTTTGTGACTGTCACTAGCTGAACTTAACAAAAATGCAACTCTTCCAGTGACTCATCTACGACTTTTGCTGGAATAGGAAATATCTTTTCCAATTTTAATGATATTATGGCTATTTTTCGCTCAATTAGTTCGGGCACGTTTTCAACAACACCATCATCACTTTCTGTCACTGACTCAGTTTCAACATCTCCATATGATCCATCAGCAGAACAGCCAGCCCTCACATTATCAGAGGTATCTGACACTTGCAATGGGGACACAAATGCAACTACACTGGCTTTTAAATCTTTTATTGTGTGTGGATGCTTTCTCTTTTTGTGTGTATAAAATGTGCTGTAAATATTTGTCTTGAAAGGGCAACCAAGAAACACACAACTAACAGTCTCATTACTTTGAAGATGTGTTCCAATATGAACAAAAAAAAAAATCTCTCTGTGGAGAGGTCACTGTCAGGCCTGGACTGGAATGAGGACTCAGAAGCAGAGAATATCACGTACCAGCACACTTTATTGATTTCAGAACCTCAATGCAGAGTGACAAACAAGAAGGCTATGAAAATCTCACTAACTATATCTATATAATACTATAATACTTGGCAAGCAATAACTGGGGAAAAAAAACTTCCTAATAAATACAAAACATACACTAAAAAAGAAAAAGCTTTTAAACATAAACCACTCCCGAAGGAGGACAAACAAATGGCAAGAGCAAGAAATCAAAAGCGCTCCCGAAGGAGAAAAAACAAACTACTAATAAATGGGGCAAAAGAAAAGGCTCACCTAAACCGGAGGCTCAACAAACTAACTAAATCTCTCTTAACATAAATCGCTCCAAAAGGGAAGAAAAACAGTTTACAAACAACACAAAGCTAAACTGGAAAACTTTAACAAACAAAAAATCACTCTCAAGGAGGAAACAGAAAACAACTTACGTGGCGTAGCAAGAAACTCTTTGGCAAAGGCGACAATGACTGTGGGTAAGGCTTAGGTGCACGAACAAGAACGAAACACTTCGGCACAAGACAAAGGGGAGACGCAGACTATAAGCACATGAGGGTGAAGGGAACAGGTGGAAACACTCAGAGACAATCAGACCGGTGACACATGAGGAAGGGCAAGTGACCTGAAACGAGAGGAGAGTTAGGATTTCAAAATAAAACAGGAAGTTACGAGACAAAAACCCCAAGACAAGACAAACCTCACCGCGGTGTGACAGTCACTGCATTCACATAACTCACATTTAGAAGTTACAGAATTATGTTTGCCTCTTCCATGATGATGATTTAGTTTATAATGTTTTAGTCATTTGAACCTACCACTCTCCCAAGCAACACAATGTTTGCACTGCCACATACAGGTCACTGAAAGAAAATAAAAATAAAATGAATTAGCAATTGATAAAAATAAATATACCATATTGAACAAAAACAAAATATCCAAATAGAGGCTTGGGGGACAAACAAGGGTGGATAAACTCCTGGACCATGCTGCATGCCAACTAGTAAACAGATAAACAATAATGTGACAACAATATTAACTTACCATGTATCGTTGAATTGGTGCATAAACATCTCAAGGCATGGGGACACTTAGATGCTTAGACCTTTTCTTAAATCGTATTACATTTGGATAACTACACATCCAAAGCAATACTGGCTGCAGTTTGAAACTCTTATGTAATTCAGATTAGATCCAGACAGAGATATTGAGGGAACGTCTGTTTTAAAACCAGTTCAATTATCTATCTAATCTAACAAGATGGAGGAGAAATCAATTGCACGACATTACTGCAAAGCAAGCAGAGGAGATATTTGGGATTCCTTGCAGATCTAAGAAGAGGAAACCAATTTAGGTTTATCTCTGTCAGTTTTTTTAATTTATTTTCCCCCGAATAGCTTAAATCAGCAAATTTCTCAGACTTGAGGGGGATTCGTGAACAGTTCCAGCGTCTTATTCAGCTTGAAGATTCATTAGTACACCACGGCACGATCTGTGTGGGTCTGTGTGTGTGTGTGTGTGTGTGTGTGTGTGTGTGTGTGTGTGTGTGTGTGTTTGTGTGTGTGCATCTTTGACCAGAAGCAGATCCAGCGACAGATGTTTTTCTGCACGATGGCATGAATCCAAGAAAATACATGAATTATGAGGGAAGACAGACTCATCTGTAATGTGTGAAACTCAACTTTTGTCAAGCAATGAACTGTCTCACAGAATCTACCAGACAACACAGATGTGGTTGAAAAGAATGATTCTACTACCAACTTGTAAAGACCGTTGACAACGATATTGTAACGATAATAAATATATTATGATGCTTGTATCATTTATTATTGACCTTTTTCTCTTTTCTTTAACTGAGGGGAACGAGATGTCTCCACCAGTTTAGTCTGAGTTCACTGATTTCAATTGTTCATGGTCACCAGAGGATGAATCCTGCAAACACTCTCTTTACTTCCTCATAATTACATATCGACAGGTTTTTCATGTTGCCTTAAATTGACTTAAATCTTACTCTTTACCTTCCTTCCTTATTTCCTGACCCACCCCCACAGCACCACCTGCAGGCGAGGAGTCCCACTCACAGGTTGATAGGATGGTTAGTTTGTTTTGTGACATCACAAATCTTACCTGTCTGAATCAGTTTTGTTTAAACTGGTTTGTTTACTGACTTCTATCGTATAAAAAAGGCACAATTGCATCATGTGAACATTTTTAAATCTTGATTTCCACTGGAGAAGGACTGAGGACAATGATGTTGATGTTTTTCCCTCATTATCCAAATGTCTCAGAGTCTGTTGATCGAATGAAATTCGGTGCCGACAAAACTGCAACATTTTTGTTGTTATCACGAGCACCCGACTGAAATATCTTCAAACAGCGGCCCCCAGAAATCATATAACGATTTCGGTTGCACCAGCATGAAGCTGACATTTCTGTTTTTCACTGAAGCATTGATACGACTGGAATGAATGTGCTGCAGACTGCAAACCTTTAATTCAACACCTTGATCATGGCGATTATTTAAATTCCTCTACGACCAAATACCAAGAAAACTCAGCACATTAACAGCAGCTGTAATTTGTAGTTAGTACTTATAACTAATGTTATCAGAAATGTAACTATCCTGCTCTCTTTCTGTCTTTCTAGTATAAGTGTTGTGTAAAATCTACCCCAAACACTACACCTCTATGTTTTGTGTATTTATTGAGGCCGGCGTGCTCTGCTTCTACTGACTCTAATGGTGTTTGCTCTCCTATTCATTCCGGCGGTCTGCCACGATTCAGTTGACTTTCATTTATCAAAGGGCCGTCTGCACAGGCTGCACAAAGTCCTCATTGTGACCCACATATCGCCGCAGCGCCCGTTCGCATGCACAACATTTTATTACCGGGACCGATTGGTAATGTTTCCTTGAGATTGATTGAATTGATTGAATATTTATTTAAGCCTCGGAAGACACATTGAGGGATAAGACCCTCATTTTCAATGGTGCCGAGGGTACAATAAAAAAGTTGATACATTAAAAGTTAATACATTGAATAAATAGGAATGAAATAAATATGCATATATATATACACAGTAATACAAGGTATAAAACAATTCGTCAATATTATGATGATGATTTTATTATGAGGGAAAAATTGCCGATAGAAGAACATGTGGATTCCTGAACACAAACACACGCGTCATTGTAAAATGATTTGATAAAATTGTCGTATTTTCCAGCTGTGTGTGTGTGTGTGTGTGTTTGTGCTTTGCATCAGCAAAAGGCTGCGGATGTAAATTCCATCGATTTCCATCTTCATTTTGCTAATGATGAGGATAAAAAACCTTATTAGTGTGAAGTGATGAGGTTTATTAGTGCGGAGCGATGAGGTGTTTTCGGGAAAAAAGCAATTTGTCGTCGACCTTTGACCTCCACCACTAATCAATGCTTTCAATTTGTGCGTCGATAAAAGCGAACGGGCTTTAATGTGAGGCGCCGACAAACTGCTACAGGGGGTCAAATTAAAAATGCAAGGCGCGGCAGATTATCTGGAGCAAACTGACTGGATGTTGTCCAAATACAACATTGCGCCCCTGCAGCAATTATAGGAGATTTTCGCTGGAAGGCGGCGGCGACGGCGAGGAAATGAACTCTGGATCAATCCGAGCACTTATCGGGACGTAAGTGAGCCGGACGAGGTTCAAGGAGACTCCGGGCTCCTGCTCCCGACGCAGTGCAGCTCTGCCAATCAGAGCCTGTTCAGTTATGCCGCTCGCTTCTTTACATGTCAAACATCAATAGGCTCCCACAGATCTGTCAGTTCTCTCTGATATTTTCCGATCCTGAGATTAATTGAATCGTTTTTTTCCTCTCGTGCTCGCTGCGGCCGAGAGACAAGTATTGAGTTGCTTTGATAACATCTGTATTCAGAGACGAGTGGATGATGAACATCTTCCATTCAATTCTGCCGCCGCTCTATGCAGCTCACATTCCCGGCGCCGGCGTCACATTATAAATGGAAGAGGTTCTGCTTTGATCCGCCGCGTCCGTCAATAAACATTTACGATTTCTTTCTCAGAGACGCACGGATTGATCGGCGTGAGACGATTGCCGGTATGTGCCGGCCTCCCGAGATCAGATCTCCTTGGCATTTTTTAATCATAACAATGCCTATAACAGACCTGAGGGCGTCTGCGGTCGTTAAGAATCTCTTAACGCACCTCTCCATCTAAATCAATGTGCTGCATTGTGATGTAAATTACCGTTTTTTGGGCTTTAGGATTTTCAGCTGAGTGATTGAGAGTTCAGACGCTCTGAGTTATGTGGCAGCGCCTTTCTAATGGGAGCTCATAATTTCACAGATCAATGAGCATTATCTATAGTGGTAAAAAGAAAGAAGAGAGGTGGTGGTGGGGGGGGGGGTTGAATTTGTAATGGGGCCAAACTCAATATTCCACTCCCATTGTTCAGCAAGGACACGGCTTTCTGAATCCCAACGTGCTGCCAAGTCCCACCGACGAAAAACAGAAAATGTCAGTGAGTGGAATCTTAACCCACTCGTGTGATAGTTCCTCTGAACTCACATATTCGCTCCGCCTCGGTTCTGAGACGCTTGCGTGTGCAGCGTGCCAACAACGCTGACCTCACAATCAACTGGTTTGTGTTGATCGCGATGGTTTTAACATCATATGGTAAAGCAAAGAGGAGTGAGCGGAGAGGAGGAGGGACATGGAGGTAAAGGAGTGACACGTCCTTGAGTTAAATGAGAAGATGAACGGTTCTTGAGATGTATATTTCTGGAACGATCACGATCCACCATCAGCTGCCATCACAAATATATTGAATGTTTTGGAATATCTATATTTGTAAACTGTTTTACTTTGTTTTTAGATATTATATCAAATATCTTGGAGCCAATCACATTTGGTTACCTCTACATAAACTACTTTTAAGTAAGTGGGCACACACTGTTTGACCTTTGAAAAGTGTTCCCAGACTCCAGCCATTCATTTGTCAAATACAACATTATAATTATATATGACATTTTCACTGATTTAGTGGCCGAAACTCTAACTGATGATGATCGGAAGGTGTAATAAATCCAAACGTTCCTTTAACAGCTCCTTTTACCCCAGGTCTCCACCAACAGGTCGAACCGGCTCATGCAGCTGACAGTTAAGATAGTTTCTAAGATAGAAATGAGGCTTTGTGGTGATGTGAGTCCTTGTGTAATGTTTTCAGCTCATCATATAAGTGCAGAGAAAACGAGCTGGTCAACAAGCACAGCGGTCGATTACATCAATTTTAAAAGGTTCAACTCCAGAGCGATGGAAGCGACTGACGTCTCCTCCGATCCGTAGAGGTAGCATGACATTTCCACGAGCTGCAGAGCTGCCGCGTCCATCCCAGAATAACAAACGGTATCTCTGACCCCCCCCCCCCCCCCCCCCCCCCCCCGCAGCAGCAGCAGCTCTCTCCTCCTCATAAAGAGAATAAAAGAGCGTGAAATGTAAACACAGGTAATGGAGGCTCCGCTGTTTAATTACACTCTTGTCTCCTGAAGAGCCGCCGTCTTTCCTCCCTTTGCTTCGGGTCGTTTCTGATCTAACGAGCGAGCGCCAATTTGCATAGGTGAGTTCACTCCTTGTGATTGAAATGTGCCCAGAAGACGTGAAGGGGTTAAGCTGCTGTGATCTGCACGGGGCCGATAAACACACACAGCCGCCGGGCGGAGAGCGAGAGAAAGAGAAAACACGACTTCTCCGTCAAGATACGTTCACAGGACCTGGGGGGGGGGGCCATCGTGCATAATCGGGCTGTAATTCAATTAATATGTTGCCTGAAAATATCCTGAGCAAACACTTGTTTATTACTTGTGAGATGTCGCATCGTTAAATGATGTGAATAACACAACTGAGACGAGCTGAGAACATCTATCGACGGGAGTGTGAGCTGAAAGAAAAAAAAAGAAAATCAGATTTATGGACGACACGGACTAATACTGAAAGAATATCCATCACCACTGGCCGGAGAACGTGAGGCACTTTTATGGACGTGTTGTCGGAGCGGTTCTAAAGCCGCATCACTCAAACAAAACTGATCTACATGTATGAGCTGGAATTGTGAGCACGCTCGTGGTAATCACAGACTCGCACATTATCCACTCCCCCTGTGAATACTGTGTTAAATACTATAAGCCTCTCAGCTATCTTTACTTAACACTCTCCCCCCCCCCCCCCCCCCCCATTCCAATCCCAACCCCGGAATGGTCCTTGTTAGCAAGAAGAAGAAAAACGTCAGTGCAGAAAGAGGAGACGCATCAAAGCGCCAAGAACAGAACAAAGAATAGTGGAGAGGCGGTGGACTAGTGGCAGAAACTTGGACTTTGGGCAGAAAAGGTCTCTGGTTCGTCTCTGGTTCGACTCCACGGAGAAACAACAAAAAGACGAACCTGAATTGATCTGTCCAAAAATCCAAGAGGGTTCTCCCTACCCTGTCTAGTGCCCCGGAGCAAGGCACCTTACTCCCCCAACATCTGCTCCCCGGGCGCCGTACGTGGCTGCCCACTGCTCTGTGTGTCCTGCACCAGATGGGTTAAAAGCAGAGGTTACATTTCCCTCCTTGCATGAGTGTGCTTGTGCATGTCTGTGCATGTGTTTGGGACAAATAAATGTATCTCAATCTTAAGAACTGTGGTGGATGTCTGCAGACCCGTTGGCTTCAGATTCCAACCGCCTACCATCGCCTCACAGAACAGCCACAGCGGCTGCGGAGTGGGGGGGTGGGCTATTGTCCTTTCCTCGCAGAAGTAATAATCGTGTTTACAATTGGTCAGGTGGAAATTTGATACGAGAGACCGACGCTGGATCAGATTGGAAATTGTAGAGAGAGAGAGAGTTTTACAAAACTAAAAAGTGTTTTCTACCTTCGGCGCTAAAGGTGTAATTCAGCAAAGCGTGACTTAATCACAGACTCATGTTCGCCACTTAAACCGCTCGCACATGAACACAGCCTTCTCTTCCGGTTACAAGTTTCCCAAACATCTGTTGGTTGGTTCATTGCTCATAAACACGTTAGTCAGACGAGGCGGCAGGAGGCAGAAGTAACTGATAAATTTACGAAATCCCACAGTTTCTCCGACATATGGTAAAAAAACTTCAGCTCAAAGAAATAATATCAGAGGAAATACATCACCACAGCCTCGGAGGAGAGGTCGAATGGGAATTAACGCTTCAAGCAGAGCAGTGTAAATCTAATTTGTTATTGTAATCTGGTGCACGGGTGAGATAAGTTTTGCCTGGGAAAATGAAAAGTGGGTTTTAAAACAACAAAACTTTTAAAGACAAAGTTTGGATTCACATATATAAAAACCCCAAAAAGCCCGAAAGCCCAACAAGCCGAACACACTGAGCTGTTGAACAAATGGTCTCCAGCACAAAGAGCCTCCTCTTCCTCCCAAAGACTCTATAGGAGGAAGGTCTCTAAGTTCGCTTTTCCTTTCACGGCACACAATATAAACATCCACACAATAGAGTTTGACTTTACATGGTCAGCTCCACCGGCCTCGGGTGAACACAGCAGCCCTTTGTGATGGTCCTGGCACGAGGAGATTCACTCATCCTTTATAATATCTGAAGTTGGGCCCTGTCAGGTATCTGGAAGCCTCATTCCCCACTGAGTTGCGCCGCAATTTAATCCGAGGGCCCAGTCGAGCGAGACAGATGAATCCTGTCATCCCCTGAAAAGTGAGAGAGTTGACTGATCTGAGATCGTCCGCTGATGCTGTAGATAGCTCCGGTGGAGAAGAGGAACTCAATTTAGTTCCTTTTAGAGAGGATTAAATCTGGGAGACGCGTCTTTGAAGAGTCGCCTGAACCGGTGACTTCCGTTAAAGCTCCTCGATTCATAACGTTACGAGCACACGTCAGGTCCTGTTCATGTCGGGGAAATATTAATTTCTCACAGCCAAAGTTCTTTGTCACAAATTAAAACGAGATTTATTTTTTGTTTGGGAACTAAATATTTAATAAAAACCTAATAAAAGGACAAAATAGTGCTGTCAATAATGGAAATAGTCATAAAATGAAATAGATAATATAAATATAGATATCAAATAATGTTAGAAAGATGAAATAGAATGGAATACAACATACAAGAAAACCCTATGTGTAATTGCATAGGTCTCATAAATATCAGTCCTTGAAATATGCCAGATCAGATTAAGATCCATGAATTACTCTCTGTGATCAATGAGATTCCCACAAGTCCTGGATGTGATCCCTGATCCGGATCTGCACCCAGATTCTCTGGATCCTTCCCTGACACCTAACCCATCCTTCCCACAAGTTTCATGGAAATCTATTCAGTTGTTTTTGTGTAATTTTAATCATAAACACACAAACAGGCAGCGGTGAGAACACAAACCTCCTCGATGGAGACAAGGATGTAAAGACTATGATTCAACTCAAGTGGCTTCAATTTGCAAGGCTGAATAAATGACTTTATACCACAGGTTAGTTTCTGATTCAGTGGAAGAACCAATGAAATAATACGTTGCATTACTTGTGATTTAAGCCCATTTGAACATGAGCATTAGTATAAACAGAGACACTGATATGAATTGGGCCAATTCTGCAGAAAACAACACTCTTATATTTGTATAAAGCTGCAAAGCTCAGTTCAGAAGCTATAACACAACGAACAGATGCAAGGACATTAAATATCTGATGTGATGAGGTTGATCCAAATTTGTAAAAGTCTGAGAATGTGGTTCACGGTGATATCTCTTTAAAATCTGCGTGTTTATGATGTTTAACTTTGTTATTAATGTGACGTGACTCAGCAACAGTCTGCTGCTGCCTCTGTGTAACAACCGTGTTGAGATGTGTTCCTACAGAAACGCACAATTGGCCGGCAGAGCTGCACAATCGACCACAACAAATGTAGTTGGCTGTGGAGGGAGAATGAGAACCACCCAGAACTCCCCAGGGTCGTGAAGCCGGCCCGACTTGTCCCAACCAGCACCGGGCCCTGTGTCCACTAACTCAGCCTCACTGGGGGTTTTATTCTTCTGCTTTTTATTGAGGCATCGGCCCAATTTGTGTAGAGGCCTCGGTTCTCCCAATGGCGGCAGTGACGCCACGAGGAAACTGAGGCTGGTGAAATTGGGCTGTTTGTGTTTTCTGAAGCCAGCGAAGGTTGTTAGTGGAGACAACTTTTTAAAAAAGCCTCAGTTATCTCCTCCTTCTTGGTAATGCATCTGCTCAGCGTGATCACGGTGAATTATTCAGAAGCTGAACAATCTCCTTCTCTGTGAGGTTTATAATTTATGATCATATACAGAAAAACTGTTTTAACCACTGCTCAAACCAAGCTTGTTGTTATGTTAGCGGCCATCGTATTGTCTTCATCTTAAACGTAGACTGTTCTCAAAGATGGCTCCCAAACGTGAAGCCGAATCATCTAGATCGCCCCCTGGTGGTCACTATACACGTTAAGTGCATTTTTCTCGTTTCTGATAAGTTTGGTTTTAAATTAGATATCTGAAAACGGGGTCAATTGACTTGATTGACAGCCGAGGCCGCCTCGTGCCAGAACTGGCTGGATCTCAAAACCACGGCTCCACAACACGATCTCTACTGCGAAGACTCCAAATGTCGTCTCAAGTGCAACATGGTGGTAAGTTATCTGTTTTAGCTCCATGTTCAGACCCTTAATTCTTCTTTATATACAGTGCATAGAGTTATTCTGGCTTGGAAAAGCACATTTAAAACTTTTCTACTCAAAGCCTTTTCTCGGCACTGAAGGTCACTGCAGTGGTTCCAGCCAAATCTTTGAGTCGGCGGTGCGATGATCAGAGGAGCCCTGTTGACGTAACTGACCCCATCTTCATGTGGTGGGCTGCGTGGCTCGGGGGTATGTAAATGTGCTTTTATCAGCACTTTTTAAACATTTAAACTGTTCTCTGAAGAAATGTCCTCAGAGGAAGTGTGAGTGTTTGCTAGAGAGAGAGAGAGAGAGAGAGAGAGAGAGAGAGAGAGAGAGAGAGAGAGAGAGAGAGAGAGAGAGAGAGAGAGAGAGAGAGAGAGAGAGAGAGAGAGAGAGAGAGAGAGAGAGAGAGAAAGAGAGAGAGATTATTTCAAGAATGATTTTAGATTCATTAATTTGTAATTCAAATCGGAAATACAAAATAAACCTAGTTTTAATTGGGGAAAGAAGCCATGTTCCTGAAAATGGAAATATCAATAATTTCTTCTGGGTTTGTTTCATGTCATTAGCTCATTAACGACATAAGGATGAAATATTGAAATGTATGTAAAATCAATGGTTCAAATATGCACATCACTGAAAAAGGCACGATACTGAGGTCTCGACTCACCTCGTCCACGTATGAATGATACATACGATCTGCAAGGGCTCGTCAAAAAGGTGGAAAAGTTCTAATGAAATTCAGAGCAGGGTCACGTTACTGTGGATTTACAAAAGAAGGATCAAAAATCACATTATTTCAGCTAATGCAGGATGAAAAAGTCAGAGTGACTTGTTCAGGCCACGGTCCCAGGGCAGCACAGCAGGGGGCGGTAAAGCCAGAGAGAGAGGGAGGAAGGGCAATCGAGGAGCGAACTCACAGTGCTGGATTTGAGCTTCTTCTAATATCGTAATAGTAACATGGTATATGCAACACAACCTGTTCAATAATAGCATACTTTTCAGTAATGTATAACCTTATTGATTCATAATGTTGCCACGTTACATATTTTTAATGCCAGAGAGAAATTCTACACCGACCGACACAAAGTAAATCACTAGAACTAGAAGGATGCTCTGAAAACAAATATATCTGCCAAGGCTAAAAGAATCTGTTCACGTCAAAGCAGTTTCTCATTATTTATATTCACCACATTATAATTTGTCCTGCCTCGTGTCGTGTCTTTCAAGCCGCAGTGTCTTGTCATAGTCGTTGTTTGAAGAGAGGAGACCGCAGACCCAGAACTTACAAGTATAATGTTTATTACAAGTAGTTTCACAGGTCAGGACGAGCTCTAGAGACTCGGAGACATCACAGCCAATAGTGAAAGTCTGACTTGCCTCTTGCAAGACAACGAGTTTTATTTGTGGAGGTGGGACCCCATGGGGAGGTGGGATCCCAACTCTAGAGATAACATGACATCACAAAACCGGGCCTTTTACCCAAATAAGGACATGTTTAGTATCTTGTACTGCAAGTCTTCATTATACAGTTCAAAAGAGTATTCTCTGGGGGAGAGAGCGTATAACACCTGGGATAGTGTTCAAAAGAGTCTGAGAATTTGAGAATCAACACGCCTAAGATGTTAACATGTCATTATGCTTTATAACTATGCTAGATAGATCTATTAGCTAAGCTAAATATACTACACTCGTTTTCATAAACAGCCAAATAAAGTATATCAAACTCCTCAAGTAACATCTTTAACTTGGTGTTTTGCTCTGTCGCTGCCTTGCTGTTTTCAGCACAATTTGCAGAACATCCATAAAGTTGTTACTGTCCACGCAGACCTCATAGATTCAGCTGCAGTTGTGCAAACACCTGCAAGTGGCATGTAACACATTTCTCTTGTTGCTCATTCTTTATTTATACATGTCACTAGGAATCTGTTCTTCTTAAACCATTTTCAAACACAGTCATAACCCTGATCTCCTTTCACTGCTTTCAATTCTATAACCAAGAAGAACCAAAGTGACAGAGAGGCAGAAAAATGATTTATATATAAGTTGGCAAAGAATTTTAAATAAAAATGTTCTGCTCTACATAGAAAATCTGTGTAAATATAAAACAGAGCGCTTCTAAAAGGAGGACGCTTCCTCGTCAGTGCTGCACGTTCACCAGCGGAGGTTGATTGATTATTTAATTTAATCTGGCTGCCACACCTCCGCTCCACCAGTTCTCCTCCTTTCTCCTTCAGCCCCCCCCAGTCTTTTACACTTTCGCACGGCGTTCATCATTACTGTAAAACACACTGACACGTCCAATCGCTCTTCATGCACGTGCCAAACAATTTCCATCTCCGCTGCTTTGTTCTGCTCTAATAGGAAATAGAAACGCTCCGAACTGCTCTCGCTCCATTCCGCTGTGAAGACTCCATCCATTAGCCCATCACCTCGTCGCCCCCGGCAACCTGACCCAGAAACCAGGGGGAACTCAGCGAGGGGTTCGCTGCGTCCATTTCCATTCATTCATTCATCCGGTGCACAGTGCTGTGGCGCGCTGGCATCAGTTATCGGCTTTCAGGCCGGCACTGCTTTGTGCTTATTGATGAGATTTAAATTATACCTGGGACAGTGTTTTATGCTTAAATGCTTCAGAAGTCAGTTGGCTGGGCGGGTGTGAGCGACGCTGAAACCACTTTACAGAAACCACTCATCACATTACTCAACAGAAGTTTGGGAATCGAGCTTGTGTAACTCCGCTTTGATTTCCTATCCATTCTGTTTTTTTTTTTGTTTCCAGGCAGCGGGACTGCAGCACTCAGCGGACACCCCCACTTACAGAGGTCAGCAGATTCAGGGATCTCACGTCGACCCGGCGTCAAAGAGGACGGAGGTTACCCGGCGCTGACAAGGACGCGGCTTTGTTTCTCTCGCAGTGATGAGCGGTCGATGTGGACTCGAACACTCGTAGTGCAGCTGAAACAGTGATAACACCCAAACTGACAGAAAGTGAGTGTTGACAGTGATGGATGGTTCTCTCTGCAGAAGAGGTTTTTAATATTTTCCAAGAAATAGAATAGCAAAGATAATGGTGCCTAACAAGAAAAAAAAAAAAAAGGAAACGTGTTTTTGAAAGATGAAGTGACTATTCATGTTATTATCCAGCAGACTGAGGAGAAGCGAGGGAAATACAAGTCGCTTCGACCACGAAAATCAAAACAGAATTTGTTTCTTTTACAATCTGAAAGTGTTTGAGTCCACAAATCACTTCTGGAGTCTCTTGCAGCCAAATCCAATCCAAGATGTGGTGTCATCAAAGTGTCCGTAAGCCTGGACATTTAATTTGACTTGTGTTTGTAGCCTAAACGTCCTCTGGTCTCCTGTGGACTCTAAAGGTCTCACTCTCATGGAGGCTGTCCTATATGTGGGATTCAATTTGGAGGAAGCCCCTTGAGAATAGAAGGAAGAGATAATAGCAGGAGGCCGAGGCCTTGAGGTACAGAGGTGCTCTCAGGAAGGATATCTGAGGCTCAGCTTGATTCGACTAGTTTGTTAGTTTACGGATCAGACGGAGTTGTGTCCTTGGCTTTTCACAAACTCTCCCAGACGGCCTCTAAGTTCCCAGGATGTACACGGCTTTGAAGAAGACTTCCCTCTGTGAT
Organism: Limanda limanda; assembly: GCF_963576545.1. NCBI lineage: Eukaryota > Metazoa > Chordata > Actinopteri > Pleuronectiformes > Pleuronectidae > Limanda > Limanda limanda. The sequence goes on from NC_083644.1 coordinate 4,598,406, forward strand.
CTTTCTCGTTGTTTCATCTGCAGAACACGAGTTTGGACGATCTCAGCCCAGTTTGCAAGAAGACATCACCAGATATCTGATATGCTGATTAGTAATATCATTTAGCTTGACCTTTTTTTGTTTTCTTAAACGGCAGCCAGCTGTATTTTTAGGCTAAAAGTTGAATTCTGTAGTAGCTCATTCTTTTACAATTGATATATTCCAAAGCTCACTTAAGGAAAGGGGTGAACCCTGCACCTATATGATCATTCAACTAGTCTCCACGTATAAAAACCAACGAGTACAACTGCGTTTAATGCCACAAACAGCTCAACACAGCAAACCAAACGTGTGTATTAAAGTTAAGCTCTGGTAAATATGTTTGTGCTCCAGATGCAAACTTCACATTGTCCATTGCCTGGTGTGTTTGACACTTTATTCCCTGGAGGTTAACAACACTGAGGAAGAGCCGTGCTGGACGTCGGAGCACAATCAGGATTGGTATTTAAAAGATAATAGTCTGGTGAAAACCCAATTAGCTTTGTGCTCTGTGGCCGTCGTCTGTGCAATTACTGGGTCTCTCCCGCTGCCAGGTAGAAGCTGATATCTTGTCATCAGTCAGGCTAATTCAGCGGCAGAGCTAATTATGAAGCTAGGATTATTACCGGGGAGTGGGTGGTGTTTACTGTACAGTTTGTATTGTGTTATTCTGTTTTTACTTTTTATCTCTTATACCTGGAAGAAGTTTTTTAACCCCCCTCAACCATTAGCTTAACGGAGCAGAACCTCAATTAAAAGCTGGATTTAATACTTCACATGAAGCCGGATATCCAGAAGACTTCTTAAACAAAGTTATTTTAATTTTAATTTAGCTTGTTAAGATTGTGGTTGCACTTATTAAAAGGGACGACGTTATTCACAGGCCTGGAATGAGATGGGAATCTTTATGAAACCACTTTACTTCAGCTCACTTCTTTGAATTTGTATCTGAATCTCAGCTTAAATACAACTACAATTAATTTTCCGGTTGCCAACAAGTCAACCATGACACACGCTCGCTGATGTAGGAGATTTTAGAATTTGCTTTTATCTTTCAGTGAGAAATAGAAATATCTATTTCCAAAATCTGGAGGAGAACTCTAAAATATCTCCAGAGCACTTTTCATTTAAACATCACAGAGAGGAAGACGATGCTTTAAAAACAACTAAAGCATCCGTCCAGCGTCGCCCTGGACTCGGAGGCGTTTCCATGACGACTGAGCGACAGACAGTGAATGAGACTTTCAACCAGAAGCCTGTGAAACCAACTCCTGAAACCTGACAGACCACAGAGAGAAACTTCTGCTGGACAGTCCATCACTAACCTGACACAGCTTGATTAAAGGAATCAGACTCCGATCTCTGCAAAGTAACTTCACACATTTCGACTTGCTCTTAAAGCCGATTCTCTATCAGAATGATGGAAAGAGGAACTAAGATTATTACCAGGTCCCTGAGAGACGTCTTGTCTTGGGCAAGATGATAAAAATAATCTCACATATTGTTATTCTCCTTTACAGTCTCTGCAAATCAGTTTTGAAACAAGGCACTGAGTTTTTCTGAAAATAGGTTTCAAGTGACTCGTTTCGCTGCTATTTTTACAGGTTGTTTCATCACCTCAGTGCAGCTTCTTCTGTTTGTTTAGCTCATCCACCTCCACACACAAATGCAAACAAATGCATAGGATGCAGACACACACACACACACACACAGACACACACACACACACACACACACACACACACACACACACACACAGACACACACACACACACACTCAGGGAGAACCCGACAGCTGAGACCAGTTGTGTTCACATAACTTTATCTTCGGTAATTGTTGTTGCCATTTTTGTGTTTTTAAATAGAATGGCAAGCGTTTATTGTCAAATTAATTGTTTTCCTTGGCTTCCACTATGAATACCATTAAGAATTTAAAACATGAATTAAATAATGAGATAAATCAAAAGATAGAAAGAGTAAAATCTACAAACATGATATGTACAATCAAACATCAGTGCAGTTTGGTTGCGGTATGGGATGTCTGTGTGTGTGTGTGTGTGTGTGTGTGTGTGAAGGTAATTCACTCTTACACCTGTTTGTTGAATGCTTTCATCTTGTGTAACCTTCACACACTCACCTTCCCTCTTTCTGCTGTTTAACGAGCCAAACCTGAAAAAAACGAACTCACCCTCTGTAAATTCCGCGCATATCTTTCCACATTTTTACATGAATCTCCCATCATCCCTCGCAGATGTAAACAAACACCCCCACCCCGACACCCACACCCACACACACACACCAGAGCCGGCCATTAACAGCGGCTGGACTGTCCATAACGATTTCACCTGTCAAGTGTGATCGGGCTGCGTGAAGCGGCTCCAGCGCACTGCAACGGCCACCGGGAGTTTCAAGTCAGCTCTGACAAATGGCCAAGGCTGGCAGTGGCTCAGCCGACTGGAGGGCTGTCTGAGTTATCACTCCACCAGCAGACACTCTTACAGCCACTAGGTTTGTCTGCAGGCTGCTGTGCTCGCTCACTCATCCTCTCGCTCGCTCGCTTGCACTCGATTCCTCCTCCGTCAGCCCGGTTTCCCTCTCCTCCTTATCGCTTGTAATCCCAGAACCGGAGTCAAAGACGCTTCGGCGGCGTGGCTCTTCAAAAATTAACAGTACTGCCAAAGAGATGGCAACTTTAAAAAAAAAGGAGGATACCCAGGGAGAGGATGACTGGAATATGATCCGGTTTTTTTTGTTCTCTCAGTGTCACAATCACACACTTTGTGTAGTTTTTCAGATGGTGACGAGGCCTCATCCTGTCAGAAAAGCTCAGCTTGATTGTGTTTCAGTTTTTAATACAGACCCCGGGCTCGGGTCAAACTCAGCACATTTTGACTGATTACATTTTACGTCTATCTACTGTAACTCATTATATTTCAGAGCAGTGTTTTCTGACAGTGTGTCTCGTGGCTGCCGGCGGTTTTGAGGACTCGCTCTATTTCATGGTTTGGGAAAAACCATTCAGCTCCGTGTCAGTGCACGTGCACTTTGTATTGATCATGTTGTGAGGACAAAAATACATCGCATCGGGGGGGACTCGCCTCAGGAAACTTCACGAGTGAATTTTTTTTCTCAAACGTATCAAATCCACGAGTTCGATCAACAGCTCTTTCTTCTCTGGAGAACGGCATGAGGAACAGAAACAATGCAGAGATAATTCATAAACCCATGTTGTGCTGTTGTGCAGATTAAAATTAAAGTTATGTTTTGGATTTGCCGGTCGACAGATGCAGTTGAAAACAAAAAGCAGGCAGACTTTATAATCCTTTAACACCTGATGCATTATAATGTACATTTGTCCCTTTGAGAATCTGTCTGCCTACGTCTCTGCTGAGGAAGAGGAGCAGGAAGATGAAGATTCTGCCAAGTGAAGTGAGAAGTTTGTGGTTTTCAGATTTCATTATTTTCTTTGAGCATAACCAGAGTTAGTTGATCGATTATAGAACCAATTAAAGTTGGGAAATATGGATTATATTACAGCTTGTGTTTACTTCCAAACGTTCTGGAAATCTTTGCATTTCACCTGCATCGATCTAACTCTGCATCACCATGACAAAGACATGTTGTCATTGTTAACATTCGACTTTTGCTCATTTAGTAAAACTACAGATCTAAGAAAGAATTTTTGTAGTCGATTTCACCGGTTGTACAAGAATCATATTGTTTTCTGCTCTGAAAATGTGTCTCTGCGTCGCTCTGTGTCTCCTCAGTCTGTTTTTTTGGTCCTCTCTCTCTCTTTCTCTCTCTTTGTCGTGCTCTCTCTGCATCGCTCTGTTTCCTGACGTGAATTTTCTCCTCACAATGCTCGTCTGGCTCTTTCCCTGTGCACACACAGCACAGACTCCAGGCTTCTCTGCAGGACGGCTATTCAGGGAAGGCCAGATGCTGCTGTCGGGCTGCGTGAAGCACGAGGACAATGAGAGAATGACACAAATCCTTCAGTGGGTGAAAGAGACGGAGGATGTCTTGTGCTTTGGTGGAATAATACTGTATTGTGTACGTTCCACAATCCAAACGTTACTAAAATTAATTTGAGCCAAATACACCAGGAAATAAACCTTGAACAAATATCTTTCTGTGTTTTTCTTCGGGATTTACATCTTTACATTGCAGACAAACATATTTTTGACTTGAGGTGGGACATAGCAAATTTGTTCAGGTTAAAGTATCTTCTACAGATTATGTTCATTGGAAATGTTTAATTACGCCATGAAGTGCTTCATTCTTACATAAAAACAAAGGATATGCTTAACAATGTTCAAATTTATTGGAAATATTAACGTAGTTTTGGTTCAATGTTGTTAAACTTGACCTGTCTTGTGTCTTTTTCTTGATATTTAAACAAGATGGATCAAATTAAAGTAAATTCATACAACAGCATCTCTGTGTCTGTTGGATTTTTATGTATTTCCACTGCCCCCTATAGGTCAAAAATAAAAGAATGCAGCTTTAAAATACTAAAAAGCTAACTTTAAAATAGTCAATTGTAGCATTTTAGAGTCAATCAGTTGTTATTACTTTTATTATCCTCTGAATTAATGACAAATTTGAGTTATTGAGGTAACATCTTGAACATTACAGACTTAATGAACATATATATGGATCACATCCTTCATTAAATATGGAATAAATATGGTGTTTCAAAGCGTGAAATCTAATTAAAAAAGTATTTAGGCCTTGCAAAATGATTTTTTATTTTATATAAAACTTTTTAAAAACAAATATTATCTTGTATTTGAGTTTCCCTCGTCCTTCCTGCAGCACTCTACAGTTTCTCCAACACATTGTTTGAGTTTCAAAACTCTCAACACATCAGTTTTCAGGCTGGCAGCCCAGTAAACGCTGATCTGACACCTGGCGCCGGTACCCGGGGAAAAACAAAGTTCGGAAATGTTGGAAATTGAGTTTTGCTTTGTCGACGTGCACCTGGACTTCTGTTGTTCTTTCAGCGTTTAGTTTACCACGCCACATTTCACAGAGTTGTAAGTTTGCCAATCACTTTTTTGTTGTTGTCAGCTCTGATTCGAATTTAGCAAACTGATGGGCCGGGGGACTTTGCTCCTCACCAGTTGTTCACAGTCCAATCCTGTGTCGCATAAACCTGGAAAATCCCTTTTTGCCAGTTTCAGAATATGGTAATATATCAATGTCATAGTTGTGGCTAAATTCTTCTCATATTACTCTGTAGTTTTCAATCTTATCGTTCTGCCAGTGTCCAACAGCCCCCTGTTGTACACAGACTGCACCTTTACCTCCATCATGTCATTGACTCCTTCCTCTCCACTTGATTATATCTGTTCCAGGTCAAGTGGAGGAGGAGGTCTGAGTGTATCCCAGCATGCCCCGGGGCTAATAACAGCAACAACACCTGGACTTCATCGACTTCATGGGTGAATAAACTCGTCCCTTTGGGCGGTTTCGAGAGTCGACCCACTTGACCTGCACCTGTGAACATAAACTCCACCCGGGCAGGTTAGAATCCTACGACCTCCCCGACGCGGGGCAGCGAACCACTGCGCCTCCACGCCGTCCATCAATAATTCATCACCTCATTAATTTCTGAGACGTTCTGATCATTACCATAAACAAATGAGCTCATCGCCGGGAGGACTTGCAGCCTCGGCAGCTCCCAGCGTTTTCCTTTGTGAGCCACCGGGTCAGAATCGGCAGGAAATAGTCAGGCGCAAAAAAGCACAACGATTACTTTAGGGTTGAAGCAGCAACAGCAACAGGGTACTCTACTCATCTGGTACAAAGGGGGGGGGGGAGAACAAACAATAACCTACAACAAGAACAAAAACAACAGCAGAATGATCACATCCACATCTTTTACTGTTTCTCGAAGTTGACCTGGTGTGAACATGGTTTTTTCTCTGGCGTGAAGAACACGGAGCTGAAGGTAAAAGCTCTGAGGTTTGTGTTCAAGTACGAAGACGACGACTGCACGAGTATTTTTCTGCTGATGTGAGACCGGCTTCTAAGGTTTCTGGGGTTTTCTCTGTTGAATGTTTTTTTCTCGCCCTTGTCGAAGGTTAAAGATAAAGAGAGTTTTTGCACTTTGGGCTTGAAATAAACTTTGGGTTTGATTTGATTTGAGAAGCAGATTTTCCAACCAATAAAAAGACTAAAGAGTACAAACAATTCCACCAAGTCCTGGGGAATACGAAGCTGTGATGATCTGAACTTTACTCTGACTCTTGACAGACTTTTTTTTATTTCCTGATTTATTTTTATATAATTTTCCTCTTGCATCTATTGACGCCACTTCTGCTTCACAACTTCATATCATTGCAGCAACACGTCCACATGAGACTGGGAAACACTGGCCTGTAAACACATGCAAGTACACAGGGGACATTTCAACTGATCCCATGGAATTTTCCTTTAAAGGATTCATGGTTTAAAATCGATGTGGAGTGTAATTATAAATGTTGTGTTAACTTTGAGGAATCAGATTTAAATCTTTAATGTTTTTTCTTACATGTGGAAATTGATCCAAAAAAATCTACCAAATATAAAACCAAAAATAACAGATTCATTTTCCAGCACTTTTCAACTCATCGGGTTTCACAGTAATTACGGCCCCGGCACCGTGTGAATCTCTCACGTATCAGCTCTGCACATCTGGAACCTCCAATTTTCCCCCTGATTCTTCTTTTGTGCCCCGTAAAAAAACAAACTCCCTCCAGAGACAAGTCAGAGTCCGTCTGCTGCCGATAGTGAATCTAAAAACCCTTTAAAAGGACATGGGAAAGATTAAAACCGAAGCACTGTGACCGGGGCGCCAGAGTCCAAGGTCGAAGACGATCAGATGAGAAGCCAGTCAGGGCCTGATAAGCTCCGGAACAACCTGTAGAGCTGGAGGCTGCTGGGATCAGAGCCGAGGGACGGGAGCATGAAGCTGCATCAGGTCAGAGCACGAGAGAGAGAGGTGCCACTCAAACAGAGGAATCACACTTTAATGTAAGATTTTTAGGGATTTGATTGGAACTATCCCGAATGTGACCTAAAGAGGACCTCACATTCAAAAAGAAGAAGATCCAGTTGATCCCTAAACAGCTCAAACAATTCTTCAATGTGAAAAATAAATAAAAACGTATTCTACATTTTTTATTACGACGCGTGAGAATTTCATGAAAGTTAAATCGGTCGTATTTATTTTTTAACAAATTATGAATATTATCCAATACCCTTGGATCCTAATGAATCTTACACACTTTAAAGCTCGTGGGCGAGAGGATTGTCTGACCTCTGCAGGCTGGATTCTGGCAGGCAGCCGGCGAAGCAGCGTCTGAACCAGAGTCCGTACGGCAGCTGAGCCAGAGCTCCGGCCTGATTTGCAAACATTTAATATTTAATCTGCACTATAGGATGTTAACACATTCATGTGTTACATTAACCCAGAGTGTTAGCGGTGAAACGGTTACACAGCAGTTACGACTCCTCACTTCTCGCTACCGCTGCAGCTCGGTTTACTTTGAGAATCGCTTCTTCTCGATCCACCTGGTGCAAACGACCTGAATCCTGCAACTGACTTAGGACGTTATTCATTCAGTTTTCATTTTTTCCAATGAAAACTATGTGTTGCCTGCAGGTTTGTTTCTTACTTTCATCCCCCTCTCATAACGCTCTCTCTCTCTTTATCTGACTCATGAGTTCTTCGCCTGATTGCCAGACTGACTCGTGCGTCGGGGACTGTGAATACAGGACAGACACATTAATACCAGATGATTAGGTTTTATTTTGTCTGAAAGATTGACGACGATGCACCTGTGAGCACGAAGCGCGAAGGTCACCCGTCCAGAAATAAGACAAATCATCAGAGAGTGTTTGAAGGAAAAGAAACTAAATCACCGTCCTCGTTATTTCTCAGCACAGAGAAGATCCGATCCGCTCCCACTCTCCTGTCTCTCATCCTCACATCGCCGCCGTAGCATCAAAGCTACGACGTTTTTCTGTGTTCATTAAGCTTTTTAATGCTGAGGAAACAATCCATTCCCTGTGCGTCCCCCCCCGACCCCCCCGACCCCTCTCAGCTGGACACCTCTCCTGCTGCCTGAGTTGAAAGGTGCGGACTTAACTAGCTCTCGGTAGAGGCGGGAAGAAGCAGGAAGATTTGACATCCTGGTCATGATGAAAGAGAACGACTTCCGACTCAGCGGGTGGGATCGGATTTACTAAAAAAAAAGTGCAGCTCTGAAAGTGGATTTTGTCGCGTTTAAGTGCATCTGCTCGACACATTTGGGTTTTGTAGCAGAGAAAAGGAAACGAGAGGAGAACGACACTTTCTTAAACCCGGTGATTTTCCTCGGATCTTAAGGACTTCACATGGTCGTGATAATTGCGTGTGTGCAGCACAACGCTCGGCTCACAAATCAGTAATATGCAAACGTTGTCGTACAGAACGAAACATATTCCCTTGGTCCTGTTGGCAGACAGCGCTGACAGGACCTTGTTGTGTTTGTTTTTCAGGGGTTAAACGTGTGATAATGTGATGTTTTCATTGAGAGTCGATGTGTTTCTGTTCAAAAGGAGGCGACAAATCCACTTTTCAAAAAAATCCCGACAGAAAACACAGAGGGGCGAACACACAGATCCTCGAGTGAAAGCGAAATTACACCATAATGTGCAATCATGCCAAGCTTCAACACCATCCCAAATCAGTTTTGTATGAATGTGTAATTATTTTGGCTGCGCAGAGTAAAAAAAAAAACAACCAAACACAACACAACACACAGAACAATGGGCTGCGGCGTTGGAGGCAGAGAACGTCTGGGTTGGTTTCAGCAGACATCCAGAGAACACTGGCTCTCTGTTGTGCTTCTGTTTCCTGAGCTGACGTCTGTGGCTCCTCCGCCGCTGCAGCTAACAAAGGCTACTTGGAAACAATGTGAGTGAGAGCGATAACAAAACAGGCCTTTTTAAAGCTGCACGTCAGGTGACTGTGTGTTTTCCACGCAACTGCACACAATCAATTTGACATAATTATACTCTTTATTGAGCCGCGGTTGCTTGTTGTGGGTATTTAACGTAGAAAAGCGCCTTTTGTGAACGAGCGTTCCACCTGAGTCTGTGTTTCTACCCTCACGTAGCGTTCAGGGACGTCGGCGCACTTTGTCAACGCCCGACGTTCATTCGTGGCAAATCTCCGATAAGGCGTCCGTCACAGGGCCTCTCTGATGAGATCTGGGCACATGTCGGGGGGGAAATGTCTTATCCAGACGACGTCTCCTGGAACCAAGTGACGGGGGAACAAAGGAGCTGAATCCGAGAGATGAGTCGAACAGAATCAGATGAAATCCTGTCACCGAAAGTGAACATCATCATCTGTCGTTAGGGCACAGCCGGGAAAGTTGTATGAATCACCTTGAGTATATATATGCTAGCACTTACTAAAATGGCACTTACTTACTTATAGCACTTTGTAGTTTTCCTTTATTTTTGAAGAAATTGTACTTTCTTGATTCTTGTTGTTCTGGGTTTGTAGCCTCGGGGTTGAATGCACTTATTGTAAGTCGCTTTGGATAAAAGCGTCAGCTAAATGAAATGTAATACTGAATATATACATATACAGTATATTGATAAAATAAGCATGTATTTATTTTTTATTCTGATGAGTAATCAAAGCCAAAGTAAAACACAAGTCGTTTTTCCAAAGAACTAGAATTGCACTGATCAGTGGTGGTTACTGTCTGACAAATAAAACTGTTGAAAGAAAGTGAAGGAGAATTTCTGGATGTGCACCAAACTTAGATCGATTCTCTCCTGATCCCCCCCCCCCCATCCTTCCACCAAGATTCATAATAATTCCTGCAGTATAGTTCTTGTGTGATCCTGCTAAATAACTAACAAACTAACAAAACTAAAATTCTGCGGAGGTAAAAACGCATGAAAGCAAAGGGCGGAGGAGGAGTTACTCCCTGTTGTTGTGTGCGAGATACGAATCAGGACGTGAGAACAAGCAGCTTTTATACGTTTGTATCTGTTTAAACCATCAAAAAAACGACTCACTCCAAGCCAGGACATTGAGCTACAGGAGAGATTAATGCACACGATGGAGGAGGAGACGATGTTTTGAAAGATGGATCTCATGCGAGCACAGACTCCGCTGATTGCACTGCAGTGAGTGACAAACAGCATCAGGGAGCTGATTGATGTACATCTGCTCCTGCATTGATTATTGGTCCGGTGCTACATCCAATATCGCCGCCGTGACTGTCGGCCCACGAGCAATAATGAGAATTGATGGCTACTTAGCTTCCTAGGTGATGGAATACCTCATTAATAGTAAATGTGACGCTGTTGTGGTAAGATATTTGATGGAGTCCATGTGTAGAAATATGAATGAACTGGGATCACAACAGTCGTCTTATAGTCAATCAAAACCAAATTGCAAAAACTCAGAATCATCAGTCCTCTGGTGGATCTCGTTCTCTGTTAGTTGAAGCATCTTTTATTGATGTTTGGCTAGAACCATTTGAAGTGGAATATTTTAATTGAACCCGTGAATCATCACATGGAAATGTATATGGTTTTAAAATTACTTTCCAGCCCTAACAAGCTCCCAGCATCAGACACTGGGTTCCAATCCCATACCTCATACCATCTATATGCAGTAGCCACCTTTTATAATAATATATATAGTATCCTGTTTTTATTGTTAGTGTACAGAAAGCATAATTAAGTATTTTCTACAGACGCAGTTCAAGCTGCCACTTCAGAAAGCCACTGCCACTCACCCTGTTCCTGAGGTGCTCCCGTGTCACCAGCGTCCACAATTAGTTGATTAGGTTATTGTTTGTGTGTCCTCCCCCCCGCTCTGAGCCTCTCTTTCCACTGTGCACTGGATTGTGGGACAATGGAGTTAATCAACAGCCCACTTGAAAAATCACGGGGTTTTTGTTTTGCACACAAATTGTTTTAAGCGGAATCTGTTTAGTGAGACACCGAACAGTCAGAACGAGGATTTGGGACGTGAAGCTTTACAGCAGCTGCAGCCTGAGATGCTCTGATGCACATACAGCTGCTCATATAGCAGGAATGTAACCACAGGACACGTAGAAGGGACGTGAGAGATTCTAGGTTCTTAGGGCACTTTCACATTTACCTTATTTGGCTGGAAAGGTTCCTCGGAGAACAATTCAAACCAAGAGACCAAAGCCGGTGGTTTGGTCTCTTGGTCAAACTGATGAAACCACTTTCAGGTACATTTTGACAGAATTAAATGATACAAGAAGAGAAAGAAGCTTGTTGTCTTCACCTCGCGTGAACAAAGAGAAACGTTCATTCGCTTATCGTAAAAACCATATTGATATTTCAAAATTGTTGAAGATAACCAGTCGATTTATTATCTCCAAATACAAACCAATGGAAGGTCAAGGTAGACGCAGCCCACGCAGCTGTGATACACAATTCTTTAGTGGGATCCCTAATTTACTATTTAAAACCAAAACTAGTCAGATATTAAAAGATAAAAATGGTTCAATAATTGATTTAATTGATTGAATGTTTTATTTAAGCCTCGGAAGACACATTGAGGGATAAGACCCTCATTTACAATGGTGCCGAGGGTACAATAAAAAAAGTTGATACGTTAAAAGTTAATACATTGAATAAATAGGAATGAATAAGAATCATCCAATCACAGCTACACAGTCTGTTTTTTATTATTATTTTATTTTATTCAGCAGTGAATTCCATCTTCATCTGACTGACCCACAGTTTAACGCCTCCAAGGCACCGAGCAATATATGGAAAAACAGGAAGCTATTGAACAACCTATCTGGAAACAGGCTTTTCTCTACTGTACGTTGTTTACGTTTAATGTCCTTTTCTATATCTTCAAGATGTTATTTTTTATTTGACACATCTTTCTACGTCTTTCAAGTCGCGGTCGAGAGGAAACCTTTAACCTGTGGAGGCGAAACTCACTGAAGAAATCTGTAAAAACATACAGCTAGATCTTCTAACCCCACAGACCTGAACATATATATACACATAAATGTTTTACCACAACAAAACACATCCTTGTGTACATCGAGCGTTTAGTACTTCATGTGACCCTTATTCATACAATAGTAATGCATGCACACAAACTCCCACAGCCTTCTGCCACACACACACACACACACACATTCACAGACCATCTGGCAAATCTGGCAGAAGTCAAAAGGTTTTGCTCTGGGCCATGGCTCCGGGAAAAATCTCTTGGCCGACTGGAAAAGTAGGAAAATCTATGAGAAGGAATATGAAAGCTCATCAGCACGAGGAATGAAAAACTCTTTGTTACAGCCGAGCGGTAAACAATGATCCAGTGATGGTGATGAAGTGCACGAGTAGGAAATGGCTCCGGTGACCCTGGTTCACCTGGAGTCATGTGCAGTGACATTAACAGTGTGGAGGTGATCACACACACACAGTTTCATCTATACACAACACAACACACACACACGTGTCTCCATGTCTTCAGAGGACTTTACATTGACTTGTGTTGATTTCCAGTTGTCAGTTGCTCATTTGTCACAGTCGTCTGGAATAATAGCTCGTCAGATGCAGTGGTTTCATAGTAAAATACAAAATTAGATTTAGTATTGCACTGAACTTGCATCATTTTAGTCTTAATACTTGTCTCATGTAATTTAAGGCTTTTTTAAGGCTTAATTGAAAACTACTTCTACAAATTGACTCGACCTCCATTTGAATCATTTGACTTCCTGTGGGGACGTGACTTCTTTTGTCCTCTGAGGGACGATCACTGCTCTCGGCTCTGAGCTCCGGCGGCGGTTCAGCCTGACATCAGATTGATGACCAGGCGGCGGCGGGAGACAGGTTTGAGTGGATGTGCTTTAGAAAAGACTCCTGTCGGCAGAAACATGGTGATTTAACTGGAGAGTGACAGAGGTGATGCAAGCGAAAAATTACACGTTTCAGGTGTTACTCAACGAGCACACACACACACACACACACACACACACACACACACACACTCGCACACACACACTCGCACACACACTTTATGGCAGAGTGGAAGGACAAGGAAATGTGTTCACGTCTTGTTTCAAGGTGTTAACCCCAATGTTAGACGGTGCATTGACAGATAGATTCCTTATTTGACCCCAATTGGGATATTAACACTCTTCAACATAACAAAAAGTTGTGATTCGTCTGTAGTGAAGGACGATAACGTTCTATATATATATCACCTCATGTGTATGAGTAACCTGTACGTTATATTTTTTACTGTCTTGTACAGTTTAACTCTAATTGCACATGTTTATTTATGCTAGTTTCTTGTATTCTGTTGTTATTCGTATGTCTTTCTGTGGAAATACACTGAGCTCAATTACACCAGCGTCAAATTCCTACTACAAGTACACATACAAATAAAGCACATTATTTACTAAGCTGAATAAGAAGCTGGCATAAAGGTCATCAAGGGCACAAGAGCTTCAAGTTCCTCCCTGAGCCTGAAGGTTCCGTCCCAGTCCATCATGACATCTGTCTGTCTGTCTGTTGATCTCCTGCTGACTGACTCCAAAGACCCTGGTGGACTGTTTTTCTCTATTGTCCTCTTGTCCTTAAACTCTGTGTTGCATGACTCGTGTGTTAAAGCGTCTATTACCATTTTCCCGAAGCCAAAACAGGCAACTGCACTTTATCAATCCTCACATTAATCTACGAGTGCAGTGTCCTGTTTGTTTGACCTGTTGTGGTTCTTTCAGAATCTGTAAAAGATTTGACCTGTAGTGATCGAGCTGCAGCAGCAGCTACAGACCTGCTGCTGGACTCGGTCCACAGGAGCTGAAGCTGCACCCCCCCGCTGCTGCTCATCTATTTATTACCTTCGCCATCGAGGTGACGTTTTCATCGGCATCTGTTCGGTTGGTTAACAGCATTACTCAAAAACTACAGAAAACGATTTCCTTGATTCTTTGTGGAGAGGTGATGCAAGACCCGAGTAACCGCTCATACACTTTAGAACTCAATGAACCAAAATTCAATTCTGCACTTCCTCAGGCCCTCAACACACAGGCCGAAGTGTGAAGACGATAAGACAAACTGTTCCACATATTGACACACGAGTCCTGGTGCTCTCCTGCTCACTGTTGCTCCGGTTACACATCACATGTATCACCCATGTCATAGATCTGCCTATGCAGAGCAGTGGGGATCGATCACTGTGTAGTGTGTGTGTGTGTGTGTGTGTTATCGATGGAAGGAGGTGAATCACGTGGTTGTATGCTCCTGCACATGTCGCCCTGTGGCCTGATGCATGGATGTTGCTGCTGCTGCTGGACACTATTGATCCTGTGTGATAGAAGGAACCGACAGGTGTTGGTATTGTCCTGCAGGTTGTGGTCGAAGGCTGCCAGTGTAAATCCTGTTAGAGCCACAGGTGTTTCCAGCAGATACTCGGCTCCTCTGAGAAGCTATTATTCAAACCTGGACTGCACGTACGGAGAAAGCAGAGGTTTAGCAGCAAGGGGGCTTTAAATATTTAATCCCGGCATCCTGGAACCCTCTATGTTAATATTGGATTTTTTTTTTAACCATTGTTTGTTGAGATTTGTTGTTTTTTTACGAAGCAGGAGGAACTGCAGGCGCTCGCTTACATCGAGGATTCAGAATAAAAGTCAGAACTTAATGTGAATTTTTTCCCAAAACACTTGATAACATAACCAGCGTCTGACATGAATCCTAATCTGTGGTTTCTCACACATGAGCAATGGACTGATGGATTTTGAAGCTCACAAATAGATCTTTAGGGGAACAGGCAGAAACTTTCTAAATCAAGTCGAGTCAAGTCACAGTTATTATGAAATGAGAAAGCAACAGAACATAAACAGAAATGAGGAAATTCAAATCAATTCATGTAAAAGAAAAATGCAATAAATCATTTTTTAATTCATTGAATTAATAATGGGTTGATTCCACGTTAGCCTACAAGTTGAGGCACTTGCTAACAGAAGCTAACTCACTAAATTTAGGTAATAAAGTTTTATCAAGTTGCTCCAGTTCTATCCTTTATCAAACTCATTTTACAACATAGTCGACTCTTGACTAATGATCTTGCACTAAGGAGCCGACACATAAATTGACCTAATTAAAAACAACTTTGGGGCAACGAGCTATTAGTCAAACATGTGAAACTGCAGCTCAGCTCAGTTCAGTTTAATGTATATTTCAAGCAGAGGATTTAAAAATAAAAATCCTTGGACAGTGGTACCTAGAAGAGCATAATCATTATATAATATCATATAAGAAGAATGTGGTCAATGCTCGCTCCTGATTGGCTGAGAGGACACCGGACGAGGTCGCTACTTAACACAATGACGACTCTAACAACACAACAAGACTTTTCCTTCAACGCAAAGAGCTGCACTTGGAAAATAAAACTGGCATTGATGCAAAATAATGCAGCAAGTTCTCTGTGGGAGATCTGCCTGTATTAAGCTTCTATCGATAGCTGGTCCCGAGCAGTATTTACACAGACGGAAACATGTCGTGATGAAAATGAAATTTCCTGCAGCCGCTCTTTACAGGAGCGGACACGAAGATGAAGAAACCCGAGTGTAAACAACATGCTCCTGTTCCCTGGAGCTGATCAACTGCAGCATGAGGAATGAAAAAAAGAAAAAGAAGCAGCTTTGTTGATTTCTCAATATTTACACCAGGTAATTGTTGTACCTTTTACACATTTCCTCTCGCAGGTGTGGGAGCGTGTGTGTGTGTGCCTCCTGCAGAGACACTTGACGACTCGCACCCTGTAACTTGTCATTACGACAAAACATAATAAACAGTTTCTCGGCTTTTACCATCACCTGAGTGAAAACACCGACGGGTGCCGAGCGGCGTCGTGTCTGGTGGGGTTAAACAAGCAGAGAGGAACACGTGTAGCGACCAGGACACGTCACAGGAAGTTCATTATTCCGTCTCTATTCTCAGACTGTGCGTGTGGACGGCTGACCAGCACGCCCCCCCCCCCCCCCCCCAGCTGCAGAATCCCGCTGAGCGAGTGGACTTACTTTGCAGCCGAGTGTCGACATGGCTTGGGAATTGTTTAGGGATTCCATATTTTCACATGTGCAGCGGCCGGGCGAGTGAAAACGCTTCTTTACTCTCGGGTTCAGGGGAGAAAAGCAGAGAAAGGAAGAGACCAAGGCAGACTGAATATCTCCTCTCCCCTCCCTCCCCCCCACCCCGGTGCAAGACAAATTGATTGTATTATTCCTTGCTGTTGGCAGTCACTGTAATATAATGCTATAAAACAGAAAACAGCCACAGCAGCAGCAGCAGCAGCAGCAGGGAGTTTATGCATCATAGGAGGAGAGTTGATGGTTATCATTTTGAGAATAACACATAGAATGAGCGATGCCACCCCCACAGGAACGACACAGATGGGGGCGGATTTATCAAAAACACATGAAAATGACATAAAGAATCAAGGCGCGGGAATGTTTTCTGTGTGTAACGGTCTAATGGAGCGATGGAGGAAGTGTTAACACAACAAAGAGAAGTGCACACAGAGGGGTTTTTTAAAATCAATCAATCAATGAAACTTTATTTATACCGCAGCTTCCAGACGGGTTAGTGGCGTTCAACCTGTTTCACGTGGACCTGATGAGCCGAGAGAAGAGAAAAATAAGCACTGACAATGAAAATACACAAAACAGAATAAAAAACGTACAAAAAAAGGATTCAATAAAACTCAATAAATGAAATTAAGATGTGTTTTTGTAGATTTGGGGGGATGTTTGCTCTGTATTCCCTGGCAGCGTCTCCGCTTGAATAATGAAAGCGGCTGAGATGCAGGAAGGGTAATCAGCAACCCGCTCCCCCCCTCCAGCACACTGCACTCATACAGTGGCTATATCACACCCTATTAACCAGAATGACCCAGAACCCAGGTGGTTGAGGCACTTATTCAACTCACTGCTCCTTATGCAGCGTGGTGTAAACTCGGCGAAAATGCGGTCATATTAAAAACACTTCCTCGGGACGTAATTTACCAAAAAAGGCCGGCGAGCGCGTGGAAAGGCCAACGTGTTTGTGAATCCGTTTCTCTTCCAGGTAGCTGCTGCACAATAAATAATAAACCTAGGTCCTTGGTAATTGCTACAACGACCTATGAACCTCTTTCATTTCCATGCATCCTGAAGGTATCAAATGGTCATGTTAAGTACAGCATCAGAGGTTGTATATGTGTGTGTGTGTGTGTGTGTGTGTGTGTGTGTGTGTGTGTGTGTGTGTGTGTGTGTGCAAACGCCGGCCCCTGGGAGTAAAAGGGGGCCGGACTCGGGCAGAATGCAGGAGGTGTCGTGAGATGAAAAACGATGCGAACGCCGGGCGCCGAAATGGGAAATATCACATTAGAGGCCCCACAGTTTACTGTACGTCTGCATGGCCTCAAGAAACAGAGCTTCATTACACACACAGCTCTGATGTATCTGGGAGAATTTCAATGTTTATCGTCCGTGGTCCTCGACCGCCGCCGTGACATGTGCATTAATATCACACAGGCTCGCTGTTGTTGTTCCCCCCCCCGAACACAGCGTGCAGAATGGATAAGCGTTGAAATCGCTTGTCTGCCGCCGCCGCCGCCATTTTCCGGGTCAACGGCGAAACAGCACGGGAATCGTGTGTCGGAGGGTTTTGTGGGTTTTTCTCCAATTTTGTAAATAAAAGAGGGGAAATGTGTGTTTTGTGTTTGTTTTGTTTTCATCAGCAGAGACTTGATCAATCGTTGTGTGGCTGAGTGAGATGTGTGAATAGAGGTAAAGACAGATCAGGATCACTCTCTCCTCCTGTAGTCACCAGGGTGTGATGGGACTAGGGTTGCAAAGGGGTGGAAAGTTTCCGGTAAATTTCCGGAAACTTTCCATGGGAAGTTTAGCTCGGGAATTTTGGGAATTTTGAAAAAAAAAAACTATGCAAATTAAACGCTGAGCAATAAAAACATCATTCAAAACTCTATTTTAAAGATGTATGGAATGCAGCAGGTTGAGTTTCAACCCTCCACTGTGCATTCTTCCATCACATGCACAGATAACTCCCAGCATCCTTCACTCTACAGCAGGGCTATTGAGGCCTGCTGTAGTGTGCAGGACTAGTCAGGTAAGTTTCCATGATATTACTGGGGAAAATATATTAGCATGCTGATTGAGGATTGTTCATCTGTTCATCTAGACTATTTCCATTCATTTATCCATCAATTGTAAAATATGTTTACAGATGATTCCAACTGTTTGGCTAACTATTTATATCTCTGGCATTGCATTAGTGTTTTTTTACAAACTTTGTTCTCATCTTATTCTACAGAACAATGCCACGTGCACTCTCTCATGTGTGAAGACATTTCACCCCATCCAATGTAGAAGGAAAGGCTGTGTACATTAGCAAATACTGTGCAAAGACCTACGTTATGAATGACACAACGATGCAGAAGCATATAGTCAAGTGCCCAAAGTTTCCTCAGGGCTCAAATCAGCCTATGACACAACAAAATGTTGATATTTATGTCTGTATATGACAAGGTAAATACAGTTAGTATAAATTACCCGCAACATTTCCAGTTTATTCCCGTTAATTCCCGTATATTCCCGTTTATTCCCGTTAATTCCCGTATATTCCCGTTAATTCCCGTTAATTCCCATGGAAAGTTTCCAACTTTGAATATTCCCGGAATTTTGCAACCCTAGATGGGGCCAATCACCGCAGCTTAAGGGGAATTACGCTCTCGACGCATCATCCGGGTTGCATCGGTGACGATAGGATGAGGACGAGCTGACAGAATAAAAAAGTCAAACCTCTCCTTGCATACTGAGCAGCGTCAGAACACAAAGCATTAGGTCTGATCCAGAGTCAGTGACTGGTCCACGTCGTACGTCTCTTACATCCAATTAGAAACACATCTGACGTGCCGGCTGTCAGACGCCGTGCACCTTCAGAAACAGGATCTGATTCTCTGCTTTGACGGCTGGTTTTTTAAAACCCGAAGCTTCCTCAGTGCATTCTGATCAGCAGAGGACTTGCTGTGACCTCAATGTTTTTAGCATCTTAAGTGGTCATGCGTTGGTTTCATGACAATTTAGCTTCCCACAGCTCATCTCTTCTTCACTTGTCAGTCTCACAGTCACTCTGGAGACTCACTTCTAGGTTTCACACTGAAGTTACATCCACATTAATATACATCCACGTCAGTAACAGTTCCAGCTCATCATTGGTCCGAGGAAGTTAATTCCTGGTCGTACTCTTCTTCATTGCTGGTTCTTGTTTCCTAGTTTGTTTGTTGTTTTCCAAACTAAAGGTGCAAACCAACTATGTGTGCGTGACCAATCCATAAAAGCTGCTGCAGAGATGCAACAACGAAACAAATCCACAATCTTCATGCTCTGTCTTATAGTCCCAAAACAGAATTTGAAACATTTCAGTCATTTAAGCATTAATACAATTTGTTATTGGAAGAACATTGAACATTTTCTGGAAAGGTTCAAGTCAAGAATGAATAAATCAACCTTTGCCTACAGTGTAACAACAGGTCATTTTAGAAAATCTATTAAATTGATATTTCAGTTTTCATATAACTGCAGAAACCGTCTCATCCTCACACGACCTTCCTGTGCAGCTCTGTCTCTAATGATGATTTAGGTATTTACATTACTCTTCTGCCTCCTGAATCATCCTATAAAGAAAATGAATTCTGTATTTAAAACACTACAAGAACCATGTTTGGACATTTTGGGATATTTCATGAATCCAGCGAGTGTTGGCGAGCTTGAAGGCGTCGTGTCCGAGGGAGTTCGGCAATCACTCTCCTATCAGGGGGCGATCTCGCCACTGCCACCAGATTACATTGGGGGGAACCCAAGAGGCTCCCATTATAATTACTTTGCTGATTGGAAAAATAAGAGCCCCCCTAAAAAGCTCTGTCAATCAAGCGTGCTCTGTTTTTTCCACAATGATTATGAAGAAGGAAAACGTTGGGCTGTTCCAGAGTCGTCACGCAGACGACTGCAGATCACCGACGAACAGCTAAAGATCGGCCAATTTACCGATTTCACATCCCACACTGTGGAAATACGTAAATCCTGCACATTCATACACATGAGTTTCCGGTTCGGTGAGTTCATCAACCGACACACGTGTGGAGAATGTGCATGCATGATCCCTGTGTGTGTCTGTGTGTGTGTGTTTTTGCATACTGTGTGTGTGAGTGTAATCCTTCATGCCCGGGCACAGCTCGTGCATGTGGGTTTTTCTCTGTGAGTCCGATTCGGTTTAAACCAAATCCAACAGAAAGTGTTTGTTTATTTGCGTTTCCCTCCGTCGTGGTTCACTCTCACACTAATCCCCGTCTGAGGACTTATTCTGGTCTGTTGTTTCGGGTGAGACTCCAACTCGATGGCGGAGCTTGGCAGGAAGGAAGGAAGCCTCTCGCTCGCCTGCTGGAGTGTCACTGATGCGTGCCATTAGGGCGCCATGTGTCACATTCTTCTGCAAAACACATGCAGCGTTTTAGAAAAGGCAGCAAACAATGCAGGGCGGATAAGGGCCAACCTGCAGGATGGAGGGATAATGAGGACGCTCCACGTGCGACAGGCTGATCTGTGTTTTGCAAAGTGGAGGGGGGGGGGGGGGGTGGAGAACATTAACAGGTCGTGTTCTGTAAAACCATAAATCCCTCGTCTGTAGCAAAGAGCTAATTTGTCAAACAAGGAATTATACCCTGATAGCAAGGTGAAAGCTGGATGTGGTGTTACTAATATCTCCAGAAACGCTTTGTGCATGTGAATATGGAGGATTTCTAGTCGAGGGACAATAACTCGGGGCTAAAAACCTTGAGTTGTAAACAGACTGTGTTTGGAGAGCGAACGAGGAGGAACACGCTGACAAAATCATCAGATATCGGCTTTTTCAATTTATCTCAAGTTAATGGAGTTAATAGGGATGAGCCACAATGTCGTCTGGACCTAAAAACGCCTTCATCACTGGTTCTGTTTTGTGCAGAGAAACATTCCATCAAGTGAACATGGAAGTCTTGGCCTGGATATCTACTGGAAACCCCCCAAACATTCATCCACGGCCCCCATAGGCTAATAGTTGATGGATGAAGTGTGGCAAATATATAAAAATCTTTTTAATTAAAGGACACATCAGCACACACACACACACGCACGCACGTAGACACACACTTGCCTCTCCCTCTGGTGTGCAAACTGTGTCTATAAATAGCTGCAGGAGGATGCGATGCCCTTGAAGAGGCGAAGTCGGGCTCCAGCCTCACAAGTGACACACAAAGAAAAAGAGCTGCCGTCTTCAAATGCGTCGGAGAAGCACTGGAAGCAACCTGACCCCCCCCCCCCCCCCCCCCCGCCGTCTGCACAACCCCAGTGTAACACACCCGAGCCAATAAACACACCAGCACAACACAAAACAAGTGGCTGTGATGAAACTGGGCTGCAATGACATGTAATTTAGCCGGAGTGGAGCCGCCAGGAGACTGTGGAGGAGACGGTTCACCCTCACGTTGTCTTCCCCTGAGATGGCAACTGATACGGCAGCGCTAACACTGGGCAGTAAGGGGGGGCGGGGGGGGGGGCAGCAACTCAAGTGAAATAGAGACTTGTTCCTCTGTGTGATTCATAAACAGTCCACACAATCTTTATGAATGAGAAGCCGTTCAAAGTGTGAAGAGACCTGATTTACCTTCTGGAGGAAAAAGGCGTCGTCATGTTGTGACTCTCGGATTCAGAGATAATTTAGAGAAATGATTCATCAGGCTTTGAGTGCAAGCATCATAAAGAGATACTGGCACACTCTGACCGCTGCAGGCTTTCAATGTGTATCGCAGTATTGTACATTTTATGGAAATTCGATAGAGAAACTGTTTATAGGTGGAATTACCGGATGAGAACGTTTTTGGCTTACGTAGTGAATTAAATTAATACGTGATAAATCAAGGTGCTTCATCACAGCAAGGGACAGAAACACGATAAATCCAATGATCCAGCATTGCAATGGTGCTCACAATGGAGAAATGCAACCACATATATTAAAGCTATGACTGCTACCAGGCTAACACTTTGCAAAGCCAATACCATTGAAAACACTAATGTATTCTCACTGATAACAAGCAAAACTAGAGAGACACAAGGAAACAAGCACGTAGCTCCACCAAGAACCAAGATGCCCTGCTCCAAATTGTACTCATTTGCAGATATGAGACTACTAGATACACCCAATTGTTAAAAAATTAAGTTCTATGACTTATTACACAGGACATTAGCACATCTGCCTCTTCAGATACTCGCCGAAAATGTTAAAATATCTGGAAAATTGAGTCTGGACTTTTTCTAGACTGTTTCACATATAAAGTAGGCAGCTTGAAACAGTCCAGAACATGCAGGCGAGGGGCGGAGCCTGTGTAGAGCAAAACAAGAGTTTTTGTTGACAGCACGTTAACACCAGTGTCAGCTCTTATGGTCAGAAGCTCTTGAATCTCATCATCTTTACAAGTCGACGCCCACTTCTGCGTCTTATCCTAAGAAGTTTACATGTCGCTTTTTAAGGTTTCTTCTGTTTGCATCCATCGTGTCTAAGAAACTTTGGATGATTTCAAGAGAAAGTCAAGAATTCAGTGCAGAGAAATAATGTGAAGTGACGATTTCTTTTCTGTCTTGTCACTGACATAAAAGAGGAAAAACCTGCTTTTGTGAAGAGAACGAGCCGTAAAGTCCTCGGTGGACTAGTGGCAGAAAACTTGGACTACTGGCAGAGAAGGGGTCTCTGGTTCGATGCTGGTTCGACTCCACGGTTCGTCTCCTCGGAGTTTCGGCGGAAACTTGCCTGGATGGTGTAACGAACCCGGACCTGTCCAAAGTTCAAAAAGACTCTTCTCCCTACCCTGTCTAGTGCCCCTGAGCAAGGCACCTTACTCCCCCAACATCTGCTCCCCGGGCGCCGTACCTGGCAGCCCACTGCTCTGCTCTGCAGTGTGTCCTGCACCAGATGGGTGAAATGCAGAGGACTAATTTCCCCAATGCATGAGTGTGTCTTTGCATGTTTGTGCATGTGTGTGGGATTAATAAAAGTGTATCTTCTTCTTCTTCTTAAACAATGGAAAAGCTGCAGAACTCCATGTGCAGACAGGAAGTGAGTTGATCTCAATCGCAACACAATATAATATATGTTATATAATTACGTATGGGTGCACAAGAAGCCATCATCATGTAACATACATTCAAGATACATGTAAGATACCCCCCCCCCCTCACTGTGTCATGTTCTTCAGTCGTCCTGTTCACACAACGTTTCTTACAGTAGCACAAAAAGTGAGGTAAATAATGAGGACAGCACGCATACAAATAGTTCTCTGCAAGAACCACAGACATTTAAAGTTCCATTCTAACCGGATGCAAATTGACCCAGCGGCAACGTAATGAGAAAACAAAAAACAACAAAAACACCAAACAAACGATTCCATTTATCGTACAGAAACGTCCTTGTTAATACAGCCGGCTGCAAATTGAACTCTGCAAAAAACATTTCACGATATGTGTCGGTACATTTATCCACTTTTAATGAGCCCGACTGGAATTTCAATGTCTGAACTCGCCATTCTTCTGCGTGACCTCCATTACGAGGCGCAGGACTTTACTGTATCCTAATGAACACAAATGGAAATTCTTCTTCTCTTTGTGTAAAAAGCTTGTTTTGTCTTTTTGTCCTCCGTCGTCTGATGTCGTCTGGGAGTTCACTCGGGGAGACGGGTTCCAGCCGGTCTCGTTCGTTAATGAGCCGTCGGTGGAAACTCAACAGATCCTCACACCTACTCAATTATTTTTTAGTGGGGGCCGAGTGTTTGAACAGCGGCGTGAGAAACTCCCCGAGGCTGCACAAATAAATCAAGAGCAAAACTGGCATCAGAAAACAATGATGAATTTATCAATGCCCACAGGTTCTTCTCACAATAAGCCGGTGATAACAGTAGATCTCGTTAATGGCTGTTTGGGTTTAAACACGGGATGGATTTCTCTGAATCTCGTTGAATAGGGGGATTGGACGGGGGAGTTGTTCTCTTCCTCAGGCGGGTTTAATTTTTATTTCTCTGTTATCAGGTTCCCGCACTCCAGCTGATTGGCCCGCTCTCGACTCCATTATGATTTAAAGCAAGGGGTTGATGGAACGACACCTGGGTTCCGTGTGTATCCCCAGGAGGTTCACGCCACGCCATCAGAAAATAAAGCTTATGTGGCTCAATCTCCGTGCACAACATACCAGTGGCATAATGACTCATTCTGATTGCATCATTAAATAATTTAGGCCGCCGCAGGCCAAACAGCTTCGTCTAATTCCTCCCCAGTCGGACACTTTTACATGCATGAGCGGTAGGTTCGTCTGCAGCCGTCAGAATAATCGTTCCGCCTGCCTCTTTCTCCCGCGTTCGCTAGCTCCTCCACTAATTTTCTATTCACACACTCGAGAAAAAGGCTTATCAGGGGGAAAGTTGTAGCATCACAGGGTGGTGCAAAAGTTTTAATGATGAAAGTGCCAGCAGCAAATTGCGACATGATTCACTGAAGTCTGCGAGAGGCTTTTTTTTTTCGACAGATGAGACAACCATCAAGAAAAAAACAGAAGAAGAAGAAGATGACGACTAAATCAATTCAAGCAATAGATTTGGTTCTCAGAGAGAAAGAGGAATGAATGAAGTCGGCAACTTGGAAAATCCCATCTGACGCATTTTAATTCAGGCCTCTGATGATTCCTGTGGGATTTTGGGAGGATTGAGATTCCGTAAGAATTCGAATCCTTCAACGTCCAAAACCCCAATCAGTATTTTTTTCTATCTATCTATTTATGCTGCTGTTTTATTCATGTGGCTGCTAATGGAATTAATTATCTTAATGCACAGTCAGCTCCTTTTCTCTTAGACATCCATCAAACGCACGCACTACCGAGCAAGACAAATGGACGCTTGCATTTTGCTATACATAGACACCTAGGACTAATATTTACGCGTGTGCCGGGAGATAAACAGTTGCCTAATTGCACCATTCCACAGCTCGTAACGACTCGCGGCTTCCATTAACGTGAGGTAATTAGTCCTAATTTGCATCATTAAAGGCAAAAACAAAAGCATAATCGTTTATGAATACTCAATCAGAGGATAATTACCTAGTTCTGATCTGCATCTTCAGGCTGAAGAGAGTAAATAAAAATCAAAAAGACGAAGGGGAGTCTTTGTTGTTCCACTGAAGAGCCAGGGCCGTGCCTCCTCTTCCTCCCCTGCTCCTCCTTGAACACACTCGCTCGACTACAACAAACCCAGAAATTTGACTGTTTAATTACTGTTGGCCCATTTTTATTGTCTTTGCCTCTTTGCTGTGGGAAACAGCACAACAAACAGCTTGTTGTGTTGTGCTGCTGGTCTGTACGACTTTCTGCAGAATAGTGTCCGTCTATGTGCGGATCGCTAGCTGCTGAGACGACATAATGAGACGAGCACTGAGAGGATACAGTGTGTGTGTGTGTGTGTCTGTGTGTGTGCAGTGAGTGAATATATCCATGCATGTGTACATGTTACTGTCTACATGTGTTTACGTCTTGGTGAATCGTCCTTTTCTGTCGTCAATGCATCTCTTTATCCATCTAACTATGGAAGACACTCCTGAGCAGCTTCCATGTAAACATAATGATTGTATAGATTTAAAGTCTGCACATGTGTGTGTTGTTTTGCATGTAGTTATTACATATGTGTGAATAACAGTTGTGTGATTGCTTCTGTGATCCATGTGTACACAGAACATTTCAATTTAAAGGCAGCTAAACAACTGATTGTGAAATTGAATCACAACTGATTTGTGTGAACTTCAAACCCAATAAACAAACTGCATTAAAATACTTTATTTTGAAAACTGTTTTTTGTTTTATTATTGCTTGAATTCCCACATTTGTATCCTCCTATTTCAAAAAGACAATTTCAGAATTCAGTGCTAATAATTTATTGTTTGTTGTTTCAAAACTTCAGATTAAAAAAAGTCAACTACATTCTACTTGCTCTGATTCAGTCGAGAATTTTGAGTTGTAATAAATAAGTAATATGAATAAAATCAAGTGGCTCAACTTGGTGAATGTTGGATTGGATTGGAATCCTCAGACGTTTTAGTTTTTTGTTTCCGTTTTTTTTTCATTATCCAAGAAAATATTAGGTTAAAGACAAAAAACAAAGAAAATCTGTTCCGGTGAGTTACTGGACAATTGAAGAAATCACCCTCTCAAAGTTTTAAAGATAGGAATTAAACATAGTTGGATTTTACAGACAAAGCTGTTTACTTGGCAACAGAAGCTGATGCATGATGGTAAATGTAGTTTAGTGATTTGTCAGCAGATCAACAAAATCTCCGTCTCTTGTCTGTTCAATCCTACATTCCGGTGCCCTGGTGTTATTGTTATTTAATGACATGTATTCTTTGTCTCACATTATTTTGATAAATGCACTTTGAAGATTTATTATATAACGAAGAAATAAAACCTGTATTAGTTTAACGTTGATGTATCTGCTGTTTTTACGACTGGACCTCGTCCGACGGAGGATGTTAAATCATGCGAAGCGACAAAAATGTCACGGATAAGAAAATTAAGTCCCAGACTCATTTCCATTTTCCTGGAGAGAGGCGTGTCTGATAATTACAAACTATAATTGTTGGCCCAGTGTTTGTGTTTGGTCGTTCGTCTTCGTAAACTAGACAAAAACACTCCTGGGCCATAAAAGCTGCGTGCCGTGCAGTTTCTAATTTGGAGTTACAGAACCATTTTCACCACAGAGAGGAGGATAATTGCATCTGCATAAAGAGCAACACACCGTACACACCTGTACAGTAGAGGCTCGATGGTTTTCTCACTGCTCTGCATGGAAATCAAGCGGTAACACACATGCAGCACATGAACAGACGCACACACACACACATGAACACATGCCTGCCCGCCACCTACACCACACAAACCGCCTCCCCCCACGCAGATGGTCGGTTCAAGCTCCGGAGCTGTGAAACACTGAAGGCCACGGACATCGATGGAGACAGAATGTCTGAGCATTCTGTCTGGACATCCAGGGAGCTGATTGGAACAACCTTCTTCTCCTGTGTGAGGAGGACTTTGACCGGTATAAATGTGTGGATCTCCCTTGGCCCGCTGCCATTGTCTCATATCTGTCACTGTGATATGAGCTTTGAGCCCCGTCCACAGACGGTTGAATTAAACTCCAGATTGAAAATTGTTTTGCTGTGTCCTTGGATGAAATATCTAGTACAACTTGGCGTTGTCGGCAGGATCATTCATGTGAGAGAACTCTGGCTCTCGGTGCTGAAGGTAGTAAACTGCACTGAGGCAGTGGTCTGGGACTAACCTTTATTATTACAGAGGGCCTGATGCTCTGAGAGCGAGTAGTGCTCACCGAGGTGATCTAACGGACCAACCAGGACGGGTAAGCAATTTCTTTCTGGTAAAATTCAGGTTTCGATCTTTAGAAAAAAGTTAAAGAGATTCACTCATTTGTCGAAATGAGGAGATTTTGAGGTACAAAATCGGTGCAGGATCCAGGGGAGCTTCAGGTTTGGGATCTTTTAGAAAAAAGCTAAAAAAGTGAACTGGGTTTTCGAGGTATGTCTAAGATTGGGCGCTGCGGCATGCTCATGATTATTCTAACTAGAAAAGTATAATATAGATATATAATAGAATTATTATTTTGCAATAGAGGAGTAGTTGGGACGGAAGGACCGTGGCCAGGTCTGGATCGTCTCAGCATAACAATCTGTTGAAAATCTGATAAATTCTTGTACATTTTATACATGTGTGTCTTGCTTAAGAAGAATGTGAAATTAAGTTTTCTCTAAGGCAATCCGATTCATGCAGGGTTTTAGAAATGTATTGAGGAATTAAAACTAAGGAATTACAAGGGGTGATTACAACTGGCAACATTATACTGGAGATTTGTCTACAAGAAACATGTAAGATTTTATGAAACTGATCTGAGAATTACAGCTGAAAAAGGAAAAAAGATAGAGAGAGAAGAGGAATGAGAGAGAGGATTTCTTGGAATCATCAAACTGGAAACAAGGTGACTATACTTTTAAGTATATTTGGGGTATAGGTAGGTTTTTAAGGCTCATAGTAAAAGTAAAAAGAAAAACAAACGGCCGTGGAGAAGAACGACCTCCAGGAGACAATGACAAGTTTAAAAGCTCGCTGCCTGGACTTGGAGGAACAGCACGGGTTCTGAAGGACAGGGCTGCAGTCAAACAACTGGAACAAGCTCACAAGGAGCTGTTGACCTTTGCCAAATCCTCGAAACAGAAGATGGACCAAGCTACTAGCGCATATAATATCGAAGTTGATGCTTTCGAAAAGAAGAGAGCTGGAGAGCAGGAAAATCTGCTTAGACCATACAATTCCAAGATTAAGAAAATGAACGAGCAAACTGCAGGCCAGGATGGAGTTCAACATGCATGTGTAAAGAAAAACAAACAGTTCAATCAATCATAGAGGCATTTGATATAGATTAAATTAAGATAGGGAAATAAATAAATACTGTCTTGTGCTCGTTGACATGTTCTATATGCAAGCAGAAGTTTTCCCAACATCTAAACAGAATTTCTTCAGTGTCCTTGTATGAAATGTCTAGTACACCACGGAATAACAATCCAAGAGACTCCGACTTCCCAGCTGAGCTTTTAACATGAGCAACATGAGCGGCCCACAGCCACTGCACATGAGGCCACGTGCCAGAGAGAGAAAGAGACGAGACGGAGAGACAGACAGGGAAGAAGGAGAGGAGGAGGAGCCGGAGAGAGAGAGAGCAGACACAGAGACACAGCTCCCCACAGTGGAGCCGCATTGTACAGACGACAAAGCACCGGCGGAAACAAAAACACATGTAAAAAGCTCCCGACACGTGCAGAGCTTTATTTACGCCACCTAGAATTTACACTCTCACTCCTGCAGCCCACAGCAGCTGCTGTAGTTCATTTTATGGAGCGTTACAACTCCCAAAGCCTTGAAGGATACGTGTGAGCTCCCGAGACGCAATGTCAGAGCCTGCAGCCATCGCTTCCTCTTCTTTTTTTGTTGCTATCCAGACTTTTTATGTAGAATATCAGAAGCTCTGTGCAAGGGGAGGTGGTGTATGCAGGATTCAGCTGTGAATGGGAGACGCCCTGTGAGGTTTCTGCCAAACATAATGTAATTAGAGGATAGGGTCGACCCAGGCGAGCAGAAGGGTGAGGACGGCTAATCAAGTCCCCGAGTCGCTCCTCGTCTGTAATCAGGGGGGCAGCAAGAGAGGGAGAAACAGCCAAATAGATTAAAGTGATTAGAAACTGAAATCCCAAACCAAATATGTGCTACGAGAAGTTAATTACAATTAGATAGATCCTTTTATTTAATATTTAGCCTTAATTTCCCCAGTCTCTGCAAACGTTTTTTCCCGCTCCTTGACTTCAGGGAGAGAACTTCACCGAAAGTACGATAACAAGTACATGATGCATGATGTTGACAAGTACGTAAGCAAATAAGAATTACAGCCAGTTTAGAATATTGAGAATGTGATTCAAGGTTTTCTGGGGAGACCACCCCAGCATCCGGAGACTTGTTACAGACCTTGACGTTATAAAAACATTCTACATTATGTTCTTCGATCATTTCTGGATTGTGGTAACAGGTGGAGACGCGTCATCACCAGAGAACGATGGCCTTGGTTATGATTCTCCAACTCCAACACATTATTTTCTCTTACAAACTCCCACAAAATATTAAATTGTATTTGTAAGCTCCCATGTGCTTCATTACACATGCATAGTTGAACGTTTTGAGTTGCCTGGGGTCGGTTGTGTGTGAAGGTGTAAATTGAATCCCTGCGGATGGATGAGCAAACTCAGACCAATGTGTGGAGAGAAGTCGATCATTTGCTTCTGAGTTAGCATGAGCTGCACTGGCTTAATTCAAATGAGCACCGCCCCTGGTGGAAATGCGAACTCACACGTTTCTGGACGTCTTTGTTCTCATCTTTGTTCTAATCCAGATGTTGAGGGGTTGAGATAATGTGAGGTCATTGCTGTTATTACCTGAAAAAGCTTGTATCAGTTAAGAAAACGTGTCATAAGACAATTGATTCAAAGCAAGTGACTTCGGAGAGCAGGTATCAATGCAGAGCATGTGTTAGCTTGTAAATATCAATAGCAACTGAATGCGGAAAATATCCCATTGAGGAAACATCACAATATCTTTGACGGTCAACAGCATTTGCTGAAGTACCCACGTTTCTGTTTTTCTAGTGCTGACAAATGAATAAACAAAGAGACATGGTTGAAAACATCACTTCCATGTAAATATCATCAACTGAAGTTTTAGAAACCACAGCTGCACTCACACCGACAACAACTCCTGAATTTGGAAATACTTTCACAGATAACTTTTTAATAGCTTCCAGTGAAACTGAGGTTGTCATTATGCTGCGTACGACCCTCCGATGGCCTTCGCCTGTTCCTGGCTTATTACCCTTAATGGTTTATGTAAATGAACATTTGTATGAACACTTTCATTGTCAAGGTCTCACAAGCAAAGGTGGTGTTATTCAAGACAGACCACACTTTCTAAACAGATGTTTTCCCCCAATCCGCAACTCATTCCCAGTGGTGCGGCGTGCACCTCGCGAGCAGGCAGAGCAGAAACGTCCTTCAGCAGTGGAAGCTCTAATCTAAGTGCTGTGGGAATGGAAGGCATCCGAACAACTCGAAAAAACCCAAACAACAAAAAAGAAACCCATTTGAAGTCCTTGGCTGCAACTGAAATGTGAAATGCACCAATTGCGTTCTTCATTTGAATGTTGCCGTAATGGTTCTGAATGCATTTCTCACGACGAGCCTTCACTTAACCCAAGGTCGGCCACTCTGCCTCGATGTTTTATCTTGAATTAGGGTGAGCCTGTGTTTTAGTTTCTATTTGCATTAAAGCCAGGACTTTAAAACTGCACAAATTTAGACAGTTCATTGACTTAGGGGTCAGAAAAACAAGCTATAAATATGAGGATTTGTGACTTATTATCATCTTCAAACAATGAGCATGTTTTCAAATAATTGTTTATTTAAATATTGACTAGAGAAAAGACAAACTTTAGCAAATTTTTCCAAAACCCTGACCAAAATAGCCTCAATATTCAGTCTCAATTAAAGTCGTGGCTGCTGCAAATGAGCAAACAAATTAAAACCATCTGCAGATTAAACCGGCTGCTTATGGTGAAACAATAGTAAACTATCATAGAACTCATCCAGGCTGTTATTTTGGTATATTTGGAAAACTTGCAGTGGATTATGGGACTCCCATGTTTTTAGTAGTAAGTTTAACCCGTGATTAGGTCTCCTGCAGCAGAGTCAGGATAACGTTAAGCAGAAGCACTTACCTGTAACATACCCTGCTGTCCGACACCTATCATCCATCCATCCACTAACTACACTGCTTGTCCTGTGAGGGTCACCAGGGGGCAGCAGCCAATCCCAGCTGACACACAGGGCACAACCCGAGGTTCACCGTGGACAGGTCGTGAGTCCATCACAAGGTCGACATGCAGAACAACAGCGTCCTGGTCCATGCTGCTTTTAAGAAAATAACAAATGTTCCATGGTCATAGTATAATTACTGAACATTTCACCAACCATCCATTATCAATACAATTTCTCCTGTACGGGTACAAGAGGCTGGAGCCAATCCTAGCTGACAATGGGCAAGAGGCAGGGTAGACGCTGGACAGGTCAATATCACAGGGCCAATAACCTGACCCCAATCTGCACTGGGAGGAAGCCAGAGGACCTGGAAAAAACCACAGAGACAAGAGGAGACCATGCAGACTCCACACAGAAAAGACCGAGCTGACACAGGACTTGAACCATATACCAGTAATGCCAAGTATTGAGATCTAACAGAGGTCATTTCACTTGTAGCCTCGGGAGCGTGCCTATGTTCCCACAGCCCAATGTTCCCACAGCCCAATGTTCCCACAGCCCTATATTCCCACAGCCCTATGTTCCCACATTTCTTATATTCATTACAAAATTAGGCCCTATGTACCTACAGTTCCCACATTTCTACCCCTGCCTGGTAGTTAAGGGTTCACCATTCCGTAGCTGGCTATTTGAAGGAGCTAGCTAGCTTCCAAACTCTCTTGAGCTCAACACCCCTAACCCTTATTTTCAGAAAAATCTAGAAATGTGGGAACATAGGGCTATGGGAACATCGGGACTCATTTTTCAAAATAAATCTGAGAACCTAGGTCTGTGGGAACATAGGGCTGTGGGAACATAGGGCCCTCATTTTCAAAATTGTCAGTGAAAAAAAAATCCTTAGAAAATGTGGGAACATAGGGCTGTGGGAACATAGGGCTGTAGGAACATCGGGACAAATTTTCAAAATTGTCAGTGAAAAAAAAATCCTTAGAAATGTGGGAACATCGGGACTAATTTTTCAAAATAAATCTGGGAACATCGGGCTGTGGGAACATAGGGCTGACCCCGTAGCCTCACCTCAGTGGAGCCTGACCTCAGCGGACTGGTTTAAGTGCCTGATCAGAAGCATTAAACCCGTTCGATGGCACCGAGGCAGCTGAGATGTGAGTCGATCAGTCTGGGATTGAGTGAATCTGTAATCCCCTCACACTCGTGAAGTCTCTTCTTACTCGTATCTGTCCCATATATTAACCAGGTGCGGCGCACAAATTTCGTCTCAAACTCATTAAGCATGTGCGAGTGATTCTGCCACAGATGAACACAGTTGGACGATGACAGAAACTCCCTGATAAACAGCACGTTATTGATTCCCCACGACCCCCCAAAAAAAAGGCAGTTTTCCATCATGGTTAAGTGAGAGGACGGCAGACACGTTGCAGCCTCGGCCGGTGATGAATTCCTCTCCGAGTGCGTGTCTGACAGGTTTTTGTTGTGAATGTCACACTCCCAGCATCTCCACTGGGGTCATTACAGATGCAAATCCCAGTCCCAGATGTGTTTTATGACACCTGCTCTTGTTTTCCAGGCTGCCCCCCCCCGACAAGTGTCCCGTCGAGGACTTGCAAATCAAGACGGGAGACGAGAGACGGGCGGACAGGTAGCCCCCGCTTAGCTGTCAGCATCGTCCCTCGTCTCCATTAGCTCCCCCCCCCTCTTCCTCCTCCTCTCTCCTCCCGATCACAGCTCTGCCATTTGTGCTCCCATCAGTCATTTTCATAGCCCCATCCTTCTCCCCGTCTCTCTCGCTCTGTCTCTCTGTCTCTCTCCCCCCCCCCCTTCATGTTAGATGAGGACATTGCACCCCAGCTCTGCCTGATACTTGAGCATCTGCTGCCCCGCTGCCACCGGTCGTCTCCAGAGAGCTCAACGCGTTCGAGGCTCCTGTGTGAACTGGGTCAAACTGCTTCCTTGCTTTCACGCAAACGAAATATAGGTTCCAGTAACATGCAGAGGAAATACTGCGGTGTAAATTAAGGTGAATGCTGCTGAATAATCCTGCCCAGCTCTGCATGTTTGTGTAACTTAGAGGTCAACAAAGCAGGGAGTGAATGTAAAAACAGACCATTGTTACTTCCCTGAATCCCAACTTTAAGGTTGCAGCAGTAAAGAACATCCACTTCCTCACATTTGAGACGACACACAGACTCTGGATATTGTACAATTCAGCCGAGTATTACCAGAACTGTCTCCGATACCAAAGCCCTGCAGAGGTTAAACACCCGGGTCGAAGCGCCAGTCGGTTCGAAATTGAAGAAACCTCCTGGGTGAGAGGTGAAACGTTTTTCGAGTATCTACAACCAATTCCAGTCGCCCTCAATTCAACCCAGCTTTCGATAAGGGATTGTATTAACTTTTCTACTTAAATATCCCGTTATTGCGTAATTGATCTTCTTGGAACCGCAGCTTTTAGACGTTGACCTCATGCTGTACTTACACGTATAATTATATCCAACCAGGGAGGTGGCAGTGAACTCATGAATCGTCTTTCTGTTGTGAAACCAAACTTTTTCCCTCTATCCTAGTTAAAGCCCC
Source organism: Limanda limanda (assembly GCF_963576545.1). Classification (NCBI taxonomy): domain Eukaryota; kingdom Metazoa; phylum Chordata; class Actinopteri; order Pleuronectiformes; family Pleuronectidae; genus Limanda; species Limanda limanda. The sequence goes on from NC_083644.1 coordinate 4,632,566, forward strand.
TTTGTTTTACACTTGAGATTCATCCAGAACTGAAAATCAATGAATTAATGATAACTATGATTCACCAAGAGGAATAACATTTAAAAATGATACCAAAAGCGATGGCAGCTTCATACTATGTCACAATTTGAAAAGAGGGGTTTTAATTTTCACATTTACAAGCAGAGTCCCTTGAATTTAATGTTTTTCTTCTCTACTGTTATTTATTTGAATGCAATAAATGCACTTTGTTTTAAATTAAATAATGAGGTCCTTTCTGCTGTTGTCCTGTGCAATGCTCCTGTAAAAAAGGTAAAAGGTAAAAAAGGCGTCTTTTATCAACCATCCAAAATCCCAGATGTATTAAACACCAGAGACCTGGTGCCTTGCTCAAAGGTTTTCAAGATGCCGTCAAATTGTTTCATCTACTTCCCATCTTCCTGTTACCTTTAAGGCAGTGTCGCTTGTGGAGAGCAAGTTAATCTAAAGTGATAAAAATACAAGGCCAAGACACAGCTGAGAAAACCAAGAAGACTCCAAGACTCCATGACATCTCTGATTAATCAGAAATATCACGTTGAAAATAAATAACAAAACAACAAAAGGTGTAAAAACTTTCCCGCCTCACTGAACTGAGCATTTCGCTTCTCTCCAGAGATGCGTGATTATCTTCGAGAGCCGAACCGAAGCCGAGGCCTCCAGCAGCGATATCAGGGCAGGTTCAGTCACAGCTGTGTTTCCGTCTCCATCTGCTTCCCATTGTAAACCAATGATTTGCTCGAAGCACCAGAGTTTTAAACCCTCGTGAGGTTTTGTGGTCTCTTACTTCAGAAAACAGCAAATTAGGGGTTTTTGTCTTTACAGCCGAGTAAAATGTGTTTGTGTTTGTTGAAGTTTAAGGTTTAAAAAGTAGACGAATGAGAGCTGACACTCGAGCTAACCCCGGGGCCGGCTCTGTGCTGCAGCTCAACATGCTCGGGCTTGTACCTGCAGGGTTAGTCAAGGAGAGGGAAGCTTGAGAAAATAAGGGTCGGCTGCGTGTTGTTGAGCAGAGATTCCCAAAAAACAACTTTGGCGTTACGAAACCTTCTCCAGTCTTTTTTGACAGCGGGACACACATGTTGTAAGTATGAGCTCCCGAGAACATTTTGGGTGAACTGGTAGCACTGAGCGTTTTGAATGTTTTACGTCCCCTCTGCTCTGCCTTGTTCCTCGGTAATGACTGTCTGTCTCTCTCTCTCTCTCTCCCTCTCTGATCTCGCCCACGCCACAAGGCATGTTGCTAAAATAAAACTGCTGTATGTTCTGTGGCCGGTTTCCCTCTCATCTGCCGGGTTTGTGTGCAAGTGTTTCTGATGGGACTCCTGTGGTCCGTGTGTTGGAAGTTTCTCCCTCTGTGTGTTGCTCTGTGAACCGGCAGCTCTCTCTCTCTCTCTCTCTCTCTCTCTCTCTCTCTCTCTCTCTCTCCCATCCCTGAGAAAACGGTAGAAAAAGGTCCAAAGAGGGGCGAGAATTATTTACGGCTGTGTTTTTTTTTCTTCTTCTCTGCGCTGCTATATGATGCAAATCATAAAAGGACAAGCAAAGAGACAGTGGCTGCATTAGGTCTTTCTTCTGATGCCTTGTCCCAAACTTCTGAGGGACTTTCTGATAACACAAGGAGTTCAAAGCTGCGCTGGCGAAGCCGTCAGAAGTTTCTGTGGAAGAGGTTTCATCCAGCTTTGTTCAACTTTGGAACAATGGGATTCTTGTTTTGTTTTTTAGAGCAGATATTATTCTTAACTCTTTTGAGGAATCCTCATGTTTCTTTTAAGTCATCGAGGACTGCATCCTTGTTCAAAGGATTTTTACAAAATGAATGTCCTCAAACTCAAGTATCTAACCCACCTTCTGAATTAGACCTCTCAAAATAGTATCGCTAACAGCGTAGCGGTTGTTAGCGTTATCGTTAATATCCACACTGTTAATACACAACATATCTATTTTGGTTTTATTTTGGTTTTTAACGGAACCTTAATCGTTCGACAAAAGCAAAAGAACGAGAAAAACATGGACGACAATCTATGGATCTCAGTTCTCAAGAATGTGATAGACACAGTTTCTCACAGTTTGTGTTTGCTCTGAACACACGTGTGTGTGTAAACTCTGCTGAGTTGTGTTCATCCCTGAGACGTGTGTGTTTCCTCACACTCTCAGACCCTGCTGCTCTCAGTCAGGTCTGTCACAGCAGAGCGTGACACTCGCCTCTCACAGTTGCGTTGGATGGACGGTTCTGCCCGGAGCCGTCTGTCCTGCCGGCTGTGGGGCTGATGACAAGTCGGGGGGGGGGAGTCAGTCCAGATCTGTCTCCGTGACAAGACTTTAAAAAACTGGCCTGTTGAAACCCGGTTCAGTTTATGGAAGCACAAAGTACATTATGAGGCTTTACACCACCAACCACTTAAATAAATGTGTGTAATTGTCTGATTGTGGTGAAGAAATAAACAAGGAGACACAACGGTTGTGTTACTTCCTTAATGATAAGTGGTGCTCGGCTGCACCCACATTGCTCCTCACTGCTGAGTTGGGACAAGCAGCGGGAAGAGCAGCTGTGGTTTTGTGATATTTCTTGTGACAACACCTTTCTTGTGACAACACCTCTACACAACGGCCGGTGCTCGGTGCTGGTTTAGTGAACGTGCCCGACATTAAATCTGAGGCAGATGAGGAAGCAGCTTTTCTGAAGTTAAGCCCCAAAGATTCAGAACAATCTCCCACAACGTGTTAGAAAGAACTTTTTCAAGGTTTCTTGCTTTGTTTTGTTCTTTATAATATGTTACAATTCTCCATTGATACGTCTACAAACAACTTGACTTATGCTAGATATTCTGTTGCCTTGTGTTCTTCCAACATCACTTCAAACCCAGAGAAATCCCCAGTTTAATTAGTTCAATTTCATTTAATCGCCTTTTTTATTGAGACACATCCGCTTCACCCGTGAATTTCCGCTTCTCTGCTGTAACTTCTGGGGCAAAACGACGTATTACGAAAGTGAAAAACACGCTGGTAACCAGTCGGCTGTTTTCTCTCTGTTCTGTTTGTACTGGTCTCTCGTTCTGGATCTTGATTAGTCATTGCGTAACGTGAATAATGATGCGTGTCTGCTTCACATCATGTAGATTTTTATCAGCACTGCTTGCAAATCCCATGATTGCTCTCTCTCTGGCTCCCTATCTATCTATTGTTAAAAATTGCTTATTGCCTTACGTGCTGCTGTAACACAGGAATTTCCCAGTTTGGCATCAGTAAAGTTCATCCATCCATCCCATGCTGCTTCGCGTCAGGAAACTACTTGTTCTGTTAATGTTGTTTAATTTTAAAGCAGCAGTTTATGCTAGAAAAGTGTATTATAACAATGTTATTACTATTTTTAGTGTTCGCTGGATGCATGCTTCCAAACACAAGACTTCAAAAAGTTAATTCCTTAAACTTTCTTTCTGTATGAAACCCATCTATATGCAGCCGACTGTGTTCAAAACTAAAAATAATGTGAATTCAACAGATTTCTGGGGATGAGTCACAATCTACACAGAAGCTGCAGCACCTGCATGTTTACAATGCATATTGATATAAATGCCGTAGACATAATCTGCTCAGTATCTCTCATCCATTGCACACATCTCTCCATCCTGAGAGCCTGTCACTGCAGATGTCGGTTCCCTATTTATTTGCGGCCACTTTTAATCTCGTTCACCTGTAATTTCTCGTTTTACATTCACGTCTCTGACTTATTCTTATCGGGTTTTTTATCTCTGCTGCTTCTACAACGACCCACTTTTACCCACTGGGATCATTAAAATTCCATCTACTTAAGGATTCTCCAACAAGTGAAGTAATGGGAAGAAGAGGCAGCCAGTTCGCTGCCATGTTGACATAAATCCAACTCGTCGGTACAATTAGATTTACAGAAATAGGACTTTCAGCTTAGTTTAGTGAAGCCTATCCCCACAGCGGCTTCAGTGAGTCCCACAGAATATAAATCGTCTCAGAGAGAAGAACAGGCGAACGTTTAAGTACAAGTGACTTTGAAAATAACCAAGGACCTTTATTAAAAGTGATTTATTTATCTTTAACTTTATACTTTTAACGCTAAATGAAAAAAAGAAGATTTCACTTAATTTTTAACTTCCCACTAACTTTTCATACAAACAATAAGGATGCTAAAATGCTTTGTAGAGAAAAGAGGAGCAGGAGCATTGTGATGATCTGTCACATCTTTTATTTAAATGGAAAAATTGTATTTGTTGGAATAAAAGATATCGATTAGATTTTCTTTACAAACAATATCTTGAAACTTTAATAAAATTGGAATACAATAACAAACATAAAGAAGTTAAAGCACTACACACAAATGAATGGATAAAAAGTACAAGTTATTGTCTGTTAGTGTGTTGTGACTGAGAGTGTGTGCACGTGTCTGTACGTGTGTGTACAGAAGCAACTGCAAACTTTGTTTTGTTGTAGGTGTCGTCGGGGGGGGGGGAACTCACTTCCAGAGTGAAACACTGACGGATGATACCTTGTATGCCAGTAAGAGCCGATATGTGAGTTTTTATTAATTTCCAATCCTCAAGATGTCACTTATAGAAGCTGTCATGTCGTTCATCTTTATTTACAATATACGATCTGATGTGATTAATAGATAAAACATTTAAAAATAAGTAATTTCTCAAACCTTCTGCCCTCTAAACAATATACTTTTTAATAATATTACACATTTTCTGACACTATCGCTCTGCAGGGCTCCTGTCAACGATGTCACGGTGTGGGCGGAGTCGCTGGACCAGCTTCTGGAGTGTAAAAGTAAGATTCACCCTCTCTCTCTCTCTCTCTCTCTCTCTCTCTCTCTCTCTCTCTCTCTCTGATCATGTAGAATCGCCCTCAGGCTTCTTTAGGAAGACGGAGGTTATATTCTTCCTTCAGCTTCATCCAATCCGTTCGGAGATATATTTAAAGGAGAGTTGACTCCGGTCGAGAGATAAGAGGCCTGATGTGAGCTGCCTGTGTGGATGGGGCGACTCCAGCCCTGCTCCTTTTCATTTACACCTCCGGCTTCCACCTGACCAGATCCCCTGCCTCTATTTGAGAAAGACTAAAGGGACAGATGGGTTCTCTGCCTCTCCTCCCGCTGCCTCTCTTCTCTCATTACTTTGCTCAAACGAATTCAGCTGATCTGTAATATTTCAGCCCCGCTGTCTCCAGCATCAAGATTAACCGTCCTCCCGGATGATAAATTCTCCCCTCCATTTCCCTTTGTTAGAAATGCGCCGTCACAAATGACAAATTGGTAAACAGTGGGGAGGGGGGGGGGGGGGAGATAAATAGTCGCGCATGTGGCAGATGCAATCTGACGGCATTTACCTTTACATCTTGTGTGATTTTTCAAAGAGTCGACTGTGTTATGATTGAGGGCTCAGGTGCGGAGCCGGAGTGATTCGCCGCGCTCTCTGGACATATTTTGTTTCCTGTCAATTACTGTCAGAGCGCCGGCTGGGATTTATGTAAAGCAATCTGTGTGAATCACACCGGTGCTTGCAGTTAGCTGTTTGATTGTGCTCCCAGAAGACGTGCTAAGTATTTTACACCCGCGCTGGAATCACAGCGCCGCGAACAGGCCTGTGACAAAGGTGAGGGGTGCGGGGGGGGAGATAAGGACTATAGGTGCGTGCAGTTATACCACGCGGAGGCGGTGCACGCCGGGACAGCCGGGGGGGGGCGGCGGCGTGGAGGGTTCTGAAGTTAACGGGCCTCCAGACATTCGTCACAATAACTTGGAAGTTTGATGCGTCGGCGCTTTGTTCGCGGACTTCTTTGAGCTAACGAGGGCGGCGGCGCGGAAGAGAGAATGTGAGCGGGAGAGATAACTGAATCACATTTAACTAAGGCTCGCGACTCTTGTGATTTAAAATACCCAGAGTAAGTGTTAAGAAAAAAATAAGTTAGCAAAGGAGGTTCTGGGTTCAGTGCTTCAGCTTCCTCCAGAAATAGATCAGTTGGAAACCTCTTAATTGCTTGAACCCGGCTTCCTATCGCCACACGTCAACCGTTTGGCATGTTGTCGTCCGCCATCTTGGTTTTTTGGAACCAGAAATAACCATATTTGGAGCTTTTGGGGGGGAGGGGGTGGAGCCTGATTGACACCGCCAGCACATGCCCCCTGCACTTATTGGGCGCAACCAGCTGTCAATCACAGGAGTGTCCACACCCCGATGGAGCCGGTGCTTTATGGTCCATTGGACTCTAGATGGGACCATAATTTACAAACAAGAATTATGCCGTGTTGAAGAGGTAAAAATGTTTACTGACGTTATAAATCAAGTGACAAATAGAGTTTCTGGACCCGGAGTCTACGTCCGTATTTATATACACTCTATGGATTTGCTCCAGCCCCCCCCCATAGCCCCTAGAAAATACGAGGTAAAGATGAATGGTTGATGTTTACGGTGAAATGAGCTTGGAAGTTAACTCTGGAATTAAGGATCAGTATTATAGATTTTTTTGAATTCTCCAACCTCTCATATATTTCTCCCTCTTTTTTCTATTGTCTCATTTTGCTTTCACAATTTGTCACGATGACTTTGATACTTTATGTGAAATTTGCATACATACAAATAAACTAATGTACTTACAGTGGTTGGGATTAAACTTAGAGTTGTTTCCACATCTGTCTTTTTCCCTTTCTGTTGTCGTTGTATGTTTGGTTGCTGGCTCGACAAAAAGCGAGGATTATGGGAAAGGAACCAGGTCAATTTACTCTAGAATAATTTAAGCTCTGTTGAATGTTTGAAATGAAACTTCCCCGGTTTCAAGTTGTCTTTGTGTGTGTTTGCAGCAGGCCAGCTGGTGTTTGAAGACTTCCTGCGGACAGAATACAGCGAGGAGAACCTTTTATTTTGGCGGGCCTGCGAGCGCTACAAGAAAATAACCAGCGAGGCAGAAACGACGGAAGCTGCCAAGAGGATCTTCACCGAGTTCGTGCAGGTCGACGCTCTGAGACAGGTACGGCTCTCGAAATTCCAAGGAATATGAAAGAAGTCAGACCTGTGTGATTTTAAATCAGCTTCGCTTGTCGGGCCGCCAATTTTCACTCTCTCCCACTCTGAGCTACATCCGTGTTTACGAGCCACCTTTGCTTTCTCTGCTCAGGCGTACGCGGGTTTTTTTACTTTCCCTTGTTTCCGCATGCCGCACTTTCTCATAATGTAAAAAAAATCGTCTCCAGACAGAAACAACTCATGGGTGAAATAAAAAGTTGCTGTTTTCTGAACACAGATAAACATTGACTGTGCCACGCGAGAGGAAATCAGCGAGAACCTGTCTCGGCCGGGGCCGGCTTGCTTCGACAGGGCGCAGAGGCTGATATACAGGCTGATGGAAAACGACTGTTATCCACGGTTTCTCAAATCAGAAATCTACCAAGCTCTCGTGGAACAGCAATGAAAGCAGCTGGAGAGAATAAAACGCTCGGCCGACGCCTCCTCCGGATGATTGACTCTGCACTGCGCTGCTTAGAATTTCGGTTTAAACAAAGAGGCTCGTCTGTGACGGGAAGCAGAAGAGAAGGAAGATACGCGGCTGCCGGCTCGAGGGCCGACGGCATCTTGCAGCCAAACGTTATCGAAATAATGTATTAAGCAGCTTTTTTTCATGTTCTGGTTCTGGCTCTGACTGCTTTGTGTAGCATAAGGAAAAGTCCTGTAGTTCAGCCAAAAGACGACATGAAGTTCTGAAAAGATGTGTTTGTTTGGAAAGACGAGTATCGGGGGTGAAAAGTGTATAATTTGTATCCTGTTTTTCAGAATATCGTGTCCTGTTTTTCAAGCACAAAAACTAATGATAAAGAAATATTGTCATTTGCCTAATATAAAGTACTTTTTTGTAATTCAGTATCACTTAACCTTTCAAATGAGATGTTCTATTTTGATAAAGACCACAAATCTGTTATTATCCTGTTACTAGCACTGAATTAAGTCTAATTTTGTTCTTGTTGGATTCATATTACACAACTGTACAGAATTTCTCGCTGCCTGCTGTATTAATTTAGTTTTATTGTTTCAGTTTAATACTTCAATTAAAACTGTGGTGTTTTGCGTTTGTTGGACCGGAACTACAGCGGCTGTGGTTGTTTATGATGATCAACTAATGAGTTTGTGTGTGTGTGTGTGTGTGTCAGTGTTGTGTCTCAATTCATGAGCAACTGATAGAAACCTCAGGAAAAATCCCACCGAATTTCTCAATGATCAGGGATTAGATCTTCGTCTGTATTTACTAATGATACTAATTATCACAATCATTAATCACACATTAAAAGTACTGTTTTCAGTAATGATTTGTAATATTTTGAATGTTTTAGGTTCAAGGCCACAGCCAGGAGGGTTCGGGTTAGGATAAAGGATAGGGTAAGGTAGGGTGGGATATAACAGGTTATGACATTGGGCAGGAGGGTATGACATAGGATAGGACATATATGTTGAATAAAGTAGGATAGGACATAGGTTATAGGACATGGATATAGTAGGATGTGATACAATAGATAGGATAGGGTAGAGAAGGGTAGGATAGGATATAGGGTTGGGTAAGGTAGGATAGGACATAGGGTAGGGTAAGGTAGGATACGATAGGATAAAATGGGACAGAGAAGGTCAAGAAGTTGGGAAAGGAGTATAAAAGTCTGTGATTTGAAAAATGGCTGCAGACCTTGGATGGAGAGAGAGTGGACAAATAAAAAGCCAGGGAGGCAGGAGTATTAAGAGTGGAAAGAACAGGGAAAAGGAGGGAGTCAGTAATGAGAAAAGGAAGGATTTGCAGAGAGGGACAATGAGATGGAACGAGACGAGAGGTGTGGGAGGTGAGGGTATTAGCAGAGGCAGAAGGAAACAGAGAGAGAGAAGGAAGGAGTGAAGAAGGGAATTAGGTCTGAGCACAAACATTGGAGGGAAAGGTTGCAGAGGACGAGAGGGGGGGGAAGTGGGAGAAGATTGAAGGGAGGAAACTCGGCAGGACGGAGAAGCAGAGACAACTCCACACGACTTTGGGCTCAGGGACACACAAGTGGAGGAGTTCACAGTGGGGGGGGATGAGACAGGTTCTTTCTAATCACAGAAACTCCCAGACATCGACTCCTCCTGTGGCAGATCCCCTCTGCGTTAATACTCAGCTTTAAAGATAAAGGAGTGATTAGTAACTTTCTCTAATGTTTCCTGATCTGAGGACACATGAGTGTTTCTCTTTTAGCTTTGTCCCTTAGGGCTGCAAGTTTGTCTGTGTCAGAGATGCAGAGAGAGAAGCTGCAACCAAGTTAAATAATCTTGTTCTAAATAATGTATCTTTGTTTTCATCAAAATGTTTTACCATCACATAAAATACAGCAGCTTCAAGTTGCTGAGTGTAGTTTGTTGACCACTAGAGGTGCTGTAGAGCGATGTTGTGAAAATGGATGAAGTAAATAAAGATGGAGCCAAATCATCGGGATCATCCTCCTCCATGTTAGCAGATGGGACATTGACCAAACTAAAAATATAAAAGTACATTATGAAGATGTTGTACTTCATAATGTACAATTATGAAGTTGTACATTACAACATTAAACTAAAATTAAATGGAGTTGTTATCATTTCAGGTGTGTTCAGGAGTTCATTTGTTTGTAAATTTGGTTTTAGAGTTATTGATGCCATAAAAATGTTACATAAATATAAAAAGACTAATTAGAACCAGAACTAATTAGTTATAGATAAAATATTTTTGCTAATTTGTGTGAAATTTAATGTGATTTTCATATTATTTTAAAATGTGTGCTTTAATAAACATTTTCAATAGGCTCGCTTTGCAAAAACCTTTTGGTCTGAATCATCTCATGGACCCATTCGTACAAGATATCATTTTTCAGGACTTGATAACAAATGTAAATGTGATATTGTGCTCAGGCAGATCACATTACCAGATCAGTCTTGAACCTGAACCTGCAGTCGTCTCTCTGGATCCTCGCCGTGAAATCACTGTGCACGTTTCACCACTAGATGGAGACGAACGCCTGGTGTTAGCAACTGTAAATAACAGCCTCATTTAAAAAAGCAGAATCACTGTAGATTTCTTTAAACGACAGGTTTACTTGTTCTTATTATGTTATATTACAATAACCTCGCCCAGGGAGCCATGTTTTACAGGTTTAACAGGTATTTTAACAACTGTGACTCTAATCCCTCTAATTGAACCATTAGTCAGCTAATTATCTATCATATTTAAATGGGAACACTTTAAGAATGAATTGAACACCACAGCATCTCCATATTTCTCTCCATGTTCATTCAGCCTTATAGCTGGTGGAAGATTTTAAATAATCCGTGACTCTACAAAGCAGGAACCTGTGGTCAGGGCTCCGTGTGAAGGTTCCTGCTGACGGAAGTCGACCAGTTGAGGGACTGAAGTGTTGCTCATGAACCAGGGACTTCTGTCTGAGGACTGTGACAGCATAATAGGAACCTGTCAGTCTGACTTCCCCCCCGAATCTGCCTCGGCCTCGAGGACCGAAGTCTGTTTCACTTCCACACACACACACACACACACACACACACACACACACACACACACATGGTGAAACACTGATTCTCCACCCGACACAGCTGTGGGGACGGTGGTGTGTCAATTATTTAAATGATTTTGATTTCTATTTATATACCTCACTTGATATTAATCTTGATCTTAGAGTCCAGAGGCTCAAATGGTTAATGGACATTATTTATACAGCACAAGTATAAGTTGCTTTAACACATTCACACATCAGGGACAGTTTGGATTCCAGGCTGGAGGAGCCAGGGATCAAACCACCGGCCTTCTGGTTAGTTGACAAACCGCGACTGTGGCTCAGGTGGTAGAGCGGCTCAAACCGACCTGAACCAGGACTCTACCAGAAGGAGGAGCCCTCAAAGCTAAACACCCCATCTCGCCATGTTATCCTGGATCCGCCCTGCTTTCTTGAATCAGCTCCTGAGGATAAAAGGTTCCTGGCGGGCTCTGACCCCGCCCTGGCAACGGGAGCAGTCCTGGTCTAATCCTGCAAACCGCCACACAAACAGAACCGACAACATTCTCCTGAGCTGAGATGATAAAACCCGGCCACCGTCATCAGATCTTATCTGTGAGAAACAAACACGTGGGAAGTGAGCGTGGACACGAGAACTGGATGTCCTCGCGTCCTCCCTCTCTCTCAGCTGGTCGCTCACTCGCACATGTCACTCATCGAGACTGTTCCCGCTCTGAAAAAATTAATTTCTGACAAGGGAGGGGGCCACACACACACTCACACACACACAAACAGACACACACACACACACACACACTGGTTACTGTCGCTGTGTGAAACCTCAGTTCACGCTGTTTTCTCTCCTCTCACTGGGACTGCAGCACCTTTCTGCCCGAGCACAGTGGTACAGAAGCTCCACTAGTTCAAGGAACTCATTGGTTTTGTGTTTATCAGTATTAACTCGGCCTCTCGACACAGAGCACATGCTGCAGCTTGTAGTTGTGTGTTGCGTGACTCAGTCGGCACAAAGGCCCGGCCTCCGCTCACCAGTCACACCCACACCGGTCCGTTCAGCCAGTTTAACATCCGCTGGCACTGGATATGATAGTTTATCAGATGCACAAGTACAATGCCAGGGTTTGTAAACACTAAACACACACACGTACACATACTTAAAATACTTGTACACTGTGTACAGTTCCTTTTTACCCATGCAGCCTGCCAGAATGAGGACATATCAAATGTATTTCATTCAATGAGCACACTGTGTTTCCACAGACAAGCTCCCAGGCCCCAGTTTCCCTCGGCGTTGCCTCAAGAAGTCGGCTTCCTGTCGATCGGATGTGATATTTCTTGACTTTCCTTTATTTTGTAACGTCAGTGTCACAACAGTCTGTGTGAAAACGTGTGAAAGTCAGAGTTGACCAGCGTCCTGACGAAAGAGGGACGCTGCTGACAAACGAAGGGAAATTCTGCGGTTGTGAATATTCGATATGAAATCGTACGATACGGATGACGAGTGAGAAAACCTGTCTCGGATGAAAGACTCATTGTTAGATGTCAAAGTGAAGAAGGTGGATGGATAATATGCAGTAAATTGATATGACACATAATCAGCTCGTGAAGACAAGTTTAGACCTTTACAGTTTCGAGACAACGGAAAATAAACTTTATCCCCGAATGACGACAGTGTGATACAGAGAAAAGATAAAGAAATGGAAGTTTTTGTGTCTAAGGTTTATGTTCAGTTTGTTTTCGCTCTAACAAACTCTAAATGAGCTCTTTAATAAAATATAATGAAGACCAAAATGACCAAAAGTATGTGCAGTGGATGAGTTCATGTGAAGTTCATCTTCGTTGTGAGAGATGAACGTTATTCTTTTTGCATTATTTAACCCTAATAAAATAAATACAAAAATTCACCTAGACGTTGAATTCTGAAGAGAGTACACGTGACATAAGTATAAGTATTTACAAATCAGACACTTATTAGGCCGATCACCAAGAATCAATAATGTGTTATCATGCAACTGGAAGTGAACATGGGAAATCTTTTAATAGAAATTAAGTGCGTGTGGTCCGTCGTTGACGTGTCCACTTGAAATCAAAAATAAAATGAAACAAAGGGAGAGGAACAGGGAAGTTTTGGAGGAATTTAATCAGTAAATCTACGTCACATGATCAGTTACCATGATAACCTCGTTGCTTAGAGACATCTGTTGCTCAACCTGATTTTCTCCTCTTATTAACACGTTTTTACCTCCGTGTGCCAACGGAATGTTTTGTTAATCTCACGTGTTGATTTCGTTTTGTCGTCTTCATACTCACTCTGTCGTTCACAACATATCTTTTTATTAAATGCATTTAACTAGAACAGAGCGGGTGGAAGAGATGAACTGGAAGTGGGATGAAATATTTACATTTTGAACAAGTTGACGTAGAAAACCACACTTTAGTTTTACTTTGACTCAAAACATGCGTAGACACTCAACTTGTTCCTGTTTTCATGACGTTACTTTGTCGTGTTGTTAAAGCTACGATGTCCAAGACATTGAATTATTTCAGTTAATCAGTTGATGTCAGGGAAGATGCACATAACTACTTAAACAAGGTAAAAGCCTAAATGACCAGATACAGTATCTTAGACCATTAGTTCAGAACAGATACACTTCAAACTGGTTTTCCTATAAGTTGTTATGACGTTAGTTTCTCCCATCATCAAATAGCAGAACTCTGCTGTGTGTATGGGATGTCACCAGAGTTAAAGAAAAAACTAGATCAATGAAAAAGAGATATTACTTTCTGATAATATATCTAATACCTCAAAATAAATGATAAACCGTAAAATAACTCTAAAATCTCATATTAATATGAAATGATAAATATGAAATTTAAGCTGTTGCCTCAGAAGAGGGTGTCCTGCCTTTACTGCCATTCACAGTGTCAACGTCATATGATAAGATATAAGTACTGCGGGCAAAGTGTTCTGGTGAGTACAAGTACTGCACTCAGGGCTGCTAGTACTTTAGTCACCACAAGAATAATATATCTAATACCTCAAAATAAATGATAAACCGTAAAATAACTCTAAAATCTCATATTAATATGAAATGCTAAATATTAAAATATGTAATTTAAGCTGTTGCCTCAGAAGAGGGTGAGCTGCCTTTATTGCCATTCACAGTGTCAACGTCATATGATAAGATATAAGTACTGCGGGCAAAGTGTTCTGGTGAGTACAAGTACTGCTCTCAGGGACGAGCTACCAGTACTTTAGTCACCACACGAAGAGGAAACCCTGTTATCAAGTTTTTAGTCAACGTGTCCTCAACGACTGTCAAAGGAAAGAAAAAGCTGATTGGGGTTTTCACTGGAAACTGGTAACCACACAAGTGGAAGTTAGGGTTAGGGTTACATCTGTTGAGCTGTTTAGATCTGTTGCAACCCGGTTACAACGTCCTAGCTAAGATGCTGGAGATCTCGTCATATATATAATATATATATATAATATATTTAGTTCAAGTTCAGCTTCCAGGAACCAGTGATATGACCTTCGCCTTGGAAGTAGTTTTACTGTCAGCAGGATTACGCAAAGTCAATCAAATGAGTTTCCACAGAACTTATTAAAACACATAAAACTTTAGGGCCGATGCACAAATGGGCAGATCCAATAATTTATTTTGTCACTATCTTTGAGATATTGTGTGTTTTGGGTCATTTTCACATTCCCCAGGATGTAATTAATGGATTTTGTTATGTAAAACACACACACACACATATTTTGGGGACTGGTAAGTATGAGTGTGTGTTATTTTGGTGCCCACTGCTCTGTCAAATGAATACTACTTCTCATGCAGCCTCGGTAGTATTGGTTTCCACATCATTGAGGCTCCACCAAGATGCTGCAAGAGAGAGCTTCCTGTGTGTGTGCACTTTTTAACACAACCAATGAGATAAGATGCTGGTCCGTTGCAGTTTGTGTTCTCCTTTTTCCATTTCTGTTTCCATTTCTGTTTTCATTTTCATTGAGAAACAAAATCGAGTCCATTTATGGTAACAAACAGGACACTTAGGATTTCATAATGTGCTCCAGGGACAGTGTCACTGGTGTGAACATGAACACACACACACACGTCTGTGAGTGGTTCAGCCTCACAGGTGACAATCCTGACCGCTTTAAGGAATCTATGAATTTGCAATGACGTGAATTGTCCGTCAATCTTTCCACGAGGACAAATCAGGACATGGTGTTCAATACAACCCCCCCCCGCTCCACACAAAGGTGTGTTCACATACCTGAATGCAGATCAGAACCACCCACACACTGGGAGCAACACCCACATACGCTATTTCAAAAATGAGATAATGACTAGCATTCTGATCTGTGAAGTTATAACCACTATTGATTTTGAGTGGCTGAGAACAAAGGTTTAAAAAAAAGTCTTCAAAAAAACTGCAGCCAGTTTGCTTTTTGTGAGCTGAGGCACCGAGGATTATGGGAAATGTGGTCCTGTAATCTCCACAAACACTGAGGTGAGACGACAAACCACAGAATCAAGTTACAACTCAACATTCAGTCAAACCCAGTCGCCCTTTTTTACTACATTCCACCTTTCTGCTCGAGCGTTGGCAAACAGAAAAACCAACACTCTACATATTATTTATAAAAAGTTACTGATCACATCTCTGTGAAAGTTTTTTTCATTTCATTTTTGCATCCTCTGAACTTTCCCATGTCCCCGATGCAAAGCACGGCTCAATCGAGCATGAGGGGGGGGGGGGAGGAGGGTGTCGGCCACTGGAAAGTAAACTGTGCGTCGACTGCAGCTCTGTGATGGAAAGTTTGAAATTACCCACTTCAGCATTTACTTAACCACAAAGTTACCACCCCACAACAAGAGTGAGACCCTGAGGGACTCCTGTAAAGCCCCACTCACACCCACATCAACACACACACACACACACACACACACACACACACACACACAGGCACAATAGTATGTTGTAAAATCCCATTTCAATCTGGGTCACCATTTACAAGCAAAAATAAGGTTCAAAGTGTTAGAGATAATGTTTCCCTATTCCACATTTCTCCATTTATAAGATATTGTATTGCATATTAAAGAATTGTGTTATATTTACTAATGCGACATGTACCTAACACCTTAATAAATTCTTAATACTCTAGTCTCAGCTTTGATATAAAACAAACCCTGACACACCCATGATGTTAACAAATGCGGTCGTGATGCAATATTGAAGATCCGTATTGACTAATGTGTGTGGCTCATGGTTCATTTCCTCAAAGGCCCAACCCTGGCTCCTTTAATCAAGTCATTAATCATTCATTCAAATTGAACTCATTAGAAATAGATTTTCCTCAGCAACTCGATGTACACCGGCATGTATATGATATGTAGTAAAACGTATACCATCAAGACAAGGAATGAGATTTTCCATGAATCAGAGGAATTGTACAGCAGTGAGTCAGTGAGTGGTCTCAACAGCAGCTGCGTGTTTATCCAGGAGGCTTCCAGATACCTGTAGCTGCAGGTCCTCGGCGTCAGAGCCATTCCACCCTGTTCCTGTCTGGAGGCAACTCCTCTCCCTGTTCAGAGGACACCAACAGAGATGTTAAAATGCCCAAACTTTTGTTTTCAAAGGTTCGCTTATATGAAATCCGGGATCTGATGCAAAACGTCAAGAGACCCAGAAGGTAAGCCCGGAAAAGATGATGAGTGATGAGTGATTGGAAAAACGGCCGAGAGGCTCAATGTTTGATTTTTTTTACTTCATGTTCAGTTAAAATTCGACTAGTTTAATTTAGTTTAAACTTTTATTTTCCAGGATTGATATTGTTCTCAATCGAAGGAGGCGTAAGAAGGACGTCCAAGACCTGATGGTGCAGAAAATAAGTGATGAGCCATCTTCTTTGAAATTCAGGTAGTTAATGTTGCGCTTGTATAGATATGTCAATCTATTTATATCTTATTGGGTGAAAGTCAACGTTCTTAATCTTATAATCTTCATCTATTTACAGTTGTCAGACGGAGAATAAACTCAGCCTAACCCTGGAGAAACTGTTACGGGATAAAAGTAAGATATGTTTTACTCTTTTTTACTGATAAAATACGATAAACTAAATTAACTTATTCCAAATTTGAATTTGACTGGACCTCAACGTACCCTGACCATCTGTAAAGAATGCATAATCAAATAATTAAAAAAAATGTTTCTCTCAGAGTATTTAGCAGCTTTCCAAACTTTCCTGGAGTCGGAGTTCAGTGAGGAAAACATCAAGTTCTGGCTGGCGTGTGAGGACTTCAGGTCGACCGCCTCACAGGATGATCTTCGCTGGAAAGCAGAGGAGATCTACACCGAGTTCATCCAGCCGATGGCCTGCAGAGAGGTCAGTGCTTCAGTCACACCAGGGTGAAATCTGGACTAACAGCCAGGAGATTACACTTTATCAGGCTAGGTGTAAACTGCATTTCTCCAAATTGATATCACAAAACAGCATCAGGTCTTTTTTGCAACACACACAGGAAACTGCACCTCATATCGGAAGGAGGAGATTAGTAAAAGTAGATCAAGCAATATGGAAGATGAGGGCAAATCCATCTCAACAAATGCAAACACAACCGCTTAACATATAAACACTTTTCTTGTCAGTGCCTAGTGTCTAAGTTTCTAAATGTCAACCTGACCCTTTTGAGCATCATTATCTTGAATTGATTCACCATCTCATAACTGGATCCAAACTTAAACCGTCTATTTGAGTCCAACTGGGTCTGAGCGGTCTGATCCGGAGCTCGCTGTCAAGCCAGCTGCACATATCTCATTCATTGAAGTGGAGTAATGAAGGAGGACAGATACTGAATGTGCTGTGAGACCTTAGAGTCAATACACATGTGTTTTTAAAATCCAAAAACCTTTTGCAAATCTGTAAGTTTCCAGTGAAATCTTAAACCAGATCAGAAATACCCAATGAGACGTAACATTGGTGACTCTGATAACTATCAGCAGTACGGGGCAAAGTGGTTGTGGCCATCCATAAAGATTTTAGCATCTTTGGCAGGAAGGCAGGGAGACACCAGGAGCATTGGGACCATCCCACTTGGTAGAAATCAACAAATCGGAGTCTACTGCTTGGTTACAGCCATGAACTCTTGTGTTTTGAGGGTCATGTTGACACATCACAGTTCTCTAAACAAGAAACCGCACACAAACAACCAAACCGCTCGGATATAGGTTCCACCTCATTCTCCATCGAAGATCTTGTTTTTCTGTTTTTTTCCAGATCAACGTTGACCACTACATCAGGGAGAATATCAAAAGGTCCTTGGAGAACCCGAGCATGTCCTGCTTCGACGAGGCCCAGAAACACGTGTACCTGCTGATGGAGAGAGACTCCTGCCCCAGATTCCTGAACTCTGACGCCTACCTGAGCCTAACCCGCAAATCCAGAACTATGTGGTACATTTAGCTGAGAGAAAACGCTGTTGTTTGACTGAAAAGTTATTTCACAATGTATGTTTTCTTACAAAGGCAGAGCATTTCTCACAAACTCTACAACCCGATGCCATCAACGTCAATTTCCTTTGGAGACGGCTAGATTATAATAAACATTATAAATGCGGAACCTTTCAAAACACAAATGACAAAAAGGCAAACAATTGGAAAAAGACAGAAGCAATTTGAAGATCGCTTAACTGCTCTAGCTGTTACAGAAGCCACCTCAGTTTAACCCCACAGTCCCCAGTGAAAACACTGCAGTCATACATGCAGTGAAGTCACGTCCAGGTCAGTTGCCCCGGAGGTTTTTCGCAAATATCTCAAGATGAAAAAGATGTGTGAAGATTTCAACCTGGAAAAACAACAAGATTCTTAAGCGTTTGGTGACACCAGTGTTGATATGCTGTAAACAAAAACACGAGGCTCCACCCCTCACTCAAATCTTCTGTACATTTCCGTGTTGTTGTGACCGCGTCCGACCCGCATAACATCCCACTGGGTCCTTGGTGCGTGGAAAACCAATTTCCTGGAAAATTACCAGAGTTCATGACTTAAAACGATGATAAACAGCACTCCCCTAAATTTGCATGTCCAAAAAAATTCCCTATCTCGCAGGAAAGTGACAAAAAGTTGGATTTGTGTCAACAGTTGGCTTTAAATAAAATAGTAAGTTCAGAAGCAGGATAGAGACTTTGTACAATAAAAGGTTTTAAAAAAGTGAATTTCAGCTCAAAGTCCTGAGAAAACACATTGTTATAAAGGTATTTGACATATTATTCATGATCAGTATTAAAAAAATGTGGGCATTAATAAAGTAATGATATACAACTACGAGGAATAAAAAGTAAAGTGAGTAGAAAGAAGTATTTGTACGTAGAGGAGAGAGAGAGAAAGATGTTGGTATGTGTGAACAGATGATTTTGAAGGATTTATCGTTATTTGATATAACTTGTTTGTTAACCGGAAGTCTGACTGAAAGAATCATAAATGATGAGGAAAGGTAAATAAGTGGTTTCTGATCAATCAATCGATCACATTTTATTCGTATAGCCCATATTTACAAATCAATATTTCTGTCAACAATGTGCAAAATTCTCTGTAAAATAAAATAAAAACATTTTTTTACCATATTGTGACCTGATCCTCATCCAGACTCTTCGTCTTTTTATTCTATTTCCACATCATCAGAAGTCTGAGAACAAGGTTTTTTATTTATCTGATTGACTGACTAACTGCAGGCGTGGACACGGGCATGACTGCAAAAAAAAGAAATAAGCCAGAGAAGAGTTTCCACCGCTCACCCAGCAAGGAGATTCTGTTTTTGGTCACATGTCTGATATATCCTCTTAATTAGGTGCAGAGATGACTCCACACACCAGCAGTAGGGTTTTACCAAAGTGGAAAAGAGTAACCCCCGGAGGTAACCCTTGATCCTGCTCTGCTCTGTAAATGGCCTTATTCCTCAGAAATGTGCCTTAAAAAGGAGCAGAGAGGCAGCTAATAATAACCCGGCAGCTTAAACGACAACACAGGAGTCATCAGACAACCTGATGCGTAACAGATCAGCTTGAAATGTTCTGCCTTGTTAGGGGAATAATCTCGTCACACACACACACTCACACAGACACACACAGACACACACAGACTCACACAGACAACGATGGCAGAGATCTACTGAGAGAAAGAACCTGAAGGAGATGGACGATGAGATCAGTGTCTTTTGCTCAAATAACAGAATGTGAACATGGAGAATAAGCCTCTTTTATATTTCATTTTAATAAAGTTGTGGTTGCGTTTCTTATTAGCAGCCAGACATTCCAGGCATTCTTCAAAAAGTAAAAATAAACTTCAAAGAAAAAATAAAACGGCTGCAGGGATGAGACTTAAACCTCGTTGCTAAATGTCGTTGTTGACCCGCGATGGAAAATTCCGTATGTTGAAATGTCGAAAAACTAGAATTACCTTTTCAGGCGTCATACCATTTTAATTGCGGTCACTGTGACCTTTGACTTTTTGAATTCTCATCTAATCATTTCTTCTTTGAGTCCTAGTGACAACTGGTCAGAGTGTAAGGAAACATGCTCCAGGCCGACTTGAGATCTGCTCAAAAGGCCAAGAATGAGTTTCGTGAGGCCACTGTGACCAGGACTTTTGACCAATAAATCTAATCAGGTAATCAGTGAGTTTGTAACACTTTTGAAATGATTTTCTCGTGGTGTTAACCCATTCACAAGGAAAAAAGAGTAATCATTGCGTCAAAATGATGAAAACAATCAAAATTCTTGATAAATCATCTTCACAAGAACAAGAGGTCACTGTGACGTTGACCTTTGGCCGTCAACCACCAAATTGTAATCAGTTCATCATTTAGTTCAAATGAAAATCTGTATAAAATTTGGAGGAATTCCCTCTTGGCGGTGATGAGATACTTTGTTCACAAGAGCAGGTCGGACGTGTGGACATGCGGATGAAACCTTTCTCATTTCTGATTGCTAACATATAACATTTATCCGAATATATATAACATCCCCAGAGAATGTATTTAAATTGCTGATCAGTGGTATATAATTGTGATTTTTGGGGCCTGCTGGTGGAATCTATTCACCAGTTTCACAATCCACAGCTTCACTGGTCTCGACTCGGCCGAGCGCCAGAGTCAAACGTCAGTAAATCTGAGAACACGCGAGTGTGAGGGGTTGTTCCTGCTTAGTGACCGAGGCCTCATCACACTCAGTCCTTCACACACAATCTGTGTCTGTTTAACCATAGCGCAGCACGGTTACCATAGCAACGGAAAGGAAGTGAATACTGTGGAAGACACACTTTAGGTCAAGACTCCCTCACTTCCAGATGTGGACATTAGAGGTTATGTCACTCTATTCAAACACACGTGTATCCTGCTCTGATGTGGCCGTAGACGGATGAAATATGAAGGTGGGTGTCAGATTCACACTGACATCCTTCACTTCTCAGTGTTTTGGTGACGCCTCACTACGCCTCAGTGCTTCTAACCGTGTTTGGGCAAAAGAGGGAGAGGGAGAGGAGCAGCGTCAGTGAAGCCGAAGGGCAGATTGCAACGGGGGGGCCTGTGGCACCAGGTGCCGGGAAGGAGAAGCTGAGAAAACAGTAAAACATCAGATGTACGTATATTCAGTCAGGTGTCTGATTGTACAAAACTTCTATGTTTTGATGTTTTAAATCACTCTATTTGCTGAAATGTTCCATCGAGAGTGTAAATAGATTTGATTTATCAGTGAGGTGTTTGAACGCAACAGAAATGAGAAGGTAGTCAGTTAAATCCACTAAATGAGATTTAATTCTAATGATTTTTTCACTGCAGCTCACATCTTTATCTCATCTGTGTCTTTTATCCTTACAATCATTTTTACTTGTTTTTCTTCAGCTCTTATCTATTGTGTTTTAGCTCTTATCCGTTGTGTTATAGCTCTTATCAGCCCAGAGTCTTTTCCAGGTTGAAAGTCAGAGTTGTGTTGCAGGACAATAACACAACAGTCACAGGTCCATATTATGGCCCCAACTCTTATTGACTGATTCTGTTGCCTGGTTGACCATAATGTTAAATGATCGTGTGTCTCATCTCTTCGTTTTTTTGGTTTATTTCATTGCAACAAACGAGTGCAGTTCTATGAACATCGTGCAGATGAGACCGTTAAAAACAAAATTAGCCATTATCCCAGTTTTCAGACTCTCTCCCAGATCCCCGCTCCGTCATGGATGGTTTCTCTCTGCCTCCCAGTATGGAACATCTATACCCGCTCTTCATTTCCCAATGCGATTGGACATGTCTCACAAATTAGCCCTTAAGGACCCAGCATGCTCCCATCAAATTGGTCTGTGGATCGTCCAACAGCGTCACGTCTCACATCTCTCTTTTCCCCGTGGACGTGTCCAGACAACTCTTAATAGGAACCATAGACTGTATCTAAAGATGGATGACATGACAGCTTCCATGAAGTGAAGCTTAATGGGACTCGGGCCAAACTCAAATGTCAAAGTACCTGCAAGTACATTTTTCTCAAAAGAGGGTTATTACATTGACGTATGTTCGAATGTTCCTTTTTTCCGGTAAGTATGAGTTTGATTAATATTTGATGCCATGAAAATGGGTAGAAACTTTATGATTGACGGCTGAGACTGACGTGGTTGAGTTCTTATATCAGCTGGGCTTCCAGGTTACGTCACAAGGGAGATTACAGCCTCAGGTTCTTTACGTTAACTTTAATATACCTACAGGCTATCTGAGGTTTATGGTATAAATACTGTATTCTTGTATAAAAGTAGTTCTGTGTTGTCAAATATATAATAATATCAGTATGAAGCCGTGCATCTTCAACTCCTGCAAATATTTCACAATAAAAAACCTTTTAAAAACGAATTCAGTCAACAGAAACACTGGAGTGCTTTTATTTTGATACGGGTGGGCTACAGGAAGTGTAGTGTATATTTATGTTCGGGACATTTAAGCATGTGAAGCATGTACAACTGTGCTGAAAGATATTTTTCTCAGTCTATTCTGCTATGAGCCGCACGCAGAACTCGGGAAACAAGGGGGCGAGACGTCGAATCTCTAGAAGAGAACTGTGGCCAAACCACAGCCGGGGTTCCACCAAGCCTGTAAATTCCCACATGACGTTGCCCAGCTCTGATCTTCTGTAGAAACCGCTGCGTCAACGTCAGCAAAAAAAAAACATCTGTTTCGTCGGGCAGCAACGATTTGAGGAAACAAAACCTGAACGGTAACGGGTCATCGCTAACTCACTTCAGCTCAGTCACACGTCAATACACAGATGGACTGGTTCACACGTCTCTTCCGTGACTAACTGGCAGAAAGGTTGCGGCCTGTGTACGTGAGTCAGTGTTGACATTGGCATCAGATCTTTGTTATTAAAGTCAATTCTCCCATAAGTGATATTGTGTGATGTATCTTCATTTCACGGTGAATTAGCCTCATGGACGTTTAAAACACAACACGAATCCACATGTCAGCTTTTAATCTGTTGCCTCATTGGAAGGTTTCAACAATAAAGCTGAAACCAGACTGTGGTGGTGACACGACGCCCTGACTTCCTGGCGCTTTGCTGAGTCTCTCTGTTGCAATCGATTCACTGTTTCCTCTTTCACAGACGTCCTTGCATGAAGTTCCGCCGTATTCTGATTGGAAGGAGACAGGTCTTCAGACAGCAGCGGCTTCCTGGTTGCTGCTGGAATAAGATCAGGTGCCTGGTAAACGTGTCTTTACCTGAGAAAGTTGTGACCGTTTAAAGCCAAACTCGAAAAACGCCCATGAGTGATGTCAGTTTGAGCCATGTTAGAACGGCTGTTTGAGGGTCAAGACCTGGTTTAGGGGTTAGAGTGAGGTTTAGGTTAAAGTATACCCAGTTAGCTGTATTGGTTAAGGTTAAGGTTAAAGGGCCCAGGCAAGGTGTTATGCCAGCGAGTGTTTTCACTAAGTCTTTATGTTTGTACTGACGTGTTTGTAAGGGCCTAGACCTTAAGGAACAAGGGGCATTATGGGAAAGTGAGGAGATTTTGCTCAGTCCTCACTTCCCGAGAGCAGTTTGAAGGTTCAGACTTGGTTAAAGGGTTAGAGTGAGGTTTAGGTTTAGGTTTAGCCAGTTAGCTGTATTGGTTAAGGTTAAGGTTAAGGCCATTTTGAGCCTAGACCTTAAGGAACAAGGGGCATTATGGGAAAGTGAGGAGATTTTGCTCCGTCCTCACTTTCCGAGAGCAGTTTGAGGGTTCAGACTTGATTTTAGGGTTAGAATTAGTTCAAGGTGAAGGTGAGGATTAGAATTAGGCCTGTATGTGTGATGGTGGAGGTTAGGGTAAGGGGGTGCATGATGCCAATGAGGGTCCTAGGTAAGATGAAAGTGCAAGGATGTGTGTGTGTGTGTATGTTTCCATGCTGCTGAGTCGTTATCCTTACTGCTGTGCATCTGTAAAGCTCAAGCCAAATGGTTTGTTTTTGACGACTTTCTAAATGTAAAGCATATTAAAATGTCTTTGTTTCCAAATGTGCTCTACGAATAAAGTTGCCTTTGTGCGATGGATGGATGTCAACGTTTTCCCTCCGAGAGACAGAAGGTTATTTTCATTCGTCCCGTCCCATAACACGGGAAGGTCACGATTTGCTTATCACCATCACTGTCATTTGCATCTGTCCTGCCAGACTAAAAATAATGTGAACACAGCGCTCTTTCAGCCGCGGATCCGCTGGTCGGGCTCGTCCAGTCGGGAGGAGTGGGGGGGGGGGGGCCCAGATGGGGAGGAAGCAGAGAGACATAACAGGGAGTCAGGCGACCAGACGAGGGGAATCGTGCATGCAGCGTGTGTTGTGTCCAACGGTGAGGCGGGAGGAGAGGGGAGGAACCAGGGGGGGGGAGGAGGAAGGGGTGCTTCCTCTTCGACTCTGGGGCTGAGCTGCTGATGTTACCCAGCGGCCCCGGTCCCATGGCAACAGGAAACCTTGGTATATAAAGGCAGATCGCAAGGGGGAACCCTCCTAAGTGTCTCTCAGCCGCAGCATGACCAGGACCGAGAGCCTGAGAGTGTGGACTTAACAAAACGATGCCCAGCCTAACGGCCGAGCCACTCACCACGCAGCGCTTCATCATGGACAATGATGAGGGGAAGAGAAACAAGAACATGTGAGTGAAACTTTCCTCGAGACGCAGTTTCCAGTGAACTCGCTGAAAAGAAAGCAATTTAGATTCATGTTAAAATGTCTATTTCATACAAGGCTTGAATTTCAAATGGATATTTTTAACTTTTTGGGGATTTTTGCGTCAAACCTTTAAGATGAAGAATCACAAATATTATGTTTAATCTGAAGTGATCCCACCGCACGCAGTTTTTTTGTTTGATTCCTAACAGATACGTGCTTTCACACTTTTGAAACTAATCAGGCAAAACCCATCAGGAGTTCATAGTTTGACGCTTTTCTTATCTCTACACAGTGGAAAGAACTTCATGTGCAGACTGCAGTGCATGTTCTCTCACTCGTCCGGCTCCGAGAGGTAAGGACGACTTATGGAGTGTTTTGCATACATTTTGCTTCTAAAATAGCCGGCCCGCTCCTATCACTTCCATCTATGGCATCATGGAAGGATTCAAATGAACTACAGACACCATGTTTGCTTTGGCAGCGCGCACACACACACACACACACACACACACAGACACACACACACACACCAATATATCTCTTCTTTTTTTGGGTACATACTTGATGAGCACATCCGCTTTGCTTCTCCTGATTCGGCTGCTCTCTCTGCCTCCTCTGCAGCTCTCCCAGCTTTATTTCACCCAAATTTGATTCTGGTTGAGTAATCCCATTTGCCTTCTCTCCCAGCAGGCTAAGTTTAGAAGATACCCAACAATGGTCACAGTCACTGGAAAGGCTTCTGGAGTCTAAATGTAGGTTGCATTCCCCCCTCCCTCCACCCTCCGAGGATGAGAATACTGCAAAAACAGTGAATTATGTCTGTGAGAATATGAGTTTTAAGTTTTTTTTTTTTTTTTTTAAACCTCTCTTGCTTCAGATGGAATGGCAACCTTTCGTAACTTCCTCAAATCTGAATACAGCGACGAGAATATCGAGTTCTGGCTCACCTGTGAGGACTACAAGAAGATCAAGTCTTCCTTCAGAATGTCCTCACGGGCCAAGAAGGTTTATGAGCAGTTCATCAAAGCAGAATCTCCAAAAGAGGTAAAGAGTGCTCATTCACACACACACACACTCACACACACACACACACACACACACACACACTCACACACACACACACACACACAGACACACACACACACACACACACTGCTCCAAACGTAAATCTTTGTGTGTGATTAAACCAGACGGAATGATGCGGCGGAATGAAAGGGAATCACGGAGCCTGCGGCTCAGATCTCATTCCTCTTCCTGTGCCTCCTTCCAGATCAACATCGACTATCACACCCGGGAGCAGATCAAACGCAACGTGAAGACGCCCACCACGCACTGCTTCGACGACGCCCAGAAGATCGTCTTCGGCCTGATGGAGAGAGACTCGTACCCACGGTTCCTCCGCTCGGACATTTATAGAACTCTCCTGGAAAACCTCGCCGCCGATGCCACGAAGGGATGAAAGCACAGTCGGGTGGGAGAGAGAGAGAGAGAGAGAGGGAGAAAGAGATGGAAAGAGAGAGAACGGACATGAAAACCCATAACTGGAATGTTTGAGCTCCTTCCAGAGGGAGGGCCGACAACGAAGGCAGGACGGCGAGTCGCCCGGCGCGGCACACGGACACGCACAGAGGCCTCGCCCCTCGCCGCCGGCACTAGACCCGGACGCTGACCGTGTCTTGTAGTCACAGGGAGGACCCCCCCACTGAGCACCCCAGAAAAAACGCCGCCGGCCTCACCACCCTGTAGCGTGCACCTTGCACCGGATGATACGTGTGTGTGTTCGTAGGCGAGCTGAGCACTTTGTGAACGATTCAGCGGCGCCCGCTAACGCTCGCCACCGACCGTGGAGCCGCCTGAGCTCCTTCTCTGCTGAGGTGTTTCCTGTGCAGATAAAAGATTGAGGATGTGAGACTGTGTGACTGTTGCACACGTTGCATGTGTGCGTGTGGTGTGTGTGTGTGTGCGTGTGGTGTGTGTGTGTGCGTATGTGTGTGTGTGCGTGCGTGTGTGTGTGTGTGTGTCTAGTTGTTTGCATTTAACTGCCACTGACGCACGATGAGCTGTCACAGAGAGAACCGGCCGAGGCTCCAGAGACAGAATCAAACCCACGGCGATGGGAGGAGCCGCTCAGAGTCACATGTCATCCTGAGCGAAGCAGAAGGTCACTGAGTTCTGCAAGATGCATTCTGGGAAACTTCAAACGGATATTTTTTACCAGATCGGACTGATGTGAGGTTTTAAAAACTGAGGCTGAAGTTTTCTTTTACTCTTAAGCTTCCTGTGGGCGACACCTTTGTGCAAATATTGTAATATCTTTAAAGTGGCAGTATTCAAACAACAAAAGTAAAAAAAATAGTTAATTTAGAGCAAATTATATTTTTGAATGATAACAAAACATAATCGTGCACTTTTTTTGTGTTGAATCTGAATCTGATTGTGCGTCACAGCATCTACACACTGACGGCCGGTGGTGTCGGATTTAATTCCTCAGACTTCTGGCCCCAGTATAACAAAAAACTCCTCCAGCACCGAAGTGTCGACCGTTGTGATGTTATTGAATAAACTACGAGTGGAGATGTAGTAGAACTAGTATCACAGATGCATGATGGGATGTTAAAGCTCCTCATATACCCCGGAGCATGGGCCTTATTCCCTGCTTTCCAAACCATGATGTTCCAATGTGTTCTTAGGGAGTTCATAGTTAATTAACTTAAAAAAGTTTCCTTATTTATTGTTGCTTGTCACCATTTGAGTTCAAACTCTGTTGCAGTGCTGACGTGCTTATTCAACTGTTCGTGATTTGAACGACATTAAATTATTTAAAATCGCTCACTTTGAAGTAAGTGACCTTTATTCTTCACGCCGCGGCTCTTTAGCGCTCGCTGCCGCGGCTTCAGTGTCGTGATCTGTTTAAAGACGACAAGTGAAATAGATCTTAAACACGGCGTCAGAAAGAAGCGATGGGATGTTTGCACAGTGATCGTCTGCAGCGTGTTTAAAAAGTTTCACTCCAACGCGTCGGGATGGAAACACGGAGGCTGTGCCAAGTTCTCGTCGGAGGAGGAGGAGGAGGAGCAGTTATCTTCACTTGTTGTGGAGAAGCAGCCGACGGCCGGACTTCACCCTCCGTCCTACAAGTGACAGGATATATACGTGTGTGTGTTTTTAATGTTGCTTGTGGTCTCTCATATTCAAACATTTCCAGCATTTTAATCAATAAAAACCAGAAAAAAGCAGTAAATCAGACGAATATTAAGAAAACTATTCTTAATATATATTCTTAATAGCTTTGCTCTGAGTTGTAATCTGTGTTTTCAAACGTTAAAGGAAATGAAATCAAAGCAAAAAACGTATCCGAGTGACATGTGACTAAGGATATTGGTGCTCGCAGTTTCCTGTTTATTCTGTGGACTTGGAAGTGAAGTGCTTGGAGTGATATGTGCTGCTTTAAAAAACAGGAAGGCCCAGACTTCCAGTTTCTTATGAAATCAGTCACTGATGGGAGAAATGAGATGTTCTCTGTTCAACAGAAGGATGTGTTTTTCTCTTCAGCCTTTCAAATATGAATAAATGGAATGGTTAGTTCATGAGAGATTCACATTAATGTCTTTTCTGCTCTGTGAGAAATCATGAGAAGGTGTTTTGAAAATTGTCACTTATTTATCGGATTCAAAAAGAAAACTCATCTTGTTGGCTTCACACTTGGCCTGTGTACCTTTAAGGGCTCAAGGAAGTGGATTATGGAATCTGATGCCATTTGGAAACTCTGCTGACGGAGGAAAAATGAAAATCTGTATAAACCCCCAAATCACGCAATGCTGACGTCTGACTGTAAAGCTTGTTAGGGAACTGAGACAGTTCCGGTTCGTGCATCATAACTTTCCCAGAAACCCTGTTCATCTAAATCTTATTCATTCTACTGAGAAGTAAACCCCCACCCCCACCCCCACCCTCCTCCACCAGGCAGGTTCTGACCCGGGTGCTTGGTTTGAATTAGGAAGCTGAAGGGAGTTCGGACACGAGCTTCCCTGCAAGGCAGCGCTGGAACATCATCTACTTTTGTTCCTGAAATAAATAATAGTAAGAAATACGTCAATGTGTGGTTTTTGCTCATTAAAATACCACTTTCTGAACAAATGTCTCCTGTAATTAACACGACACTGGGTCTTTTCCATGCAAATCACATGTTTTAATGTTACGTTGCTTCTTCAACATCTGAGTTAGTTCAGCTTCTGTATAAGTTGATTGTGTGTGAGTCACACCGAAAGATGCCCACTTTGCTTTTGTGGTTTCAAGACGAAACAGGCACAAACAGAAGGTTTTAAATGCAGCAGCTGAAGCTTCTTTTATCCTGAAGAGCAGCAGCTGTGTTAAACAGGTGTCATGAGCCTCAGAAACAACTATTTTCAAATAACCTTCAAAGATCAAACTGTAAGTTTTGGAAAGGTCCGACTGAGCTGCCACGGGCTTCCATGTGTGCATGTATGTAACATGTTGAGTAATTCCAACACTGTGCATGTGAGATTCAAACTTCCCAAATAAACAGGAAAAGATGAAGTCAGTAATGGTTTGATTCCTTTATGACAATAACGTACCAGACCAACAGCTGCATTACTGGTCACTTGCACGTGAAACCCAAAGTGGACTCTGCACCTGTGCCCTTCAAATGCAGATAGGACAGCACAGTGCATTGTGGGAAAGATCTGGGGTAGGATGTTTGCAATTCAAATTGTGGTCATAATGTGCAACAAGCTTGTAAAAGATTGACTGCTGCACAGATAACAGATTGTCGGCAGATAAACGCGACGACGTGCCGAGGCGGATCGGAGACAACACCTTAAAGTCTCCGTCAAGCCAAATTGTTGCAAAATGTTTGATCACATCTGCAGCTCCAGGTTTGTGAGTCTAGTTCATGGAGGGGGCGGAGCCTGCATCTGTTGAGGTGAACCTGTTCTGGTGTGTTTTTGTTTTATCTCTGAATTACGCACACGGGCTGTGGATTGTTAAATGTCAGCTTCCGTAAAGAGGGAGGTTCCCTGTGCAGCTTGTGTGCGTATGTGTGTGTGTTTGTGCTCTGTGTGCATTCTTCACAGGGTGTTCAGTACAAACACACACAGGTTTGGAATTTAAATGTTTGGGCAGTGATAGCCCCCCCCCTCCCCCCCCCCACATACATCCTATTCCTAAACTGTAAGTGTTGACTGCAGTTCTCCAGGAACTCCACTTGAAGCAGGACACTAGGACACCGGTTTTGGAAAGAAACAACACACAACTTTAACATTGTAAAGATCTCTACAATGTCACTAGTGTTCTTTTGTTGTGTTTGAGTTTTCAATGCGTTCACGCTCCTTTGCTTTGTTTTGAGCGGTTCACGTCTCATTTCACTCACCAGAAACTATTTTGAAGTAATACTTGATCTTCATTTTACACTTCCCTTTACATTGACATCTCCGGTCAGTATTGAGTCTCCAGGTGACTGAACCCGAGTCCGCATGACTTTGGACTGTGAGAGACAACACACACAGACACAGGGAGAACACACAAACTCTGGCTGAACCCGGGATTTGAACCAAGGACCTCATGCTGTGAGGTGATGGTGCAAAACCATCTGAAAATGCTACAACCACACACAGTATGCTACTGATTGAATAGAATAGAATATAAATCTTTGTACAAACAAAATGTGTGAGATATTATGAGGATGCAGAAGTGTTAGCGTGGGGGTATTAATGTTCAGTTCAATGATATCTCTACTACACCTAAAGTTAACAGGTATACACAGGTTCTTTTTAAACAAGATCAAACCTGCTAAAAAAAGGCGATTGACTCTTTTCCACTGGAGGAGTTCGCCTCTGTTCTTTTTCACTGGTGCGTCATGTTGCTCTGTTATTTAAGTTTGCTCAAGTGTATCTGTCACTGGTGTCAATGTCAGTATCGCACCTACAGCAGCTTTTTTAAAAACAGATCTTATGTCCGAGTCGTAAAATGCACAAAGATCCTCACAGGTCTCAGGTCAGGATTCTGACCCTGAGACCTGTGGGAGGGAGGGAGAGACAGAGCTGTTTCCAGAACCTAACGAGTCCACCGGCCCTGATGAGCTTCTGAGGCAGGACACAAAAGAAAAGGAAGAAAGTTTTCAGGTCCCTCCTTCGTGGCTCAAAGCCCAGAGGACGATAATGATGATGACACTTGGTGACACAGTTTGGTGTCAGTTAAGGTGCCACAGGTGTGGGAAGACACACAAACCACAGTCACTGCTGAGGCGTTGATTTTGCATTTGTGAATCACTGTATGAGTTACATTAGAAGAGCGTGACCTCTTCTGAAAAGGTCATGGCGGATGCATGACTCCATGGCAGCTCATTCCTTTAACTGCATCATAATTTACCAGATTTTAATGAGATATTTTCTGTGTTTGTTTTTCTTGTATTTTATCGATGTCTATAAATAAATGTTCCTGGTTTTGGCTGCAGCAAATTTAATGTGGTGCTTTACTTCTACTATTTCTCCCTGTGGTCCACTGAAGTTTATCATCTGTGAGAATAAAACAAATACATAAATATATAGATGTGTATGTTTATGTACTGTGACTGTAGAAGGTGAATAAAGATGGACATTAAGTCTCCCCTTCCTCCTGTTGAGCAAAATTTACTATTTACCTTTGCTGCAGCCAGCCACTAGGGGGCGATCAAGATGTTTTGGCTTCACTTTTGTGGGCCGTCATGTCGTCCATCTTTATAAACAGTCTATAGCTGCGTCCCATTTCAGGGTCTGCATCCTTCGGGGGCCGCATTTGAAGACCATCCTATTTCGAAGGCTCCTGCAAATGGATCCTTCCATTATGAGCAACAAAGGATCCAACGGGTGGATCCCTTCAGTAAACCTATCCCAGCATTCAATGTGCTCTGAAGACAAAGCTCACAGGCAGGAAATGCAGCCGCTCAAAGCAGCTAACCATGAAATACTAGGACCCGGGAAACTCTTTTTGGGCATTAACTAGGATTAACATTTGGGGTTTGAGGATTTTACTTCAAGCAAAACCGGCTCAGAACAAGTTGTGGCAGCTCACCTGGGCCCCTGATGGAGGTAGCATGCCTTGGAAACAAAAGGCAGATATGTTCAGTACCTGCTGTGACCTCAACACAACAGAAACATGTACCGTCACCATGGAGACGCTGGGTTGACAACCTGGAGCGTTGCCCCGGGGCAGGAAGGCTGAATCGACAGTTCTCGTCTCAGCCTGCCTGACAACTGAGGAATACAGGAAAGGCCGGTCCCGGTCGAACCACAACAACCAGTGCTGGTGTGAGTGTATATGTACACAGCAGGAGGCCAGATATAACACCTCAGTCAGTGAGGTAATAACCTTAACCTGACCACTGGAGGGACACGCCCACTTCGGGCAATCAGCGGTTGACACACAACAGACCTTATGCTAATGAAGACGCAGGCGGCGGAGGTGGAATTCTACTCTGAATGAAAATGGAAATCAGCTCCATCCCGATTCCACACGCATGTTAGAAATCAACGCACTTTACTGTCGTGTTCCAACAGGAAATATTCCTTTTCTGACGCTTGTAGCCACGACTTCCTGCATCGCTGTGTGCAGAGCAGTGGGTTTTCAACTGGTTTTGTCCCAGGGACCATTCTGACTAGAAAGTCATCCGCGGCCCACTGATGTGGCTACGTGTGTGTGTGTGTGTGTGTGTGCGTGCATGTGGATAAAAGGAAGTTTTAAAATTTGGTTTTCCATGTTGGTTTTATGTAAAAACCAATCTAGATATATGTTCTTAAAAACCACAAACAAATCTAGAAAAATGTGTTAAAAAAAAAAAAAATTGTTGATTTTCAGTGCTTAAGAATTGAAAACAAAATTAAAATGCAGTTTGTAGTTGTACTGCATCTCAGAACCATATGTACATCAATATATAACGTTCATGACTTAAATGTACAGACGTGTAGCTGAGACATGTTGAGAGAACGTTAAATTAACGGTGATCAATAACAATCAACATAAACTGGAGCTACAACTGAAGAGGGAAGATGACAAAGTAATGCAGAATATGTCACAAATGATAATCACACAATATCACACAAACAATTGAGGCCAACTTCAGTTTAACCTCATGATCACCAGCACCTTTATATTATTTTAGACATATTTTTCTTATTTTAGATATTTATCACGATATTCAAGAGTAATCTGGAAATGTGTTGAAATATCAAAGTGAATTTCGCGGACCCCCGGTTGAAAACCCCTGGTGTAGAGGATGGAGCCACTGTAAAAAAACATTGTAATAAAACAATTATGACGTCTGTCACGTACTGTACGACGCATTCGCTCTGGCCTCGATTCACTGTGAGAAGAGTTCGTGTTGGTTGCGTGCAGACGTTGGTTATTTATATCCCACAGGTACGTTCTTACCTGAACTTTAATTACATGTTACAGACGTGTTGTGGAAAATCAGGTTCAGGTCCATTGTTCTTTTTTTAAGTTTCCACTTAGCAATTGTTTCTGAATGAGTGCACGTGCGGACAGAAGTGCTTCATGTTGGTGGTGTCTACTCGGTGTAGTATATATATATATATATACTGTATATATGTTTTGTTTCTGCACACCTTCCACATGCAGAATGTCCCCATTTGAAGTTATACTGGTCTCCATTAGCAGCTATGAACAGGCTGCATAAGGGTGAAGTCAAGAGGTTCGTTATTTCAGAGGTTTGGTTGAAGAAGAATAACAGGAGAGTAGAATATCAACGTGTCTGTGATGTGTCTGTGATTTGCACTTAAACCATCTCTTATGCAGTCTGCACTTCGATCATTTCATTTATAGTTTGGATAAATAAAAGGATTGTTCGATGTGGTTTGATGTGGTTCAGGTCTGCTCGGCCTGCGGCTCCCAGAATCCATAGAAACGCTCCAAGAACTAAGAAAACGTGGTTCCGGAAATTTTATGCAGAAAGCAGCCGGAGACAAACACATTCACAACAACAGGAAAATGTCCACAACACTCGGAGGCGGCTGTGCAGAGCATCAGGAGGCGGGACATGGCGTGTTGTTGTTCAAAGCACATAAACAATGTCGTCAACCTTTATTGTGAAAAACTTTCCGAGCTGACATCTTCATCTCGAATTCCTCCTGAGATATTTGTGGTCACATTTGCATTCCCGCCCCAATATATATAAACTGTATATATATTTTGTTTCTGCACACCTTCCACATGCAGAATGTCCCCATTTAAAGTTATACTGGCCTCTATTAGCAGCTATGAACACGCTGCATAACGGTGAAGCCAAGAGGTTCGTTAATTCAGAGGTTTGCGTGTCTGTGATGCTTCTGTGATTTGCACTTAAACCATCTCTTATGCAGTCTGCACTTCGATCATTTCATTTATAGTTTTGATTAAAAAAAAAGGATTGTTCAATGTGGTTTGATGTGGTTCAGGTCCGCTCGGCCTGCGGCTCCCAGAATCCATAGAAGCGCTCCGGCCTAATACAAGAACTAAGCAAACGTTTTCCTTTCACATATGCAGAAAGCAGCCGGAGACAAACACATTCACAACAACAGGAAAGCGTCCACAACACTCGGAGGCGGCTGTGCAGAGCATCAGGAGGCGGGACATGGCGTGTTGTTGTTCAAAGCACATAAACAATGTCGTCAACCTTTATTATGAAAAACTTTCCGAGCTGACATCTTCATCTCGAATTCCTCCTGAGATATTTGTGATCACATTTGCATTCGCTCCCCCAATATCTACAGCAAATGTCCTGGAAGCAGCTTATTTTCCTTCAGTCACGTGAAGCTTCATTGCTAAGTTTAGTCTCCTGGTTTCTGGGGCTGAGCAGAAGGTTCAGAGAGCAGCCGGACTTCCCGTGTACCAGAAACCTCCCGAGCACCAGAGGAGGAGAAGCTCTGGGAATCACCTCCTGCGTAAGGACAGACCTCGAGTCTCAGTGGAAACTTGGCTCTGCTCTGCGTCCACTTCCAAACGCGACAGCTGCTTACACACAGTCTGCACATCATAACAAACACACGAGGCCAACGCCGTGTTTTCACCCAACAGATCTCCAACTGGTCTAACACAGGGGGGGGGGGGGGGGGGTGGTGATCATCACAACACAGCAGCTGACGCAGACGCACGAAAGCGTCGAAAGTACAGATCAAAATTTGATTATTCTTTACATATGCGTTTACCACAAGTGAGATGCTCTTTTAGGACTTCTGGGAAATTGGGTGGATGTCCGGGCTTCGGTTACTGGAACCGACTCGGCTGCGCTCGAACTGTGACGTGAACAAGAAGTGTTTTCAACTTTATACGGTTTGTTCCACCAGCCACACAAAGCTTGCACTCACCGTGTTTTGCATGCACTTTTACATTTACTGTATTCGTGTGAGTAGTCAAATACAAAATAATACCATACTCCTCTCCCGCTCCATCGAGTCCCAGCGAACAATTTGTACCTGTAACAACACAATGTGAAACTATTTCAGGTCTGCAGCTTTGCAGGCAATCAGTGACCGAGTGGAAACCTGGCGCTGCCGGTGCCAGCCCGTGGAGGGGGGGGTGCGGGTAACACACGCTGCCATGATGAGCCCGGACCCGCAGGTTGAGCTGAATTACGCATTTGAATCATCGGCCTCTGCACTGCAGACCTGACAAAATGACACAACAGAGTGTGTTGTGGCTGCAGGAACAGACAGATCTGTGCATGACATCCGGCACGTTTACCTAAAAGATCACCTGGAGGGTGATAAGTGTCAACTCATGTACAACCTGTTGAAGAATATACCTTAGATAGATGGATCAGCTGATGTTTAGTTATCATACTACTTGATTTGCCACGAAAGATCATATCCTGTACATCAGGGTCCTGTTAACACTTGTATAGATTAAACTGATGCTAAAAACACATGAAGAATCTATATTATCGTACAGATTTTGGGCCATTAATCAATATTCTGACCGGAATAATCGATCGTGGGTCACAAGCAGCAATGTGCTTAGAAAGAATTCACTTATTTTGCAGCTTGGAGGAGAAAGTTGTCAGCGTGACTCTTTGTTTTGTTTTTGAATTTCTAGATCACAATTCTCGTTCTCGCTGGATTCATCTCCTGCAGCAGAATATTTACAAAAGAGTCAGGTGGTCTGTTGGCAAAAGCCAAAACCAAAAACATGACCCAGGTGAATTTTTAAACGTTGATATTGTACCGAATCTATAGCTGAACAAAAAAGCTTTGGTGATAATATGACCGAGCTACGCTTGTCCCTTTATGTGGAGTTCCTCATCCTCCAGATGGGCATCTTCAACTTTCACCTTTAACTGAATCTCAACAACCTGGAGTGTGATAAGTGTCAACTCATGTACAAGCTGTTGAAGAATATACCTTAGATAGATGGATCAGCTGATGTTTAGTTTACATATGACTTGATTGGCCACCAAAGACCATATCCTGTACATCAGAGTCCTGTTAACACTTGTATAGATTTAACTGATGCTAAAAACACAAGATGAATCTATATAATTTTGGGCCATTAATCAATATTATGATCGTACAAAATCGATCGTGGGTCACAAGCAGCAATGTGCTTAGAAAGAATTCAGTCATTTTGCAGCTCGGAGAAACTGACTCTTTGTTTTGGATTTTCTAGATCACAAATCTTGTTCTCGCTGGATTCATTGCATCAGCAGCAGAATATTTAAAAGAGAGTCAGGTGGTCTGTTGTTAAAAGGCAAAACCAAAAACATGACCCAGGTGAATTTTTAAACGCTGACATTGTACCGAATCTTTAGCCGAACGAAAAAAAAGCTTTAGTGATAATATGACCGAGCTACGCTTAGCCTTTATGTGGAGTTCCTCATCCTCCAGATGTGCATCTTCAACTTTCACCTTTAACTGAATCTCAACAACCTGGAGTGTGATAAGTGTCAACTCATGTACAAGCTGTTGAAGAATAAACCTTAGATAGATGGATCAGCTGATGTTTAGTATAAATACGACTTGATTTGCCACCAAAGATCATATCCTGTACATCAGTGTCCTGTTAACACTTGTATAGATTTAACTGATGCTAAAAACACAAGATGAATCTATATAATTTTGGGCCATTAATCAATATTATGATCGTACAAAATCGATCGTGGGTCACAAGCAGCAATGTGCTTAGAAAGAATTCATTCATTTTGCAGCTCGGAGAAACTGACTCTTTGTTTTGTTTTGGATTTTCTAGATCACAATTCTCGTTCTCGCTCGATTCATCTCCTGCAGCAAAATTTAAAAATGTAAAAAAAATAAGCAAAAGAGTTAGGGGGTCAAAAGGCAAAACCAAAAACATGACCCAGGTGAATTTTACAAATGTCATTATACCGAATCTTTAGCTGAACAAAAAAAAAGCTTTGGTGATAATATGACCGAGCTACGCTTGTCCCTTTATGTGGAGTTTCTCATCCTCAAGATGTGCAAAAACATCTTCAACTTTCACCTTTAACTGAATCTCAACAAGATCAGACCGGACTTTTACTTGCATCAGCTATAAAAGCTCATAAGCCATAATCAGCCGGGGTAATTATCCCAGACTCATTTATCCATCATCAGCTTCCTGGTTTTCACGGCGGTCCTTGATTTCCTAAAAAACTTCCACTCTGCTGCCGTAGCTTCCCCGGACCTCCTCCTCCTCCTCCTCCTCCTCCTCCTCCTCCTCCTCCTCCTCCTCCTCCTCCTCCTCCTCCTCCTCCTCCTCCTCCTCCTCCTCCTCCTCCTCCAAGGCTGCAGCTCCTGGTGCTGTTGACTTTAATAACATCTCCTATTCGTGCATGTGTTTGTTGAAGGGGGGGGGGGGGATCAGTTCTCCTGGCAGCATCTCATCGCTGACCCTTCCAGAGCTTATCTGCTAAATCTGACTGTGTTACCCTTTTTGCTATAAATGGTCAATTTATTAGCTGACAGACGCTCATTTCGAGAGAAGTTTTCTGAAATGTTAGATGCTTTTAAAGGAATAAATGTGATTAATACAAGTCTGGGACGTTCATCAGGGTTTCTGCAGGGTCCTAAAAAAGTCTAAAATCCTGCTACTCATCTAAATTTCAGGCCACAACTATTTATTAGGGCCCGAGCACTGACATCAAAGGTCAGGTGAGACCCTATTGAAATTGTAAGGATTATTGATCATTATTATTATTATTATTCAGGCAAATGAATTGGCTTTTTGAGGGCCTTAACATGCTGAACTTCTTACCAAAATTTGCAGAAAGTTAGAAAGTGGTGAAATTTTTTTACGTATTCTGGAGGAATTTTCAATGGGCGTCGCAAAATGGCTCAACGGTTCCCCCCGAGACAGCCCGAGACCCCCGGAAGGTGTTCCCATTGACCGATCTTCACAAAAATCGATACACAGGTGTATCATGACCAGACAAACAAAAAAGTCTCTGGGTGCAATTGTAAAAACAAAACAGGAAGCCTGCTATTTTGTATTTAGTGGCCATTTTGGCCATATTCCACATTTTTTCTTTGATACACTTGTACTTATTATTATTATTATTAAGGCAAATGAATTGGCTTTTTGAGGGCTTTAACATGCTGAACTTCTTACCAAAATTTGCAGAAAGTTAGAAAGTGGTGAAAATGTACGTACTCTGAAGGAATTTTCAATGGGCGTCGCAAAATGGCTCAACGGTGCCCCCCCGAGACCCCTGGAACGTGTTCACATTGACCGGTCTTCACAAAAATCGATATTTATATATATATTCTCTACTAGGTCACTTCACCATGTAGTCAACTTTAGACCACGTCAAACGAGAACAAATGTCTAAAACCTTTCCCGTCCGTGCAGGTTTGATTCCGTCCGTTGTTTGTATTCACTAAATACGATCGGAATGAACAAGCAGCATCCTGTCGATGTACTAGTACAAAGCCGTCGTCATCACCTCTGCTCCGACCTGTTGGATCCTGACAGAGGGAACGCTTCACGCCCGCTGTGACTCACCCAGGAAACATGCACGGCTCATGTGGTGTTGCAAAGCGACAATGAATCAGTTGTGCATCAGTAGTGAGGCACAGGGTCAGTTTAACGACTACACAACCTTTATTGTCTTCGAAGTAAAGATGCAACCTTGTTTTGTTTTAACGAGGTGCTAAAAAGTGAAAGTGTGAATGTTTCAGGTGCTCGGTGAATGTGTCTGGAGACGAATCCCAGAGCAGCTGCACTTTGGCAAAAACAAAGTTCTCAAGGGAAAAAAAGGAGAAAAGTTCCACTCGTCCCTGACGGAGCTTTTTGTGAAGGAGTCGAGTGTGAAACCCACGTCACATCTCGACCTGAGGCGGAAGCCTACGGGACAGTGAGAGGGGGGGGGGGGATGTTTATGCAGTCGTAGCCAATCGCTGCCTGAGAGTCATACCAGGGAGAAGTCGTTTTGTTTACACAACCCGAGCCAATCGCGTTGCAGACCTGTCAGTCCAGTCCCCGCCCCCCCCAGGGCCCATCACACCCACTGAGAAACTATAAAGTGGCCTGACAAGTCAAGAGGGAGCATATCGAACCATGAGAGAGAACCTGGCAAACATGGCATTCACAGACTGCATGACACCTGCTGACCTGTTCCCAGAGGGAGTGGGGTTAAAGTGAGTCCATCTGGAGTTTAATGAGGGGGGGGGGGGGGGGACATCACTGAGACTCAGGCCGAGACAAACCACTAACAAGTTGTCTTCATTTTCTCTTTACAGGAGGAAAAACTGGGGAACCAGAATAAGATTCATGCTGAAGACAAACTCTTCCCACTCGGTTTTACATCTCGTGAGAAACAGACGATACAGGTACGGCACTGAACTCTCTATCTTGTATTTTGCATGCATTTAACTCCAGGTTAAAGATTTTGTTTTGTTTGATTTTGCATAATTTAAAATTTTTATTACCTTGGTTTTATTCAGATTTATTTTTATTTTATATTGTTTTTGTGTGTATAAATCCATAGTAACTGTTGTTGTACTGTTGCATGGTTAACATGGATAAATTGTGTTGTGGATAAATTAAACCAAACCTTATGATTTAATGCCTGTAAATAAGGAACTCAATTCTAAATATTGTATTATAGCATGGACATAAGATCAGATCCTAAAGTTTGAAAAGAATGAATTGTAAAAAGCTCCAATCTGTGGATTCTCTACGTTCCTGGTGTCTTACACAACCTCTGTTCTCTCCCTCAGGCCGAGTCCGGATGACGTGAGCCAATGGGCGCAGTCACTCGACAAACTACTCAGTCATAAATGTAAGTGTCGCTCCCTTCATCGCTCAAAGGCATCTCAAAGGTCACAGCTGTGCGCCGAGTTAACCGGGGTTTATTGGCATCAATAAAACACCGACTCCACCTTGCACCATGTGGTGGCGTCTCCACGGTTTTAACACGTCTTCCTCTCTCTCTTTCCTTCGCAGACGGCAAAATGATCTTCCGCATCTTCCTGAAGTCGGAGTTCTGCGAGGAGAACATCGAGTTCTGGACGGCGTGTGAAGAGTTCCGAACGCTCACGTCGCACAAAGAGCTGGTGTCCAAGGCCAGCAGCATTTACGAGGAGTTCATCAGAAGCGAAGCTCCCAAGGAGGTAACAGCAAACAGATGTTTATTCATTGCAATGTTCCTCATTAAATACGGACGACACAGACTCACTCTGGATGTTTCTTCTCTCCTGCTCAGATTAACCTGGATTACCACACGAAGAACCACATCACAGAGAGTCTGGACGACCCGACGGCGACCAGCTTCCTGGCGGCTCAGAAGAAAGCCTACAGCCTGATGGAGAACAACTCGTACCCGAGGTTCATCCACTCCGACCTCTACAAGGAACTGTGTTCCCGGGCGCAGGCCAAGCACATCCGGCCCTGGTCCAACTGAGCGCCGGCTCCTGCAGCCATTTGTTTACCACTGTGACCGGGAGATGAGGCCGCTGAAGAGGGCGCCACCGCCGGATAAGAGACTCGAACGCGAATCCTGAGCATGAACATTAAGGGCGAGTGTGGGAAATGCACACAAAGCCGTTTCCAGGCTGGGAGTGTTTCTGCGGTGGCGCTCTGTGACGCTGCAGGCAGTAACACAGCATTTCAACCAGATGGGATTATGGTTACATCTTTTCCTCACTGGGACATTACCTGCACTTTCCTTCGCTGTGCTGTTAAGAGTTTGATATTCTGAGCAATGGAGGAGTTCAGGAACAGGAAGTCGTAGCGTCGCTAGCAGAGTGGGAGGAGTCAAAGCCGCAGGACGTCCTCCTCGTCATCGGGTGGATCTACACCAGTTTACACGTCTTACTTTACATAACATTCGCAAAATTTTTTACTGAGGACTGTGTTAAGCCTGATGTGACTGATGTTTCTGACAATGATGTATTTATTGTGAATATTGTAATGTTACATTTTGTGATACTGAAAGTTCAGAGCAGAGGGAGAAATAAACTTTGTTCTTCGGTGCTGAAATGATGCTTCGATGCTTTTATTTATTTAACTGAACAAAACCATGACACAGAGGTTCACTGGGAAACTTTGGAAATAATGTGTTAAACAAAACTTCACCCTCATCTCAATTTATTCAACCAATTATTCCCCTGATTTCACCAAAGTAACATTATTTATATTAATTACACATTTATTATACATACAAATGTTTACCGAGGCCAGAGTTGATGTTCTCAACTCAGGTCAATGAGACACTTTTCCACCTCCAACTTTGAGATGGTTAACAAACCGTAGCTCATCTACAGAGATCACAGAGGTGGAGTCGTGGTTTTATATCCACCTGTCAAATACAAATCAAATATCAAGTCTCATTTTAACAGTTTTTTGTCTCTTCTAACTCCAGAGGGAAGTTTATTTGTCTTTGGAAGCTAAAGGCATGTTAGAGACCACAGTAGCTTTGTGTTAGCTGGTGTTACACAGGATTTGTATTTGATTTGTGCTGCCTGCTGCCTTGGATATTTGTGAGCAAATACTTTCACACATTAAAGTATTTATTTAATCCAATGTATATTAATATATTATAAATAAAATATTGCAGCAGCTTTACTAAACATAAGCCAGTAAAATGCCTGATAACATAGGTGAGTATTCCTCAGATAGAAATGAAAAATACCAGAGGGGCGTCTTTTTATATATTGTAAAAATGCGATATCATGACGTCATTGATACCATATGACGACAAGGGACTTATTAATTTAAATAAGCTGAAGATTGTGTTTCTTATCTTATTGGTTTCTCAGCTGCAGAGAAACCTCAAAATATTGTATTTGGGATATTAGACATAACGTTAAAATCATTATAGCGTCTCTCTAGCCCGTTTATTTATGGATTTATCTCAGAGAAACCTTTGACCAATAAGATCCATCAAGCAAGATAAACCTATTTTAAGAAGTTGTATTTCCAAATATTTACCGTCTGTGTCCAAACTGGAAGTGGTTTGGATATACGATGATCTCTTTTCTAAAGTGTTTGGTTTAAAAAAAGATCTCAGACTCTCTTACAGCACAAACTGTCCAACGACATATTTCCAGAGACAATGTCCCAACAACATTCCTCATCTTCTGTGGAACAAGGCATTCCTCTCCCACAGCTGGGTTCTCATGCTGTAACGATGGCCCCGGGTCCTGAAGGTGTGAGTGACACCTCCTCTGTCTGCGAGGGGTGTGCTCTCTGAACTCATGGTGGAGGCTGACGGTGTCCAGACGTCTGCACCTCGTTCCTAAAAAGCCAACAGCTCCCGCCCCCCCCCCCCCCTCCTCCTCAGACCTGCAGCCTGCTGTGATGAGGTCATGGTGGAAAGCTGCAGCTCGACAGCAGCCATGTGCTCTGTAGCTCTGTAGCTCTGCAGCTTAGAGCAGATCTAAGGCTGGACTGTGTTCATACTGGAGTCTGTCTATTATAACTTGATTGTTTATAATCAAATTTTAAGCCAAGCTAGCAGTTTTATCTCCAGGGAGGTAAAGCATGAACTTTCCTTACGAGGCAATTGTGATCTGCAGAGGATGAAAACTAGAGACTGTAGAGATACTGATTTCTCTCAACACGCCACCATGTGGTTGTGTTTCTTTATGAAATGTCTGAACTACACTGGGTGGACGGCATAGAAATCTAATGCAGACATTCATGTTCCCCTCAGGTTGAACCGTAATAACTTTGGTGAAACCGTAACTTCTCATAGCTTTATTATCACCTCTTTCACTTTGTCTAATACTCTGCAAAACTAAAAATATGTAGCAGAGTTTAGGGTTTAATGACAATCAGCAAAAACTTGGCTACCAAGTAGAACTACTACTAGATACTGACCTTGGTTACCAATATGTTAGAAGGGTTTATGTTACCATGCTAACACGCTAGGATAGTGACCATGTTACTAAGAGCTTAGTTTTAAGTAGAATACAGTAACGACTTGTGAGCCGAAGAAACATCACATTGTTTTTATTCCTGTGAAATATTTAACATCTATTTCAGTGTTGATGGTCGACTGAGAGATGATTTGTCTTTGAATTGCCTCGGCCAAGGTTTTCTCGGTTTATCTTTTCCTAATTTTACTTATAACAACCTACTAATCTTCGTTATCTACAATATATTTGAGGGCTCCAATTTTTTGACTTGACAAATATATCTCAAAGAAAAGTAGCTTAATTAAATACCTTCAAGTTTCACATCGCGAGTTCTTTTCCTGACGTTTTCCAATAAGCAATAAATCAGAAGTGTAATCAAGGCTGATAACGTTTTGTTTGTTGATCCTCGGATGATCATTTCATTTTTGAACGGCCTGTTCCTCATCCGAGTTTGGAACAACTCCATTAGAGCCTGTATGTGATAATACGCCGGACAAACTTTCCTTGACCTCGAAGTCGGCCGACGCAGCACACATTCCATTACACATCAGACTTCATCTATTTTTACTTCTTGATCCTTTTTGTTGCATCAGCTCCACCATCCAACCAACGCACAATCTACACAAAGTTGTGTGACATCAGTCAAACACAAAAGGAAACACACCAACAAAGAGACAAGGTGATGATGTGTGTAGTCAGGGAGTGAAGATATTTGTGAACGCTGGCACAGTCACCACCAAAGCTTTTTGTTTCCTCAGAAAGGACAATACAACACACACACACATTGTTCCCTCTATGAACTGGTAGTAAAACCTGTGTGTGTGTTTTCATCTGTTGTCATGAAGCAGCTTGGAAACAGGCGACCGGGCTGGGATCCAGCGAGTGCTTAAGGTGTGTATGTAAACACTGGAGGCCAGAAATAGCACAAGGGCCACGCTCTGCTGAGGGGGAGGAGCCTGCAGAGACGTCAGAGCACTCAGGCCTCAGG
This sequence comes from Limanda limanda, assembly GCF_963576545.1. Taxonomy (NCBI): domain Eukaryota; kingdom Metazoa; phylum Chordata; class Actinopteri; order Pleuronectiformes; family Pleuronectidae; genus Limanda; species Limanda limanda. The sequence continues at coordinate 4,676,632 of NC_083644.1, forward strand.
ACGGCGTGGCCACGTGAGTCAGACCAGTACGGCTTCATTACACAGAGCAAGCAAGAAGTGGATTTACAGGATAAATCACAGAGGCCACGTCAGACTCCCATGTCCACGGCATCAACGCACACACACACATATACACACACTGCTGCGGGGAACTCTCCAAAACCCACACAAGACCCTAAGTTTGTTTCCTTTCTTAATGATGCACTTATAAGGACTCAACAGGTCACATGGTCTCACACACGGATCCAAATATTGGTCAAGTTTTTATAAGATTCTGTGTTTATCTTGTCCAATTGTTTATTTAGCTTTACTATTTGATTTATATTGTTAAATTAAAGTTTATTAGATGTTTTGTCTTGTGCTATAACCAGTCCTCATCAGTTCTCTATTGCACCAGCAGGTGGAGGCAAAGATCCACCGACAAAATACAGGATCTAATCCATTATAGAAAAATAGATTTTGGAATTCAGTCAACAAAAAAGCAAAACCATTGATAAACATCTACACATTTTATTATGAAAATAAGACAGGACATAATTCGAGCACATGTTTCCTTCTATCATGCAGTAGAGCGGAAGGGACACACATGGAGAGAGGGTTGATGCCGAGAGTCTCTCTGCTACACCTGCAGTTCACAGGACGCCACAGTGAGGAAGTGCCGCAGACCACCCACGGTCGCTAATATGAATATGACGCATGATGTACAGTATCAGTATGTGGCTCACTGATGAAAGAGTGACTGGGGGGGGGGGTTCTGGATGTGTCGGTGTGTGTAACCAGAGGCTTCTCTTGATGAAGTGCGTCCGTGCTCACTTGGCCTCCTGAGCCTTTTTGGCGCTCTGCTTCTCCTTCGCCTGGCGAGACAGACAAGAGGTACTTTCATCAGTATTTATACAGAAATCAGACAATAATACAGAATTGGTTACTGAGGCTCCTTCACCTCTCTTTAGAGCCGGAAAAGACATGTGTGCATTCTCTGTTAAGTCATAATTTTGTTAAGTAGATAAGAAAGAGTATAATTGATGAAAGCAATGAATATAACAATTAAGAAGATCGAGACCCCGGTGATGTTCCTGCTGAACCGCTGACTAAGGCTCCTTCGATCAGAGATGTTTGTTGATGTCTCTGGAAGTTCACTGACTTTATAAATTTGACAAATTGTTCAAGAACTTTAAGGAGAAATCAATGATCAACAATAAAAGAAAAATGTGAAGGTATCAAATGTTTTCATGTCATGTTTCAATCTTTTGTAATTTCTGTGAGCTCTTGAGGAATCCCTCGGGTTTGAGGTGTTTGTTTAAGTGGTAAGTAAAGAGTGTTTTTTGTATTTGGTGCCTTAGGTCTGACCTCTAGTGGACAATATAAACATTGCAGCCTTGTTTTTCAAGCATCTTTGATCAGTCTCATTACGTTTGTAATTAATTTCAAGGTTCACAGGAAGGAAAGGTCCAACTCTTTCATTATTTATCGTTGAATGTCTTTTAAAAAAAAAGTACAGGATGGCAACATCTAAGATATTGTAAATTATGTACGTTTCATAAAGAAGAGGAGAAATAACTGCGTTTCAAAATGTCAAGGTGCTTCCTTTAAACCTTTTAAAGTAATAAATAAAGAAAGAAACGTGTGAATGTACCTTCTCCACCAGGGGTATTAGCTGCTGGTACTCTGCCAGTGTCTTCAGAAGCTCCATGATGAAAGGAAGGTAGTTGTGCTTTCTTCGAATGTTTTCAATCTGCAACAACGCACACAAACAGAAGATGTGAAGGAAAAAACTGAACAAAAATAACGTGATGGGAGATCGACATTCAGAAAACACTGCAGCTAATACAGTACATGCATCTATAATGTACTGCTTTATTAAGAGGGAGGAGGGAAAACTGTACTGTCTTGTACTGTCTACCTCTACTTCTAGTGTGAATACAGAATGTAATAGTAGGGAATGCGGTGCTGAGGAGAAACCCACCTTATATCTTTTAAGTTTCTGATTCTCCTCTTCAATGAGGAGCTGGTACTTGGCGATCTCGGACTGGATGGAGCTGAGGAACGTGCTGCTCTGGTCTGTGTCCATCGGCTCGTCCTGGAAACAGAGGGGGACACAGGTTTCTATACAGACAGGACATATCCTGACTAGTGGGAACGGGGGGGGGGGGAAGATAGCAATCAGCAGCACTCTGACGATGCTCATTTTAATTATACTCACATAATCCCACTATTAACTTTGTCAAATTGACACTTCACAGGACGTAAAGGTATATTGGATTCCAGAAAAACCCAAAAGTTGAAGACATGGTGAAGTAAACAAATAGAGAATAACTTTTAATAACCCTATAAATGCATTTTTAAGACCCTGCAGAAACCCTGATGCACGTCCCAGACTTGAATTAATCACATTCATTCCTTTAAAACATACAATCTGAGAAGTGTGTTGTTACTGACCTCTGCAGGACTAATGTGGATGTGTATTTAGGGCGTATATCTGGTCATCACTAAGGTGTGATGTGCTACAGGTGGAGCAGAACCTTCTGTCAACACCCAAAGATGATGAGGGTGTGGCAACAGCGGTTAATCTCTAATCTCCCTCTTGTACAATACACATATCACACATTATCCTGAATATATCAAAATTGTCCATCGTTTTTCCACACGTATTCTTCTAGTTGTCATATAGTGGACTGCAGTGCTGTTAGGTAAGGTCAAATATACTTGCTTGTACCAAATCTAAACTGGCCTTGGGCTCCGAGCCACTGAATATAGCACAAAAGTACACATACACATAAATACATCAAACATTGAAGCTCCTACCAAAAAGAAAACCCTGCTCAGAATGTCGATTTTGGGCATCTAAGAGGAAAGAGACAGTCCTCCTACTAGAGAGCAGCTCTGATCCGAAATTGGTCTGATCCGAACTGGTTCGACCCGAGTTGAACCTGATGCAGTGAATGTAGATCACAGTGAAAGTCTTTCTACTAGTTGTCATATAGTGGACATCAGTGCTGTTAGGTAAGGTAAAATATACTTGCATGTACCAAATCTAAACTTGTCTTGGGCTCTGAGCCACTGCATCACATAACATAAACCACAAAAGTGCACGTACACATAAATACATCAAACATTGAAGCTCCTACCAAAAAGAAAACCCTGCTCTAAATGTCGAGTGTGGGCATCTAAGAGGAAAGAGACAGTCCTCCTACTAGAGAGAAGCTCTGATCCGAACTGGTCCGACCCCAAAAGAAAACCAACAGACCCGAGTTGAGCCTGATGCAGTTAATGTAGCTCACAGTGAAAGTCTTCTTAAAGAAAACATCCTCTGTTAAAGTCTAAAACAAAGGTTCTCCACATGAACCATGTTAGTGAGCCGTCAATATGAGCCCCAAGATATTTATATCTTAACATCAAAATATATGGACTCATTTGTTCTACAGCTGGATGGCTGCAGGTTCATCTCAGTCACTGTTCCTTCCATTTGTTTTCAAAATGTTGCATCTCAGGACCAGACAGCATCATTACACATGTTTCTATCATAAACTAGAAAAGGCTGTAATGGGAGAAACATGACAGGTGAGTGCACGCAGCCTCCAACTCACCATTATCTAACTCACCATTATCTCCAAGCAAACCACAGCTCCCATCTCTAACTTTCTGACGGCTGACAAGTGATTCATTTCATATGTGGGCTCCCGCGGAGAGAGAGAGCGAAACATAATAAATGATTCTTTGTCAGTTCTGGGCTGGATCAGCTCTTTGTGCTGCCACTCACCTCGGTGAGCTGAGTCTGGAGCTCCGCGATTTTCCTCTCGTAGATCATCTTTCTGTCGGACACGATGGCCATTAGGTTGAATCGGATCTCTCCCTCGCTGTACCTGAGGAGGAAAACCATCCAAGTTCAGTGAGAACAGAATGATACACTCTGAGAAAACCAGGGAAGTATTGAGCTGGAAGAAATACAAGTATTTACAGACTGAACTTTGCTTTGTACAACCTGAAACTACAATAAAGGGCTTATAAACCATAGAGAAATGAAATGTCTGACACAATATTTAAATTCATTTCTGGCATTAAAGTCTAACATGAACAAACAGCAAATTACTGCTGGGTGATTTAAAATAAAGTGAAAGATAAAAACCACTTAATTGCTTGGAGCCCAACAGAATTAGTCCCTGCATGTGGCTGCAGGGGGCGCTGTTGCTCACTATAAGTTACAAAGTGTAGCTTGAACCCTGTGCACTTGTTAATCCAAAAATGTTTTATATACACATAAAGATAATTACTTCTGTATTCTTTTCTCAATCACTGGGCGAACGGCGCTGATCCAGTCGTCCTGGGTGCAGGCGCCTGGAGAAAAGAGGACGGGGATAAATGAGACTTCAGGAGTTGGTTCATACAACAGCCACTTCCAACACACAACATTCATCATCATCATCATAACAACAGGCAGTTTTAGGGATAATTGACCGTGGCCAACAAGCCCAGTATTCAGCTGTGCACAGTAAGGCCTCACGCAGAGAGACTTTAAACATCAGACTGCCGGAACTGGAGCTGAAACCTTAATGTAATAAAAGAAACAACAGCAGATATCGTTGTTCTCCAGCTTACCGAGGTCAATCGGTCCCTCTCGAAGTCCGTCCAACTCGTATAGTCGTCCGTTCACAGGGACGTAGCTCACAAAGTGGAAGGCGTCCTCGTCCTTCGCTGACGGCTTCGCATCGAATTCAAACATCTGCTGTCTGCAAAAATAAAGAATGCATGAATAATGTTTGGTCTCGCGTATAGATAAAAAGTGTGATGTTTTGAATTGTTAAATGTAATTTATCCTCAATTATAAATGTTATAATTCACTGAGATGCTTAATATGATTCATGAACCAGAACCCAACTGATTTATTGGATAAAAATGTGCTTATATGACAAATCGTTACCGGTTTGTTTGACGATCCGACAACTTATTGAATTAACTATTAAGAAAATATGTGAATTTACAGTTTACATAAGCATAATTATCTTTATTAATTCACGTTCTGTATATTAGGTTGTTTTTAAGTATTGTTTTTATATGCTTCAGAGTTTAACTGCAAAATAGATTTAAATATATACACACAAACATAAACACATACAGATGCAATACTCCTAATATCAGCATCATCCTCCTCAAAAATACACATTAGGAATGACCAATAAATGAACTGGTGTCGTACGTGAATATTTTGCAAAAAGCGTAAACTGGTGTGTAGACGACAAATGGGCCAATCGTGTTTCTCCTAGTGGGAACGAGAAGCTAAAAATAACGTGAGGCCAATCAAAGCTCTCCTCTCCAGCTGGATGTGATATGAACCGGAGCTTACCTGGCAAAGCTGTTGTGAACTTGTCGGATCACTTCAGAGTTGCTGAGAGCCAAACCTTTCATCTGAGGAGAGCGGGAGATGATGATTAGAATGCTGACTGTGTAACCCCCCCCCGGGCTTAAAACATGCTGTGGGGGGGGGGAAGAAACCCTGCATCCAGCTAATTCTACATTCATCAGCATGTTAATTGCAATATAATAACAGTTACTAATTAAAAAAGATGTCATATTTCTTCTTTCTATGCTTTTTTTATGTATAGATTAAATATTAAAAACCATTTCGGGCTTTGCTTGATGTCCCTGGTGAGATGTTGGCATTGTTGCTGTCATGTCTTGGTAGGAATACATTTGAGTTTTTCCAAGTCAAGCCTCATAAATGAGAATGTTCTCCTGAATATTAGTGCAGCACGGACTGAGTCATCGCAGTTTTACAGGTAAGAGGATAAAACCGTCTGCTATAGATAGAAGTGGGAATGTTGTAGAGAGTTGTGTAATGAGTTTCTCCTCTGAGGGGGAAAAGCAGTACAAGTGATTTTATTTTTTAAAGAGCGATGAATAATGTATTACTTATTATTTGAATTTGAATGTTCCTGACAGTGAACATAAACTAGGAAGGTTCAAAGATAAGAAACAACAAAAAACAAGCAAAGACCTGAAAACAAAACATCACACAATTCAAAACAAAAATACCGTGAACATACAGCAGCGTCGAAACTCTGAGAGAACTCTCTGAACTCGGTGAGTGTGTCTCCGAGCAGCATGTCCGAGTGGGAACAGTTGAGCAGGACGCTGACAATCGCCTGCGTCGCACACGCGTTGTTGATGACCTGAAAACACACACACACATCATACACGTTATTGATGCTCTCGGAGAAAGAGAGCACACTTTAATAATCGGATTGTGTGGTTTACAATTTCTACAAGAGCTCATTTCTTTGCAAATCTAAAGTGAACAGTTTTAAATCTGACTATTGAATGTTAATGTCAATATGAAGAAATATTTTGATTGTGTAAAACAGAATGATCACATCTGGATGAAAAGCAACATCCTCACATTGTTTATTATTGTTTCATGTCAACACTCATGTGCAACTTTACAAAAATAATGCTAAAGGTTTTGACATTTAACTGCACCATACTCAGTTTCTATCAGTGAACTTCACTGTCTTATGTGTCATACAGTTACTTTTCATATATATTATTGTATTCTATTCATATATTAAAATGTGTTCATATTGTATGTTTACTTAATCATTACTTTTACTTATGTTTCTACTTCTACGATTCCCTTTGCTGCCTTTTCATTGTATTCATGTGTTGCTTCTGCTTAGTGGTTTTAATTATATTACTGCTTATTTGGACCTTGGTGCTACGTTGTGGTCCCTCTCATGTCCCTCATGTTTTGAAATGATTATAAAACCTCTGGGAATCTTCTTGAAAACAGCAGATTTCCCGTAACAGGACAAATAAACCTCTTCTTATCTCCACTTGCCTGTTTTGCAAAGAAGATGTGGTCGAGTCTGGAGTCCTGGACGATGGATCCTGCCGGCTCTTCGCCCGGCTGCCACTTGAACAGGAAGATCAGGCCGTGAACCGGTCTGGAGAACACAGAACAGATCAGATTAGTCCTGTCATCACTGGGATTGTATCACCTGTCATCACTGGGATTGAAACGGTGCAGACGTGAACTCACTTCAGGTTGTCAAAGTTCTCCGGCTCCATGCTCCAGATCTCCTCCACCTGGGAGCCCTTGCATCCTGACGGAGACAAATGAAGGGACATCAGTCACACGTTGGACATGAAGGTCAACACAACCTGTGTGTCTCCGTCCCCTTGGAGATCTAACAACTGTCCTATGTTATTGTTTTTATTAATTGATCTGCACTGTGTTGTTGTTGTTGTTGCTCGTGTTTAATTGTTGCTAATTGTGTTTCTTGTTGTCGTGTCTCTGTTGGACAACAGGTCCTGCTTTCAATGCGACTGCCTAATTCAATAAATATTCAATAAATAAATACCATAAAGGGTTATTCACCCGCCGATGTTTTGAACGCTGAGTAATGCTAGCCAGCTAGCTAGCCTGGGTAAATAAGCTAAGCTAGCTCAAACATGACATGCCACTTCCATGAGAAAACAGCGTCATTGTGACTGTTAACAACACACGTAGTCGGGACAACTTCCCTTTCGTGCTGCGTGGATTTGTTTACGTCCATTTCCACGCGTTAAGTCAACGCTAGCTAATGTTGTACGCTCTGGTTAGCTGTGCAGCAGCTAGCTAGCTAAGCGATGCTACATTGAATGAGCGGCTAGCCCCGTTAGCTCCGCGCCACTCACCGAAGCCCTTGATGAGCTCGGTGAACACCCCGGGGTCGCTCTCCATCAGGCACCATTCTCCAGCGCTGCCGGACATCCTTCACCGTGTCGAGTACCGGAGGCTAACGATGCTAACGAGCTAGCTTAGCGGCGGGTCCCCGTTAGTCAGGCTAATTTAACCGAGGGGAGGCTGGCGTGACGTCAGAGCTGCGACGCCGGACAGCGAGGGTGCGCTCGTTTTAGGCTACAACGTGCGCCGTTTTTTTTATTTGCACAGACAAATAACTTATTTTTCTCAATACAAATAAAAATGTATATTTAGAGATTAAAGCTAATTTTAGTGTCTTGGTGACGCGCATTTCTTACTACAGCCCATAAGACTTTTAAACTCCTCTGAACTGCAGTAACTCCACCAAACCAGCACCCTGGAATATTTGCACCAGCACCATAACAAGCATATTTGAATATTTGCACTACTGCACAAATTGAACATTCATCTGTAAAGATATATATTTTATTTTCTATTTAAAATTTTTGATATTCTATTTCATCGTTATTATATTTTATTATATTTTATACTATTTCTATTTTTATATTATTTTTTTGGGTTGAAATTACCGAGCATTGCTTAAAGAGTGTGTGACCCAAGCATTTCATTGACAGTGACTACTTCATGTTATCTCTGTTCATTTGACAATAAAAAATCTTGAATCTTGAATCTTCTCCTCTGATATATGACTGATACCCGCCCTCCTGCGCAGACGGGGTGAATAAATGAAGCACTCCAGCAAAGACGCTCAGAAAAATAGCAGTTTCATATTTATTTAATATCAGAATACATTCAGTTTATTAAAAAACATAATTCGTCTTCATACACATGCCCATTCACTTTAAATATGCATCACACCGAGCAGCATCATGATTCCTGACACAAAATAACCACATACCCAATTTTAAATAAAATCACACAGCGACAGAAATGGAAAATGTTTTTGACAGTCAAGTAAAAAACGCAAAACGAATATATGATTTTCCATTTACAGTCAATGCAATTAACCAACATTGAATTTTTCAATTAGAACATTTTTTTTTAAATGCTTATAACATAAACAAATCTGGAGTTATTTCAGTGTGACAAAGACATGTACAAATTCCCTCAAAATCCATAAACAGAACGTGAGTCAACACTTTGCCGTGTGTCCACTGTTTGATGACGCTTGATGCCGGAGGTCGTGCTTGTTCGTGAGTGTAATATGGTTAAAAACAAAACAACCATACAGAAGAGATTTGAAGTAGTTCTCTTATTCACAGGCTTTGTTTAAAATATGGCAGCTTTAACAATAGTTCGGTAACATCCCTGCATGAAAACATACGTGTTTTAAACATGAAACATGCAATACACTGTAATAAATACATAACAGGCTCGCTCAAGCATCGTAGAACCTGTCTCAGCAGATCGAGCAAACAATGAATAAATACAGGATTGAGAGATATGATAAGAACGGTTAGTCATTTAGCGAACTGTCCGCTGGCGGAGCCCTCGGCGCTGGAGCAGCAGGGGGCGCACTGCTCGATCAGGGGCACCAGCCGCCCCTGCTGGTGGAGCTGTTTGGTGTCGGAGCCGCCGCCGATGCAGTTTCCGTTGATGAAGACTCTCGGAACCTGAGCACACAAATCACGTTGTGACAAGGACACAGTGTGAATGACTGGTTCGATGACCGGCTGTTGCAAACAACAATCTGGACTAGATGTAATTTGTTGGGTTGGTTATCACATGAAATTATTCTGAGTCAAAATAAAAAGCAAATTCTTGGCTGCAGCCCCGATAAAAACCACTGGATGACACGGCAACCTTTATTTAATTAAATTCTGAAAGCGCAGACTGTAAAGTTACTTGAAATTGACATGTCGTGAGATTCTTACCGTTCTGGCTCCGGTCACCTGAGCTAAGGCCTCTTGCAGTCTCCTCCCATCATTGTGTTCATCCAGTTCCACCACTTTGTAGTTGGCACCGATTTCATTGAACACGTTCTTGGCCATTTTGCAATAAGGACAGGTGGTCTTGGAGAAAATCACGACACAGTTCTGTGACACCACTTCCTGAGAACACGGACAGAATTAAGATTTCGGTAAGTATGAAAAGATGGCAGAAAAATCACACAACAGTCAAACAGAAGAGCCTTTGGTAAGTGAGAACACTGGTACAGGGTAAATCAATTAAACAACTTTTTTAATCATACATTCCCTATAAGTACAATTAAAATGTCAATCTCACTTAATTTATAGGAAATGTAGACTTAAAAAAGTCAACCACAAAGTTCTTGAACTCAGTATATTTTTGTGTTATAAACAGTTTATTTGTTTTTCATAGCTTTGGGGTAAACGTCATTAAGGATCTTTGACTCAGACTTGCTGAAAAGCTTGAGAACAGGATGAAATCCACTGGAACAAACTGACAGGAGATATCAAGCTATACCAACTGAATAAGACGCCAAGGAGAGGGGGTGAACTGTGGGAAATATTGGGAAATCAAAATATGGAATGACCATGAGAATAACCGAATAACTGAAATTTAACATTAACTTTTTAATGCGTAATTTATCTGACACACCCATTTAAAACAAGGTTGTAAAAAGACTCTGAACAGCAGACTGTCCCCCAATGTTTTTATCAAGTTTCTAAAAGGTGTCAGATCTCCCAGCATCTTCTTACCTGAACATACTGTACGCAGGATGTGCTCGACAGACTCCCAGTCTGTGACGATGTAAAATTCCCCATTCTGAAAAAGACAAATCACAAGATTGCAGTCTACAGTTTAAAGCATTTTTAACATTACT